>NC_139681.1:57028893-57416393 GCF_964106915.1 Podarcis gaigeae | reverse complement strand
TTATGATCCGAAGCTATTTTTTTCTGGGAGCAATTTTGTTGATTATTGTTAATAATTTGCCAGATGGTCACATGAAAAATACTGAATAAAGAAAATCGATAAAAAAGAGCATACAAAGGAGTCCTTTTAACAAAAACATCCTCTGCACCTGAATGTAAAGTGAGATGACAGAGCCACAGCCCTTGTTTTCAAATGAAGCAGTAAACAAAAGAGAGAGATGCATCTCAAATACGCTGGAAAATATAATTGTTTGTTATTAAATGAGACCAACACATTTCAGCTCAACTGGCTTATCAAAGTTTTCTTACAGTCTGCTCAAAAACAATCCATTTCAGAGAACATGCAGGGAAAAGCTCTTAATCAGGCACACTCACTCATGTTTTCTCTGGGAAAAAGCAGTTCTTTTCCAATCCAAGCCAATGGAAAGGCTAGCCGCGTTCTTTTTCACAGGACAGCACTTTCTGATTTAGCTGGGATGGGATTCATTCACCAAGGAGTGGATCAAAACACATTAATAGGTTCAAGAAAATAGGATTCTGTTCATGTTACTACCACAATGGAAGGGAAGCTCAAATGCTGGCAGCTTATTAAATAGAGCAAGATTATGAGATTCCCAGTTCCTTCTACCAACACTTGAGCTTTAAATAGTAAACTCTTCATCCACAACCTTTTGAAGGTATTGATGCTTTTATGAGTGCCCTTTAATCTCCTGACTGTTCCTTTGCAGCAGCATCTTTGCCTGCCTAGGCCCATCATCACATATGATGTCAACTGAGAGGCCTGTAGGTTGCTGCCCATAACTGGTGTTCAAGTTCTTGTGCTCTGTGTTTATTTACATTGTTTATCACATTGTAAATTGCCCTGTGGCCTTTTGGTGAAGGGTGGTCAATACATAGAGAAGGCAGGAGAGAATTCTGAATGAAAAAGGAATGGCCCAGCTCATGTGTTATACATTCACAGCAGGAATCAGAAGTCCGACCAGCGTTAGCCTCCTGTGTAAAAGCAGCCTTGGTCTACTACAGCGAGAACTTTCTTGTTCATGAGAGCTGCTTGAGAGGCCAAATTGCTCTTGGCTCCAACTGCATTATCTACTCACCCTGTAATAAGATAATTAGCAGCTATGCAGAGTGGAGTCAGAACCTCACTCAGCTATTGGGTACTTCTTTTTTTTATACACTTGATTTCGAAGAGCACCGGCTGGCTGACATGGGGAGACAATAGCTTCCTTCTTCACAGAAAGCCATTTAAATATGCTGCTCGATGCTGTTAAAAAGCAAATTATTTATAAAAGCAGAGGTGTAGGATCTGAGCAGGTTTTGCAAACCTCCAATAAAGGTTAGGAGAAGGCACTTCGGAAAGCAAAACACACAAGAAGTATCAGCTACCAAGAGATTGCCAAGGGATATGCTTCCTCTGGTGATGATGAAGGTTTAGATTAATGGATGTTCAGAGGGTTTGGATTAATGAAACAGATCTAAAATGTGTTCAGCATTGCACGAGTATATGATGCGGTGATACAGTTTAGATTTATTACATTTAATATCTCACTGCCTGTTGCCTATCGCAGGTGTGCATGTATGTGTCTATAAATATCACATGTAAACAAAAAGCTCACATATATAGACAACACAGGAAATGGAAGTGACTGGGAAGTCAGGATGGTGGTACACAAGCAGTATTTTTGTCTTTGTTTTCCTACTCACCCAGTAACAAGACAACCATGAGATATTCCTGTGGGTATAGGGCCGTATACAAATCATCATCATCATCATCAAAGAGGGAATGATAGCAGGTGCTCATTTCCCCAGTTCTGCTGAAAATCAGCTTGTTTCACAGCTGTTAAAATATAGGGCCCCATCATCATAGGAAGCTGATCTGTACCAGGTTAGACTATTTGCCCATTTAGGGTAGAACTGTCTGTTGCAACTTGCAGCAGTCACAGGCAAAGGCCTTTCCCTGTTACTGGCTAACTGATCCTTTCAATTGGCACTGCCAAGGACCGAACCTCCTGGAACATTTTCCATGCAGAGCACATGCTCTATCACTGACCTGGTGCCTGCTCCACCATTTGCACTGGCAACGCCACCCATTTCCTCCTTATGTGCCTTCTGACTGCATTCTATCAGACAGGCGTACAGTATTCGCTATACTCTTTTCAGCACTTGCTAACAGCATTTTTAAGCAAGCCTACTCAGATATGTAGAATTCTGACATGCATTTTAATGAGGTCTTCAACTTATTGTCAATATTCATTATTATTTTTTTAAAAAAATAAACTGTTTTTATTGGTAATGTCATTGTTTTATTCTTTTTGTAAACAACTTTGTTTTTTGTGTTTACAATCAAGCAGTATATAAACTGGATGAAGCAAATAATGCCCTGCCTGACCTGCCTTTCATTTATACCATATTATCAGTAACTTCTGTGTAGCTAAGTATTACTAGCAGGAACATACTCTGGACAGCATCCTCCAGTTTGTTCCCATTTACAACCACAATGGGCTCTCGTTTCAGATAACAAGATGCCTTGTTTCAAATACTGAACACACCAGGGATAGAGATAAGACAAACATCCTTACCCTGCCTAAATGCTCTTTCTTCCACATAAAATGAAAGAAAACTAAGTAGTTTTCAATTCAACCTTGATTCTTCCTTATACAGTAGGAGGGAAGCAAATTTGAGATCATGAGCAACAGCACCACCTGCCGCTTCATGAAGATTACTGCTTCATAAAAGACAAGTTACAAGGCACATAGGAAATACTTTTCAAGGGTGACAGGTCTTGAGAGTCAGCACCCACAAAGCATGGTGCCCAAAACTGCTTGAACTCTAGAACTGAGTTGTTGCTTCTCCAAAGGGGTCTGATAGCCATTTTGCCTTCAGCATTAGATGAAGCCATTTGTCTTCACATTCCCCACATATGTATCATGTGTATGGCAATGCGCTCTCTGGACTTTCACACCAAAGCCAGAAAGAGGTCTGTGCAAAGCTTAGCAAATCAGTATTTGGCCATCATATTCCTTTCCTAGGATTGCCATCAGCCAGAGGTAGATCTGCTCAGTGAGGTTTCGCCCTTGCAAGCTTGTCACCTTTACAAATACAATCTCTTGGCATCATTTCTTTGCTAGAGTAACCTCTCACAATTAGAGAAAGCTCTGCCACCAAGTTTAAACAATGGAGCGACTCATCAGCATACAGAATAATGGAAAGGAGAGTTATTTATAGAAAATCTGATACTACTTTTAATCCCATTAATCATTCTCTGTCTGGCATCACTAATTGCCTTGATGAGGCTTAACTGCCTCTGCAATTCTGAATAGCAGCAATCTTTGCTGAGCTGCTGGAACCCTAATAATTACCACATTTCATCTTCAAATCCAGCAGGGAAGTGGGGGGCAGGAAAATACAATGTTGATTAACATGTTTTTCAAGCAAAGACTAATTCGGGGGGGGGGGGAGTGTGTGGCTGAGAAGCCAACTAATGACATTTCTATGCTTTGTAGAACAAGGTAAACTGGAGTTTCTTGTGCAGGGACCTCTCTCACTGTAGATCTTGGTAGATACACAAGAACCATACAAATGAAGAGCCAGATCAAGCAATCCAATGACGACAGGGGTGGGAGACTGTCTGCCAGCAGAACCATCATATCTCACTGGTCTTGCACTGACTCCCTGCCTCAGGACCATACTGGGGCAGGGTGTTTTGGATCCAGCAGATCCACAGCCTCCCTACTTTTGCCCTCTCTATTAGAACACCAATGGCAGAGGGGCAATACCAGCAGCACCTTCTACAAACAGCCAGAAGGAGAGCCAGTGTGGTGCAGTGGTTAAGAGCGGCAGTCACATAATCTGGGGAACCGGGTTCGTGTCTCCGCTCCTCCACATGCAGCTGCTGGGTGACCTTGGGCCAGTCACACTTCTGTGAAGTCTCTCAGCCCCACTCACCTCACAGAGTGTTTGTTGTGGGGGAGGAAGGGAAAGGAGAATGTTAGCCGCTTTGAGACTCCTGAAGGGGAGTGAAAGGCGGGATATCAAATCCAAACTCTTCTTCTTCTTCTTCTTCTTCTGAGCATGAACCTCCCTCTCCAAGGAAGTCTCGCTCCAGTGATTTGGCAATATTTTATAGGTAATAGGCCATAATGTCTGGTATATAGGACATACAGTGTTGGAAATCTGACAAGACTGCAAAGAAGTCAAAAGCACTCACTTTTCATGGAATTTACAGTGGTACCTCAGGTTAAGAACGTAATTCGTTCTGGAGGTCTGTTCTGAACCTGAAACTGTTCTTAACCTGAGGTACCACTTTAGCTAATGGGCCTCTCGCTGCCGCTGTGCCGCCACCGTGCAATTTCTGTTCTCATCCTGAAGCAAAGTTCTTAACCCAAGGTACTATTTCTGGGTTAGCGGAGTCTGTAACCTGAAGTGTCTGTAACCTGAAACGTCTGTAACCTGAGGTACCACTGTATTTAAAAATCTGAGTTGTGCAACATTTACAATATGAGTCCACTATTCTACTGCAGCTAAAGTGTGCACAACTACCCTTTGCTCTGTGCCAGACAACCAACAACTACAGATTATTTCATGAAACATTTGTCCATGTTTTCCTTGAAGCTTTGTGAAGGTTGAACGGACCCGCTCTGAGAATGAGCTCACTTGGCCACTCATCTACTCAAAGATCTGCGGCACCTGTCTTAGACCCATCCTCCCTGTGCCTGCCATTTCCTCACTGAACAAACTCTTTCCTTCATAAGAACACCTGTTCTCGCATCATGTTCACAGCAGCCAACCAGATGCCTATGGGCAGCCTGCAAGAGTTCAACAGCACACTCCCCACTTCTGCCGCCAGCAAATATTCAGAGGCGTACCCCTCTGATACTGGCATAGCTGTCAACTTGTCCCTTTTCTTGCGAGGAATCCTATTTGGAATAAGGGAATTTCCCATAAAAAAGGGAAACGTTGACAGCTATGGATACTGGAGGCAATAGACAATTTCTCTGCAAAGTCCCTTTTCCATGAAGTCTTCAGCCTTGCCCAAACAAAGCTTAACTGTACCTGTTCACTGTTGCCTTTACAAAGAGCCTGCTGGCTCAGGCCAAAGACCCGTCTAGTCCAGCATCCTGTTGTCACAGTGGCCAATCAGATGGGAAGCACGCAAGCAGGACACAAGTCCAACAGCACTCTGCCCACTTGAGATTCCCAGCAACTGGTATTCAGAGGCATACTGCCTCTGACAGCAGATGTGGGAAATGGCTTTCGTAGCTAGTAGCTGTTGACTCCTGCCCCCACCAAGGTCTCACCTGTCTAAATCTAGATGTTAACATACTTGGGGCAAAGGGTTTGATTAATGTTGCCCTAACACCCATCCATTGACATAAAGGTTGGGGAATCTGCAGTCCTCCAGGGTTTGTTGGCTTAGAACTCCCACGCTGGCTGGGGCTGATGGGAGTTGGAGTCCGACAACATCCAAACTGTTCAGCCCTTTTCTGTTGAAAGTGTGGTATAAGTAATCTTTCACACAAATGAACATGAACAAAACTAGGCTATGTCCTCTCTCTCCATACCACCACATATACGAGTGTAAACACATACACAGAGAGGCAAAGATCTCCTCCATTAGGATGGACTACAGGGTGTTAAGGCTGGAAAGGCTACTATTTAAAGTCTAGCATAGTTCCCACCCCTTCAGTTCATCATGTTGCCACTACCAGCCTTGAAAGTGTTTTTGATATCACACCTATACCAGCGTGACCAGCAGAGTAGCCCAACAAAGCTTCAGGGTCTTCCCCCTTTCCCAAGTTGACGGTGAAGAATACACTGCACTTTGGGGGCCAGGGGTTAAGTGTTTTATTGCCTCAAGACACAAAACAATGCAAACACACTATATACATAAAGTCAAGAGATGCCGGTGCATGATAAACTACACTGCCAAGTACAGTAACACGGTCTTAGAGGTTAAACCGAAGAGATCCAAATATAGAGAGGTCCAAGTTTGGAGAGAGTTCCAACACCAACACCATTCCCTACAGTACACCTTGAGTCATGCCAGAGACCTGCGGCCTGGAGCTGTTTCAAAAGGCCCACCGCAGCTGGCATCCTAACCCTAAACATGGGGGAAGGGCAACTTGAGACACAAACCGGTGCAATTTTACACATATTCCCCAATTCCACCAACAGTCCTTTCCACCAACTGCTGATGCTTTTGTTGAAAGAGAAGTTTTTAGACTGTGTGCACATAAACAAGTAATCAGGAGCAGAGACCAAATGTCCAGCAGCATAAAATTGAAAATTAACTGGTTTTGTAATTAGAAGCTGCTATATTTATATATGCGGGACGTGGGTGTTGTTGTGGTCTAAACCACAGAGCCTAGGGTTTGCCGATCAGAAGGTCGGCAGTTCAAATCCCCGCAACGGGGTGAGCTCCCATTGCTTGGTCCCTGCTCCTGCCAACCTAGCAATTCGAAAGCACGTCAAAGTGCAAATAGATAAATAGGAACCGCTTCGGCGGGAAGATAAATGGCATTTCCATGCACTGCTCTGGTTCACCAGAAATAGTTTAGTCATGCTGGCCACATGATCCGGAAGCTGTACGCCGGCTCCCTCGGCCAATAAAGTGAGATGAGCACCACAACCCGAGAGTCTGTGACTGGACCTAATGGTCAGGGGTCCCTTTACCCTTTATATTTAAATACACTCAAACCCAAATAAGGAAACAGTGAAGGCTGCACACCAAGAAGCAGAAGAGTGTCACTATGGAAGAGAGGTAAAATCACAAATACAGCTAGAAATGTGACAGGAAGCCCTGTGAAAAAATTGATTGGAAAAACTAACTTGTGTGTCTTTTTCAAGCTTATCTGAGCATTCTCCCAAACTCTTCTGACCAGCTTTCATATTTGTTGTTGCTTTGTGGCAGAGGGTACCTGACTTCTTTGGTTTTCTGTGAGAACAGAAATTCGCAAGATAATGTTAACAGAGAACTTAATATATCAAACTCCACTTTTTATACAAAAGACAATGTAACAATTGGTGTATGTTTGGGATAGCCAACTCCCATCAACTTAGCCTGGTAACATATAGGTTGCTAGTGTAAGTTAAAGGTCCTTCCATAGCTCCCTGGCAATCGGCACTGGAGGTGGGAAGGTGTAGACCAGTCCACTGGGTCATATACTTGTGTGGGTATTCATCCTCATCACCATGGAGTGGAACTTGGAAAATAACTTGGGAACCTGTGCATTTAAAGAAGCAAACAGATTGGCCGAGGGCCTGAACACCCATATCACTTGATGGAACACCTCTGAATTCAGCTCCTGTTCTGCCTGAGCCAGATGCTCCAGCTAAGCCAATCTGCTCTTCTGTTTGCTGTCCTGCTCAGATGATATGGGTGCAAGATTCTCCTCTGCCCAGCTAAACAGTAGATGAACTTCCTTCAACAGGGTTTGGCAGCTTCTTCCCCTTGGCGGTTTACACATGCCTTTAGAGTCATGTTGTTGACCCAAGCTAAGTTGTGGTCTTGGAGTAAGTCACTCTCAGCTCCAGCCAGCAGATGGAACAACTGGCCTCCTGCACAGACCACTTGCATTAGCCTAGATCAAACAAGCTCCCCAACCCCAGTGGCTCCCATGTGTGGTCACTTGCACGATCCTAGTAATGTCAGTCACCTCCGCTGTCCTACCCCCCAAAAGGACTGTCAATCTATCACATACATGAACAAGAGACAGAAAGAGAGAACTGAGGAAGAGATGTGCCTGAAGCTACCTTCATGGAGCAGGCTGGACAATAAACTGGGGAAGGTTGCTGTACCCCACTGAGGACATAAATAAGCCTATTTTGCATTTCCCTACCTGGAGCAAGTGGGAAAAGCAACCCAACTGAGGATATCAACCTCCACTGTAGGAAAAAAACCACGACACCAACTCCAATTATCTGCTGGTACATAAACAGTCTCCAGGATCAGCAAGTCATAACAAATTCAAGAGAGCATTGGTAGCCCAGCAGTAGCATGCCTGTGTTGCAAGCTGTATTGTCTGGGGGGGAAATGAAATTATTAAGCTAGATACATGTACAAGGGGAAACTACTGCAAGATGACAAGGTAGCATTTCTGGACTTAATCATTTAAGATGAGATGCGTGTTGCTGTACAGGAGAGGTATGGTGCTCAGGATCTCTTTTGCCTGAGTGTAAGGAATAATGCCGAAATTCATATTCACATATAAATTTTAGAGACACACATGGTTATTTTATACTTTATTCTTACTCTTTTGTCTCATTTAAAAAAGTGGTTAAACTGTGACCTGGATAATTCCAAGTGTGTTTGAAAAGTAATACAAATAGTATCTCTTCATATAATACACAGATACAGTAAAGTGGCAAAGAGAGAGCAGGCATATTTTGTACTTTATAAAGTCAATGTGAAATGTTTATAAAAAGTTATATATGAGTATATTCAAAAGTACAAATAAACAACAAAGGAGGCTTTTAACTATAGGCCAGGATCCAGAGAAGTATGCTCAGTGTGCAGGCACATTAGGGCTTTCCCCATTTCTCTTCTCACTGTAGCCCCTGGCTGGAAAAGCTGCTCCTTTAGGTCAGAGGACCTGCCTTCCACAGTAGCTTTTGATGCAGCGCAAGGTGCTACAGGTCAAAGAAAAAACGTCAGTGACACCCCCACCTGAGCAGAACTGCAATCTCCTTGCACACAGGGCTCTCTGGACACTGGCTGTGGAATGCAGGGTCTGTAAAATACTTCCCATTATAAAAAAGAAATAAAAGAAACTAGTCCCCTTTGAGGTAGCATTTCCCACCCAACCTGTGGGATGTTGGGGTCCAACAAATTCTGAACAGCACTGAAAGTGTGAAATGTTTTGATATAAATTGAGCACAAACTTTTCCCCATTAAAATCAATGACAAAACTCCCATGGATTTAACAGCGCTGAACTGCTCCTTGACTAGCAGTCCATCTTGCTTTATCAATCTATTTTGCATACTTCTGCTTAAAATGCATAAATAGGATTAAACACAATGCCAAAAGTGTCTCCTCGTAAAAATCAATTATCTTAGACTTATATTATCTCTACTTCTTTATATTTACATTTTAATTTCTGTTATGATCTCTAACAATTTGTTTATTCACATTTATGGCAGTGCAAGCATTCAGAAAATCTCCATCTCTCCTTATAATTTATTGGCATTAAGACTGAGATGCCCGTGAAATATTCACAGCTACACACAACTCAACTATAGTATCTATAGTGGCATGACCAGGAGAATAAACCTCTCTGAATTTATTTACATTTCCAAACAAATTAATTCCCCTAACTATTGACTAACAGATGTTTTGTATTAGCATGTAATTTTGATGCATAGTCTAAAACCAAGTATGAACTGCCATTAATCTTTTTAACTTCCTTGAAAACCTAAAACTGGGCTCACCAGGTGGCATTTAAAGACACCCAATTGCTTAGGCAGCTGAATGTGTCTACAGGTGAAAGGCTGCAACACTTGGTACACTTACTTTGAAATAAGCTCCAAAGGAAGCAATGAGATTTACTTCCAAGTGCATAGAGGACTGTAGCTCAAGTGTTTCCCCCATCACTTTCTAAACACAAGGGTCACTTTAGCATTCCAAAACAAATACAGCGGTTTCTAAACTTTGCTTCACAGTAGGAAATATACAGTCCTGTCCTTTGGCAAAACGCAACAGATATATTAGAATAGTTCTATTTTATAGTAACAAGCATGACAAAAAATAAAAACTACCCTTACTTTTAAAAATATTAACTCTTTATCAAATCAATCTAAACAGGATAAGACATGTTAAAAGATTCTTAATTACGAACATTGTTCAGTTATTAGGGAAGGACAAAATAAGAATCATATAAAATATGTGGAAGTGATATCTAGATTACTGCCGTTTTTCTTCTTAGGCCACGCTATAGTCTTCATCCTTTTATTTTCTTGGCCATACTGTCTATTTTGAAATTCTCTTCAATCTATCCATTTGAAGCGTCTGGGACCCAAAAATCATGAATCTGCCCCTACAATAAAAATAAATTGAACTTCAAAATCGGTTTAGACCAAAAAACAAAACTTTAGTTAATTCAATAGCAGCCCTATATAAGACCAAAGACATGTATGTACAGATAACTTGCAATTTATGTACATTCAGCTTTATGTGCTTGGCAAAAATACTAAAAATAAATAAAACGGAGGTGGAAAGGGGGGGGGGTGTCCAGGAAAAAAACGTTGGCACTCCCACTTGCCACTGAACTCAATGTTCTGACTATACGTGATTTTGGCTCTACATACTATCCCCAGAACGTGTCTCCAGTGTAAATTGAGAGTCAGCTGTATCTATATATTCCAGCACCTGTTTCCACACAGTGGCCAATCAGAGGCCTCTAGAAAGCCCATGATGAGGTCATGAAAACAATACAATAGTCCTCTTCTGTTTATACTCTGAGTGTGGCATGCTACCTCTGAATCTAGAGGTTTCACATAGGCATCATTCTTCTCTTTGAATCAGTCAAATCCTCTTTTAATGACCACTACCAATGACCACTACCACACTTTAATTCATACCATAGAAATACTTCATTTTGCTTGTCCTAAACCTAATGCAAATAAATTTCATTAGATGGCTCGGAAAGGAGATGCATTGCCCTTGCTCATTTTTGTTGCCCTTTTCTGCATTTTCCCCAACTTTACTGTATCCTTTCTGAGGTGAAGCAACCAGAACTTTACACAGTATTCCAGATTTGTATAATGGTATTATGACACTGGAACTTTTCAGTTCCTTTCCTAATTATCCCTAGTGGCACCTTTCTTGGTCTGTGGTATTCATTGTAGTTGAGCTTCTATTAAATGTGGTTTTTACCAAACTTCTCATTTGAGGCAAGTTTCTGCTTTTGAAGTAAAAAGTGACCATATTGGACTTCCTTGGCAATTGTCCACTTACATATATGTTGAATTTGGTAAGCACTATGGCCACAGTTACCAATTGGTTTGACAACACATATCTCACAGCAGATCCTGGGTGCCAGTTTAGGATTAAGTCCAGGGTTGTCACCTTTCTGGCTGGTTACATGTCCTAGGACACAGTCATTTAGGATACCTCCTTGTCACGACTGAAATACACACGCACTCAGTCTATGTGAAGATAACTGAAGCCACACATTACTGCAGCACTTTTTCATTTGCATGCCTCATTGATTTCCTTCTACATCACAAGATCAGCCTGAGCATTTTGGCCAGGGGAATGATAGTATGTCCCCAGTTCTAAACTAGTTTTGGAGTTCCAGCTTGTTGGGATTTATGTCCTCTTTGACATACAGAGCAACACAGCTTCCAGTTTAAAGGCTTAACTAACTAAGCATTGTAATCTAACTAAGCATTATATTTCTTTTCAGTAAGGCAATTTCTGTCCCTTTGCATGTTTACATTTTCAGCTTGCACAGTGTTAAGATTTCTATGCTTCTAGTCTGATACTTTAGGGCATGCGTGAGTGATGCATTCATCTTTCCAGGCACATTTGCACTAATTTGTTTCTGTAGCCAATGAGTTACACTTCATTCTTGAATAATTCCAGGCTGTTACAGAATGGTTTTTAATATATATATATAAAATGCATGCTACATACCCCTCAAGCATTATTTTGACATCCAAACTTCTATTAGCAAATCTATAGAGCTGCTCACCTCTTAGAAAAGCAAACTTATTATAATATGCCACAAAGACACCCTTGCAGAAGTCTGTCATTACCATTACACTGAAGACTTACAATATTTCTGTAAGTCACACAGCAATGTGAAAAGCTGTTTTAACTGCATAGTACCTGAGTAAGCCGAGAACTGTGAATCATTTGTTGCCATTTGCTGTATGTTCTAGCAACTAAGTCTTTTACCTAGAAAGAGAAAACAAACTGATTGAAACCAACTGGGGGAAAGGATGCTTAAGGGTGCAATCCTACATACTCTTACCTCAGAGTAGGCATCATTAAACACAGTGGGGCTTACTTCTGAGTACACAGATGAATCAGATACCTAGGGCTTACCATCATCATCTGCTTCAACCTTATTCTCATCAGATCTAAAAATGCAGGACTGAAGTGCACTCTTGCAATTTAATAAAAGTGTGAGAAGCAGTCCTGAAATCAGCATTCAGGAGTCCACAAAAGAAAACCCATGCCCTGGCCAAGATAGGATGTTGGAGTAATGGAAGCAAACTCCTCAAACGTGCAAGGTTACTCATATTTGACTGCATATAAGGAAGGGGGAGCAGAGAGAGTCCTCACAATAACTCTTACCTTCTGGGGATTAAAAAAGTACAAGACTACTCACCTTAGTTTTATAGAACAGTCTAACATCTTCTCTAATATCACATTTTACATGTTTTTCCAAAGTAGTGCAGAGTTTCACCAGCCATTCCTAAATGTGAGATTAAAAGAGTTAATTTTCTCCTGACCAAATGTGTAAATAATGGGAAAAGCATTTCAAAGTGACATCTTCCCTAAAACTTAAGTTATTATCTACATTTTCAGTAATAGTATGATTTTAAAAGTATTAGGTGTTACTTAGAGAGTTACATCCTGTCTTTCCAATTATAAAAATCTGTAAGGTGACCAGGAAACTAACAATTTGAACAATAAACACCCCCAAAATAGGCTGTGTATTGGGGAAGGGTATCCTACACTATATAGGGCATTATTGCACCTAGAAAGAAACTAGGAACCCATGCAGCTAAAATGGTTAAAATGTTTACAGAAGATATTTGAGCCTTCATGAGCACAGTTAAATCTAAAAACAAACCCTTTACCTTGATGAGGAATGTAACCCCAGCCAAAACCAGGAGACCACCATTTCCATGAATTTGTAGTATAAGCACATACATACTAACTTTAATTTATTTCACAACATTTAAATATCACCTGATTGTATTACAATCTCTAAGTGGTTTACAAAAAATTACTTACCCTGTGGTTAGAATTTGTAACCTCAGAATTGCTAGCTTCCCTGACCAAGTGAAGAAGAACATAGGCCAGATAGTATGCCTAGAAAATGAACAGAAAGTATTCAGCCTAGCTCTTAGTAGTAAGGATGCTGCCAACTTCTTTGAGGGGAAAACCAATCAGTTTTCACAAAGAAGGCAGTTCAACTTTTGCAGATGCTCAGTGTTTACCACTGCTTTAAAAATAGCACTGAGATTCAAAAATTACCAAAGTATACCAACAATGCAAAATTGCAGCAGATTTACACATTCTGCTCTTAGTAGTCAAATACTTGTGTCTTACCCCTTTCAACTACCCTTTCAACAATTGATTAAGAACTGGTTCTTAAGCAGCAGGTGAAGGAACAAAAATCAAAAAAACTTTTAAGATAAACCAGGAGTTAGGTGCAAATATGCCCAGACAAGTAAATCAGTTTATTCACCATTTTTTGAGCAAACAAACTGCACAAATATGGGGCATTTACATAGGTATTTGCATCTATAATGCCAGCTTGCAATAAAGAGTCTATGTGTAGTGCGAAAGGCATGTATTCCTGGAATGAGAGCAATTAGTGTTTGCTGAAGCCATAAGTTGTATAGAACGCATTTACAACAAAACTTAAGCAGAAGAGTCTATTATAACAAAAGGTTGTATCACACATACTGCCAATTCCTCCCCCCGACAACACACAAACTGGCATCCAGTGTACCACCTACATGGTGGTCACATGTGAACCAGCCCTTGGTAGTATTAAGGACAATTTCCAGCATACAATGGTGTTTAATGTGACTTTGGTGAGTAAACAAAATGAGTAGGCAAGAATAAGCCTTTTCTTTATTGTGGCTTTAGGGCTTGGTGTAATACAAGAAAGGTTATTAACACAGCCCAGTCTATACCTCTTGATAGGTCACAGCCCAAGAGAAGGCTTACAAGGCAATATTGTATAGTGCAACATAGGGGAGCTCTCATCCTGGACTGTTCCACAAGCTGCAGAGGAATCAGCACCTATGTCAATCTAGATATCTGGGCACTCATTTTAGCAGGAGAAGACACTGTTGGGAAGAGTGACTGATACATCTGTTGTTATCTGGAGTTCACTTTTGGCTCTAAGTGTGAATCAGTTTGATCTTGATAGAGACACGTTTTTAGGTAGTCTAAAACATGGACAAACTCTGTCCTAATAATTTCTAAAATGAGATTGGCTAAGATAAGCAGTATGTTCTCTACTGATCTGCTCAGGAGCTTTGTTGATCTGCTGTGGTCAGAGCAAAGAACTTCGAGCATATTATATTATTCTACCCGAATGGGTAATCAATACAATAAAAAAGTAGTAACTCCCCTGCACACACACACAAAACTTAGCCCTTTCTCTTTTCTCATCCATTCACTTCATCCCACCTTGCCAATGCTTGCCTTCTGAGATATCGGCATCTCCTAAACACAAATAACCAACAACTCAATACCCATCTTGTTCCCAGCCTGCCTTAAGTTTGACCCTGGGAGCCTGCTTTCCAGGAATGGTGTCTGAGATTACCTCCGGTTCATATTGACGAAGAAAAGACTCTTCTTTAAGACCATCATGGTGTCCCACTGTCTCAGATATTCTCTTTAACAGATTCGAAGGTTTCATATTCACTAGTTCTTTACACAGAAGTGACATCTATGTAATCCCAGGAAGAAGGGGGGGGGGACAGATTAGAGAGGAGCACCGCTTACTAATACTTCCTGGCTTTTGGCACCATTAAGAAGAGAAAGCCTAAATCATTTTTAAATACAAAAGTCTGGAGGATAATTAATATATGTGAGCTCTCCCAAATTTTTATTCATGCTCATGGATCCTGAGAATTCTTGGGTTCTAGTTTACTTTGAAGTTACATGAATCAAGACAAGCATCTTATTGGGAGTCATCGAGAATGAGAAAGAGAGCAGGAGGGACGGTAACAGCAAGCAGAGTAAAGTTGTACTGATGAGCAGCAGTTCTGGGTAGTAATCCAAACAAGATGGGTGCACATAATTTGAGTTTATTTTATCAAGAAAAGTGACAACATACATTTTAAAAATAGAATAAATATACCAAGACAGCACTGAAGCAACTCAAAAGCTTGCAGAGGAACAGAAGCAGCATGTTCAAAATAGATTAGAGAGGATTTCCCTTAGAACTGATGGATGCTGAAGTCAGCCTCTAAAAAGCAGGAGGAGCTGGACACAATTTGGAATACAGTGGTGCCCCGCAAGACGAACGCCTCGCAAGACGAAAAACCCGCTAGACGAAAGGGTTTTCCGTTTTGGAGGCGCTTTGCAAAACGAATTCCCCTATGGGGTTGCTTCGCAAGACAAAAAAAATATTGCATCCCCCCGCGGTTTTTTTTCGCTTTTTTCGCCCTTTTCTTAAGCCGCTAAGCCGCTTATCAGCTGTTCCGCTGATAAGCCGCTTAACAGCTGATCGCTGGAAGCCACTTGACAGCTGTAGCGCTAATCCGCTAAGCTGTCAATGGGCTTGCTTCGCAAGACGAAAAAAACGCTATACGAAGAGCCTCACGGAACGGATTAATTTCGTCTTGCGAGGCACCACTGTAAACACCTCTTTTAGTTTGTGACTTAAGGAAGCCCTAGGATTGGTAAGAGCAAAAATACTCTGTCCCTGAATGAGGAAAGCCTAGTTATCTCTATGTAAATAGCAAAAACTAGGTTTCCCTTGTTCACAAAAAGGAATACAAAAGGAAAAAGGGGTTGAAAGAAAGAAGAGTTCTTCTGGGATTTTATGCCCTCCCAAGGAAAGTCATGCAAGCTGCTTATGATCATCAATGTCGATCATGGATTAGTGGAATAAAGGTAACTCTTAAGAACTCAATATATTAATAAAGCAAGTTTGTACAGTACCTGCTGGTCATGGCTGCTGGGTATTTTCACATGGGTTTTAAGAAGCTTCAAGATTACTACCAAGCTAAGATGCCTTCTTATTTGTCTGAAACGATAACATTTAAGTAAAGATTATTTCCTACAATGTAGTGGTTTCTCTGTGTGTTTTGAAGTGACATGCAAAGTGAACTGTATTGCAGTGAGGCTTACCTTCCTCGTGTCATCCAGTTTGGGACAAACTGAACCAGCCCTAAGAGATCATGATGGTGGCTGGACAGGTAACTTATTGCACGGCATAACTCAGGCATCTTACAAGCAAAACAAGAGAAACAGTCATTAGCAGCAATTAAGAGCAACTGCAAAAAATCCAAAAGTTTCAATGCAATGCACACAAGAGTCAATGGCTATCCTTTAATAATGGTATTGGTGAAGGGGCTTGAATAACTCAGAGAAGCTATGAGCTATGCCGTGCAGGGCCACCCAACATGGACAGGTCATAAGGGAGAGTTTTGACCAAACGTGATCCACCTGGAGCAGGAACTAGCCAGCCACTCCAGTATCCCTGCCAAGAAAACTCCATGGACAAAGACAACAGGCATATAAAAGTTATGATGCTGGAAGATGAGCCCCTCAGGTCAGAAGGCATCCAACATGCTATTGAGGAAGAGTGGAGGACAAGTACAAGTAGATTCAGAGCTGATGAAGTGGCTGGGCCAAAGCTGAAAGGTCGCTCAGTTGCAGATATGCCTGGAAGCGAAAGAAAAGTCCAATGCTGTAAAGAAAAATATTGCATAGGAACTTGGAATGTAAGAACCATGAACCTTGGTAAGTTGGATGTGGTCAAAAATGAGATGGCAAGAATAAATATTTACATCCTGGGTCCATTTAGTGAACTAAAATGGATGGGAATGGGCGAATTCAGTTTGGATGACCATCATATCTACTACTGTGGGCAAGAATCCCGTAAAAGAAATGGAGTGGCCCTCATAGTCAACAAAAGAGTAGTGAAAGCTGTACTGGGATGCGATCTCAAAAATGATAGAATGATCTTGATACGAATCCAAGGCAGACCTTTTAACATCACAGTAATCCAAGTTTATGCACCAACTACTGGTGCTGAAGAAACTGAAATTGACCAATTCTATGAAGACTTATAACACCTTCTAGAAATGACACTAAAGAAGGATGTTCTTCTCATTATAGGAGATTGGAATGTTAAAGTAGGGAATCAAGAGATAAAAGGAACAACTAGCAAGTTTGGCCTTGGAGTTCAAGACGAAGCAGGGCAGAGGCTAATAAGAGTTCTGCCAAGAGAATAAGCTGGTCATCACAAACACTCTTTTCCAACAACATAAGAGATGAACACATGGACATCACCAGATGGGCAGCATCGAAATCAGATTGATTATATTCTCAGCAGCCAAAGATGGAGAAGCTCTATACAATCAGCAAAAACAAGACCTGGAGCTGACTGTGGCTCAGATCATCAGCTTCTTAAAAAAAAAAAAAAATGGATTTGATATCCCGCTTTATCACTACTCTAAGGAGTCTCAAAGCGGCTAACATTCTCCTTTCCCTTCCTCCCCCACAACAAACACTCTTTGAGGTGAGTGGGGCTGAGAGACTTCAAATAAGTGTGACTGGCCCAAGGTCACCCAGCAGCTGCATATGGAGGAGCGGGGAATCAAACCCAGTTCACCAGGTTACGAGTCCACCGCTCTTAACAACTACACCACACATAGCAAAATTCAAGCTTAAACTGAAGAAAGTAGGTAAAACTACTGGGCCGATAAGATATAATCTAAATCAAATCCCTTATGAATACACAGTGGAAGTGAGGAACAGGTTTAAGGATTTAGATTTGGTGGACAGAGTGCCTAAAGAACTATGGATGGAGGTTTGTAACATTATACAGGAGGCAGCAACAAAAACCATCCCAATGAAAAGGAAATGCAAGAAAGCAAAGTGGCTGTCCAATGAGGCCTTACAAATAGCGGGGGAGAGAAGGAAAGCAAAATGCGAGGGATATAGTGAAAGATACAGGAAATTGAATGCAGATTTCCAAAAAATAGCAAGGAGAGACAAAAAGGCCTTCTTAAACAAGCAATGCAAAGAAATAGAGGAAAACACTAGAATGGGAAAAACCAGAGATCTGGAGAAAATTGGAGATATGAAAGGAACATTTCGTACAAAGATTACCATAATAAATGACAAAAGTGGTAAGGACCTAACAGAAGCAGAAGACATCAAGAAGAGGTGGCAAGAATACACAGAGGAATTATACCAGAAAGATAGGGATGTGTCATACACCCCAGGTAGTGTGGTTGCTGACCTTGAGCCAGACATCCTGGAAAGTGAAGTCAAATGGGCCTTAGAAAGCACTGCTAATAACAAGGCCAGTGAAAATGATGATATTCAAGCTGAATTACTTAAAATTTTAAAAGATGCTGCTGCTATACTCAATATGCCAGCAAGTTTGGAAAACTCAGCAGTGGCCAGAGGACTGGAGAAGATCAGTCTACATCCCAATCCCAAAGAAGGGCAGTGTCAAAGAATGCTGCAACTACTGCACAACTGCACTTATTTCACATACTAGCAAGGTTATGCTTAAAATTCTACAAGGCAGGCTTAAGCAGTATGTGGACCGAGAACTCCCAGAAGAACAAGCTGGATTTGGAAGGGGCAGAGGAACCAGAGACTAAATTGCAAACATGCGCTGGATTATGGAGAAAGCTAGAGAGTTCCAGAAAGACATCTACTTCTGCTTCATTGACTATGCAAAAACCTTTGACTGTGTCGACCACAGAAAACTATGGCAAGTTCTTAAAGAAATGGGAGTGCCTGATCACCTCATCTGTCTCCTGAGAAATCTCTATGTGGGACAAGAAGCTACAGTTAGAACTGGATATGGAACAACTGATTGGTTCAAAATTGGGAAAGGAGTACGACAAGGCTGTATATTGTCTCCCTGCTTATTTAACTTATATGCAGAATTCATCATGCGAAAGGCTGGGCTGGATGAATCCCAAGCCGGAATTAAGATTGCCGGAAGAAATATCAACAACCTCAGATATGCAGATGACACAACCTTGATGGCAGAAAGTGAGGAGGAATTAAAGAACATTTTAATGAGGGTGAAAGAGGAGAGCGCAAAATATGGTCTGAAGCTCAACATCAAAAAAACGAAGATCATGGCCACTGGGCCCATCACCTCCTGGCAAATAGAAGGGGAAGAAATGGAGGCAGTGAGAGATTTTACTTTCTTGGGCTCCATGATCACTGCAGATGGTGACAGCAGTCACGAAATTAAAAGATGCCTGATTCTTGGGAGAAAAACAATGACAAACCTAGAAAGCATCTTAAAAAGCAGAGACATCACCTTGCCAACAAAGGTCCGTATAGTTAAAGCTACTGTTTTCCCAGTAGTGATGTATGGAAGTGAGAGCTCGACCATAAAGAAGGCCGATCACCGAAGAATTGATGCTTTTGAATTATGGTGCTGGAGGAGACTCTTGAGAGTCCCATGAACTACAAGAAGATCAAACCTATCCATTTTTAAGGAAATCAGCCCTGAGTGCTCACTGGAAGGACAGATCGTGAAGCTGAGGCTCCAATACTTTGGCCACCTGATGAGAAGAGAAGACTCCCTGGAAAAGACCCTGATGTTGGGAAAGATGGAGGGCACAAGGAGAAGGGGACGACAGAGGACGAGATGGTTGGACAGTGCTCTCAAAGCTACCAGCAGGAGTTTGACCAAACTGCAGGAGGCAGTGGAAGACAGGAGTGCCTGGCATGCTCTGGTCCATGGGGTCACGAAGAGTCGGACACGACTAAACGACAGCAACATGTTATGGGATACAATGCACTCTTGTAATATCTATGATTACTTTTGAGATAAAAATTGGTTACCATGTTATCTTCACTGCCGCTGTAGCTGCAGTTTAACACATCTACTACTTCTTAGACAAAAAAGAATATTTCCAATCAGTGTCTCCAATACAAGTAGTATTTATCAGCAAATGATTGGAATTTTAAAGTATTATATTTCTTTTGGAGCTCAACCAAAGCAGCAGTTCCCTCAAGGCATGGCTAAACACACAAATTCTGGAGGTTTTGGCAAAATTAAGCTCAATTTTACACAGATTACACTAAACACTTATTGATGCAGTTACCTTGGTATCCCACTCTCTGATATTTTCCAGTAGTTTTATAACAAGGCACTCCAAGTCCACTAGGGGAAATTGTTTCAGCTCTTTTGCCAAACTCAGTTTAAGCAGCAGCAACAGCAACATAAATATTTCTTTGTCCGTGTAGCCTTCTGGGTACATGCTTATACAGAGCCGCAGAAACTTAAGGGGAGAAATGAGATGATAATAAAACTTCTTCTTTAAGCAATATTGAATCTAATCTCAGTTGTGTATTACAAGTGCAGACAGTGTTTATTCCTTTGATGTGAAACTTACTAGGTTTGTCTGTCCTTGAACCTATCAGGGGTCAATGTCTGCTAACTACCAATAAGAAACATACTGCTCATTGAAAGAACGTTCTTTTTTAAAAGCTTTAACAGTCAAGATCAACCAGCTACTAAGTTTAGCTGTCCAAGTGAATCATGACTATCACCAGCAATCACCACATATGCTTCTCTTACCCAAGAGAACTTTCAAAAACAGGAAAAGGAGTGGGGGGTCTCTCTCACCTTGGACATATTGCAAAGGTTGGTGTCTATTAGATGAAAGATAGGAACCGAGTTTCCAAAGATGTCTCCGCTTGGTTTTTTCTGTATAGTCTCATGCATTTCAGATCTAGCAAAAAAGGATTTCCCCCATTAAATTTATTACACTTTGGCAAAACGAACTACTATAAAAAGCTCTGCCTTGGCACATTTGTAGGACGTTATAGAACATAAAACTTAGAATGTTGTTTAATTTGAGTCTACATCTTGATGTCTCAGGACCGAGGTAAATATGTATCAGGAGACAAAAAAAGATAATAAAAGTACAGCATGAAATACCTACTTAAATGCAAACCACAGAAACATACTAATCGGAACCCTACAGAAGTGGCAAATATTTCTATGGTTCCCTAATGAATCCATTGAAAAAACTGATATGATGCTAAACACTTACGTTATATCATCCTCAGAAAAGTTAGGTTGAAAATCTTGCAGAGGAAACAATGCACTGAAAGGAACACCCATATTCAGTAGCACAGTTGCTATATCAAATATTGATGGAATCCACGGCCTTGGCTGGTCGTTGGTAGCTGAAGCTGCAGAGAGATAACACTTGGCTATTTATTCCCAAACCAGAGGAACAGAAAGCACAATAAGCATACCAGTGCTAATATATGGAGTTCCCTCAGACATGAGCTCTGCTTTAAGTAGTTTATGAAGCTAGAGGAGGAGACTCAATAGCATTAAGTAATCAGCAGAATGCAACTTGAGCATGGTATGTTCTTTGGGACACTGTAGTTGTGTTTTCTACAGCAAAGGGTACTATTTTAATATTTTCCCACCACTCTTGTACATCTGTGCTACAAAAGCACAATCATCTTCAAAGCAACAAATAAGCTGTCGGTGTGATTAACATGGGAAAGATGGCAGAAAATATATAAGCATATCAACACAGAAAAGATACAGAAATATTTATATAGTCTGTACCAGTCATGGTCTCATACTATACCATATTTTTCCGTGTATAAGACTAGATTTTTTAACCAAAAAATTAGGTTTAAAATTGGGGCTCGTCTTATACACGGGTAGTGCTGAGGGGTGTTCTCCTAATTTGGAGTCTCCCAAAATAGGGGGTGTCTTATACATAGAAAAATACGGTAGTTTTTTATCTCTACTTATCAAGACAAACAAGATGTGATTTTCTTGTAAATGCACATCCTCATCCCCACATGAACTAATAGCTCTACTGCTACTTCAGTGGTAAATATTTTGTACCAGAAGAAGGGCATGTGAACAAGGCTTAGGGTGAGATCCTACAACTGACATTTGGTGGCTGAAGAGGCCTTATGTGGCGGTTTAGATGCTGCTTAATTGGTGAAGAGGAAGGCTCCCCAGCATGCCTGTAGAAAATGCGGCCTGAAACAGGGTATTCCAAGGACAGCTGAGGATTTGCAGAATCCTAAAACCCCTCAATCCCAATACTCTCCCAAAAGCTATCCAAGCCCTAGAGCTGGCAAGTTAATTATTTCCCATCTACCACAACTGGAAGAAAAATGGCAGAAGAAAAATTAAGAAAAGCAGGCCTTCCCACCATTCCCTGATTACAGTGAGCCAGAAGGGCTTAGGAAGTAGCTGAATCTTCATCACCAGATTGTTGTGCCTAACAAGGAACCTTGTGAGCCACATTAAACTAAAAATAATTCTATTAGATGGTAAAACAACCAAATTACTGGTACATTTGAATGAATTATGTGAAAAGTGAGAAGACTGTTGCAGGACTTTGTGTCAATGTGTAAAAACTACAAGTTCTTCCTGAAGTTTAGTTTCAAATACTCACCAGTTTTAATTGTTAATGACATCAACATATCCAAAATCTTTCTTGACAATGAACTGTCTGGATGAATTGACATCATCTGTTTAATTGAAACAAAACTGAAGGTCATCTAAGACAATTAGAACTTTTGCATATTCAGTATTCTTGCATTGTGATGAAGAATTATTGAAATACAGTACAAATGAGATCTGATGTGAAAGAAATGTGAATCAGTCTTACTAGCTAAGAATAGTGTTGATCAATGCAAATAAGATTAACCATTGCTGCTCTAGTTTTGGTCTTTTAAATATTCTTCCAGTTTGCTATACAAGGGGGAAAGTGAAGGCAGCGCTCTTAAATCCTTGACTTCCAAACTGAAAGATATCCTGGGTATTTCCTGGGGACAAGTATTCAGGCCCATAAAGTTTATACATAATGAACTTAAGAAGTTAAGTGTAAGCTTGAGAAAAGGACAAGAGAGTGGGAGAGAATAATAGGCTAACTTCTTTAAAAGGAATGGATGGCAGAAAATACTTGCTCACAGAGTAAAGCTAAATGGAATCATTTGACAATTTTCAGATATACATTAGCTAAAGGTGCATTTGATAGCTTATTACAAAATCAAACACTTCTAAAAAGAACTTATATACAATACAAGAACTGAAAGGTAATGGTGCTCTAGTGTCTGTCACTGGCTAGGAGATCATTGGGAGGCTGCATCTCCTCTTGCACAGGAAGGGTATGATAGCAATGGGAAGACCAGCCTGGCCACAGAATGAGCAGCTAACGGGAGCTTGCTTTACTTTCCCAGCCAAATAGAACTCTGTTCCAGCCACCGGTTTCTCTGGGATTACAAAAGGAAAGAAAAGGATGCTCTGGATTCTGCTACAAATTGGCTTATAATCAAAATGTGGGGCATAAATCTTTAAACAAAACTGCAATTCTGCCAGATCTGCAAGTGTTAAGAGAGCCATCCTAAAAAGACTCCAGCCAAACAGAATATTCTCCATCTTTACCTTCCTATTTAGCTCAAGTACCTCCAATCTATCTTCTGTGAAGGCTCAGGAAATTCAAATCGCAAAACTTTCTTTTGCAAAAAGAGTTAAGGTTTGGCTCTTTTAGGGATGTCTGAAGTCAATCATATACAGTGGTACCTCGGGTTAAGTACTTAATTCGTTCTGGAGGTCCGTTCTTAACCTGAAACTGTTCTTAACCTGAAGAACCACTTTAGCTAATGGGGCCTCCTGCTGCCACCGCGCCACTGGAGCATGATTTCTGTTCTCATCCTGAAGCAAAATTCTTAACCTGAGGTACTATTTCTGGTTTAGCGGAGTCTGTAACCTGAAGCGTATGTAACCTGAGGTACCACTGTAATAGTCTATTTCATCCCATGTCTTCCCTTGTGTAAATTATTTTGGTATGTCAGTAAAGATACAATAGTCTTTCAAATCTGATCCCCTTTCCTGAGGAGAATACAGCTTTGGTGTACAGAGTCAAACCTCGGCTCCCAAATGCCTCTATTTTGGAACATTTCGGCTCCCGAACGCCAAAAACCCAGAAGTAAATGCTCCAGTTTTTGAACGTTTCTCGGAAGCTGAACATCTGACGCAGCTTCTGCTTGAGTGCAGGAAGCTCCTCCAACCAATCGGAAGCCGCACCTCAGCTGTCAAACATTTCTGAAGCCGAATGGGCTTCCGGAACGGATTAGGTTTGACAACTCATGAAACAGTGCCAGTATGGAGAGAAATAATAGCCTGGAGGTTGCTGGCAGGTAAGCAAGTGATCAACATGAAATGCAAGGCATTTCACATTTCTGACATTAAGTGGCTGGTTTAAAAGTGTGCTCATACTTCTTAAATTAGATAGGAGTTAATACAGAATGAATTGTAACTGAAAAATTATTTTATATGCCAGCTCTTTAATTCTCAGGATTTACCAACAGCTCATGCTCCAGGAACCAGGGAGTATGTGCATGCAGAACACGAGCAATCTAGAAAGCTAAACTGTAAGGTATAAACTAACTGAAGTTCAGTCTAATAAGGCTTCCGGATTCATGATATCCAATGCAACATTAAATAAGATGCATCTTACCCGAAACATCCATTTTAAAATGGGAACAGGACATGGAGAACTGTAGTAAGCTGACAGAAGCAAGCCTTCAGAGATTACAAAAAGCTGCTGTGTTATTCCAGATCTGCAGAAAGAACCACCAAGAATCACTTTCATGTTTTCAAAGTTAACCTGTGTATTAAATCTCAGATTTAAAGAACCACACCTGAAACTGAGGGTGGGATTCACCTAATCAGCCTCTCCAGTGGCAGCCCTGCCCAAGGATTTCTGCTTGTTCAGTGGTGCTTCTCCCTCCTTCCCCACAAATTGGTTCAGAGGGGTCAGGAGAAACCCACCCCCAACAGCATTTGGGGGAGAAAAGGATTGTTCCATCTTGCAAACTGCAACGCTTGCACAGACTGAACCACAAGAGGACAACGTTGAATTCTACCCAATAACAGAGGACTTAACAGGAGAATTGCAGCCTCAATTGAGAGACTCAGAGGAAATTATTGCACAAGCATATGATGGCCAACTACTGCTGCCTTTGCTAACAGATTGACATATGATGCAGGTGATGCTTAAGCCAAATCAGATGCAGGAATAACTAGGCTTGTTGAAAAGTGGTACACAATAATTTTCATGACTAAAATGTAAATATATATATATATATATATATGCAGGTTTTGGTGTCCTCGGGTGTCTTCCCGTGTAAAAGTTGGGGTGTCTAGGCGACGTTTCGACGAGGTCTCACTCGTCATCTTCAGGCTGGTGCTTTCGGCTTCTTGTTACTGGAACAGA
Source organism: Podarcis gaigeae (assembly GCF_964106915.1). Taxonomy (NCBI): domain Eukaryota; kingdom Metazoa; phylum Chordata; class Lepidosauria; order Squamata; family Lacertidae; genus Podarcis; species Podarcis gaigeae. The sequence goes on along the minus strand of NC_139681.1, from coordinate 57,391,220 downwards.
GCGGGATCTCAATGTTTGAGTTCCTATAAATACTGTAGAGGGGGTGTGGTGTCTAGCCTCCAATGTTCTGGGCAGAGAGGAAGTTCCCAGGCTAGTGTGCCTTTTCTTCTTTTGTTCCTTAATTACTTGAGAGATACCTTGAGTGATTTCTTGAGTGATATCCTGAGTACCACTTAGGTGGGTCATTAGGTGTGGATTAGTTGCTAAAGTCTTTGTGTCTTGACCTCTTGAACTTTGTGAAGAGTTTTCCTGAGAAGATGGCTGTATTGCACTTAGTTGTGCTTTGGCTTGGCTTCGTGTATAGGGGCGAGCTGTGGTTTTGTGGCTTGTGTCAGCCAGATCTGTGTAGGGATTGCAGGGGGGTGCAAGATGACGAGTGAGACCTCGTCGAAACGTCGCCTAGACACCCCAGCCTGAAGATGACGAGTGAGACCTCGTCGAAACGTCGCCTAGACACCCCAACTTTTACACGGGAAGACACCCGAGGACACCAAAACCTGCATTCCTGTACCCGTGAAAATCTACGAAAGCAAATATATATATATATATATATATATATATTTGCTTTCGTAGATTTTCACGGGTACAGGAATGCAGGTTTTGGTGTCCTCGGGTGTCTTACACGGGAAGACACCCGAGGACACCAAAACCTGCATATATATATATATATATATATGAAAGAAAATATATATACATATAAAACATAACGATTTCAAACATTAAAATACAGGGTTTTTACAAACGCTTAGACCTCCTTCCCTCCCTCCATAGGTTCCATTTTAAAAATTAGATTTACTGCATCTTTACTCTTATCTAACTATTATATAACCATATTTACCATTAAAACAATTCCACATTACAGTACAAGTGTCTTTACATCCCTGCCAAAGATTTTAACTGTTTACAGTGGTCTTTTAAGTAAATTACAAACTGATCACTTAAAACAGGCACTACAAGGTTGACTGACACATTTCAATAAACACAACCTCTAATTCCGAAACTTGTCTAATTTGCAGAGATTAATAAGGGTAGCAAGCATACATTAGGGACAGAAGACTCTTTGATTTTGGCAAAATACCAACTAGCATGCATAGCTATCCATACAAATGATATTTTGCTAGTATGCTACTTTAAGAAAATGGACATTACTAAAAACCATCCTTACCCGAGAATATATTTTTCAATGGGATTTTGAGGATGAAACCCAGAATTCCTCAAATCAAGGTTAAGATGACTGAAGATTTTCCCAGTATGTACTACATGAAATATATTTTCTCCTGGGTGCTGGTCAGGAATAGCATCACTGATTAATGCAAATCTTTCTAAAAATTCTCTGTAACACAAAATTACATCTGTAATGTATAATCCTTAAAGTCTGTTTAATAAACAGTTATCCCACACATTTATCCACTTAGAGCAAGAGCAGCCAACATCATGTCCAAAAGATGCTGTTAGATTCCAACTCCCATCAGAGCCAGCCAGCATAGCCAATGGTCAGACATGATGGGATTTGCAATACACTGGCCCCCTATCCTTGACCTAAGTCATGGTTAAGTGGTTGGGGGGGCATGGAAAGTCCTGGACATGATCCCACTCCCCTCTCCTCCACTGCGCAGGAGAGTGCAAAGTCCATTTTTACTTTAGAATAATCCACAGTTCTAGGTTACTTCTGAACTCATTGAACTGGGATTTGTTCTAACCAAAGTTAGATAAACCAGGATATGATATGAGATTTGATTTGTTTTAAACAAACCACTATCTCTTAAAGTCTTTATCAAATGCAGAACTATGGTTTGAACTAAAGTGAAAGTTTTCACTCATCATCTCAAACACAAAGGAGGAGGAGAGGAGCACAAGAGCCAGAGATTTGCTCCGATGGTTCCTGATAACCATCCTGAAACATGATTTATGACAGTAAATCATCTGAACCAGGCCATGGCCTAACACTACAACTGGCAATCATGTATAGAGGATATAAATGATGAATAAGAGTGGACCCTAGAGAGAAATTAAATAAAAATTTTGGAAAGCCAGTAGAAGGGTAGGTTACAGTGGTTAATGAGACAAACAGTATTTCATTGAGTATAATCACAAGAAAAGGATTAATTAGAAGACCTGTGTTCTGCAGACAGTTCACCATCATCAGAGTCTTCTTCATGTTGACAATTTATTGGAACTTCCCATTTGACTTGCTGTAACTGCTTCTCTAGTTCATCTATCCTGTAATGCAGAGAAGGGTGTTTAAAAAGAACCTTGGCCTCTGATTATAACAGCACATCTTAGAGCAAGTTTAAATATTGGCATGTTTCCTCTCTTATAAACAGGCACCTGGTATTTCTGTTTGTTACTGGAGTTAGAAAAAGCAACATAGAGCAGATTGCTAAAATTCATTGACATGTCCTTTTTTCTATTAAAACATTTTTCATAAGGAATCAATAGATTCATGTGTATTCTTTGTACAAACTCTGCAGTAAGCCAGTGTTTCCTATAGGAAACAGCAAATTTAGGCTGTCTGTCTAGGTTTTAAAGGTCAGGACAGTCAATAGGATCTCTACTACAATGACATGGAAGGAGAGAATGGTGGATGAAAATAGTAGATGGCATGTGAGGAACTAACTTCAAATATTCCCACTTTTTAAGGCTGATAAGATTTGAAGAAGCCTAGTAACCACTAGAAACCCTGTAACATTAAGCAGGCTTCTAGAACAAGTGTTTTCATGGCTTTCATCAAATTATGTATTGATGCATTGAAAACCATCTCATATTTTAAATTCAACAAGTTCAAAATGAAGACAACTACAAAAAAAGACTATAACTTAAGGTAGAAATGGGGACCCTTGCAGACAGGAAGATACTTATCCATTAGTATCTGATGGATTAGAAGATGATTTTCATAGTGCAAAACTAAACAATGATGATTTTATTTAACTTCAACTGTTTTCTCATGCCATATATGGGGGGAAATAGCCTGCTACTAAGTGAAAGGTGAGTATATTCATTACAGGCAATACCAACAAGGGTGTCGTATCATTCTTCAACATAATGTTTATAGAGGGTGATCCTAAATTGCATTACTAGGGATAGGAGACACACAGGCATACATACCTTTTGAATGCTTCCTTCTCCTTCAAGATATCCTCCAGGTGATTCATGTAATGGACATTTTTAACAGAAGGTGTGAAAAGCTGAAACAAAGAGTGAAAATTAAAAATACAAGTATTTTTGTTCCATTAGCTACCACTACTTTGCATGTTCTCAATCACCATTTAGATTAAGGAAAATTTTGAAACTAGGAAAAATACAAAAAGTATGTAAGTTGCACATCCTCTATTGCAAAGACCACACTGCTTCTTTTTAGCTAGGAAACCACCACAGGTTCCCAAAATGTATAGGTGCAATAAAACAGATAGGTGCCATCTTCACATGGGCAATACAAACTCTCTCAAGTAATATAGATTTTCTGGAAGATTTTGAATTGGCAATTTTCCTGGGATATTTTCTATTTCCTGAAAATTGATGGAGATCTGAGCTAATTTGACTTATTTACTTTTTTTCAGAAATGTCCACTTAACTCAGCCATCTGTCTGTGGCTCTGATTAGGAGCTAAGGTACCAAAACACATGAACCGAGCCTGGATGCAGACTTGAGAAAATATAACATAGCCTTTCTGTTTGTAAAGAGGAAGGGCATACACTCAGGTAGCAGAAACAGCAGCTGTGACTTCTCAACATGTCATAATACCTATTTAACAAGGTTTCTGCATGACTGCTATATTCCTGCGAGTACCCATCCTAACTATACACACCAACACCACTGTAGTTATCAAAGAAGAGTAGCCCCTTGGAACAGTACTCCTTCTGAAACTGAAACATTAAACCAGAATGAGCTTGTGTTTACTTGTGTCACTTCTGACAATAACTCTGGAAAACTGCCCAGGACTTTTCCCACCCGTGCTATAAAATACCAGTCTTCAAGAGAAATTCACATTTGACACAGCTAGAACAGCCCAGTTCAGTTACCCTAGACCATGGTTCTCCAACCTGAGAACGAGACTTGTGCCTTTAGGCTCACTTCTTGCCTCTCTCCTCTTGGGTCTCATAGCCTGGTTTATAAGAGTTTAGATCAGTTTCCCCAGCTGGAAGCAACAGGAATTTGAGGGTTTTTTGATTTTGTTTTTTTAAAAAACAAGAATAAAAGTGCTGAAGCCCAGTGCACAAGGAGAAATGTGGAGTAAGCACAGAAGCACATGATACAGCATGGCTTATTAGCCTCAGATAATTACATCTGAACCATTCAAATGATTTCCTAAACTAAGATGAGCTTTTTAACCACTTACAGGAATCTTCTGTGATGGACTCATGGTGTCTGTTTTACCACTTTCATCATTTCTCTGTTCTGGGTTTTCTGCAGATGGTCTGGCACTCTGGGCCAGTATTTGGTCAAGTGGCAAGAGAATCTCTTCATCACTGCTGTCCATATTGCTGTCAGAGGTCTCAACATCACTATCACAAAAGTGACTTGGTTTTCTGTTCAAAATACATGCCCTTGGGTTGGAACCTTCATTTAAATCGGATGAAGAGCTAGAGATGGTGCCAAGATCCAAATCTTCTGATGACAGAACATTATCTCCCAATAATACAGGTTGCTCAGAATTATTTTCTGAAGGTAAAGTAGAAGTGAGAGGCAGATGAACTGTCATTTTCAGTGCTTCACTTGAACTATTATGCCGAATGTGTGATTCAGATTCTGTTGACTGTTTGGAAAATATTTTTTCTTGACATTTAATGGATTTATAGTCTATTTTTTTAAACAAAGGAAGCACCTTTTCTAAATAAAATTTTGGGAATGTCTGTAACTGACTCTCTTTGGCATCTGTAATTTGGATTTGGCAATCTTTATTTGTTGTATCCATACTGTTATATCCATTTTCTTCAGTATCAATATATTCTATTGAAAGAGGCAAATTACTGTCAGGTGGAGTCATAACCTCTACCTGCAAGTCAACATGAGGAGACATTCTGTTTTTTGAGCAGTCAGAATTATGTTTTTCCAGTGAACTACTAAAATTGTGTTTTTCAAACCTCTGTATATTGGACTTCTTTGATTTTTTCAAATCTGTTTCTAAAGATTTCCTTTTTCGTTTTCTGGAATATTCTTTATGTTTTGATATTCCCAACAAAGGTATTGAGTCAGGGTGTACTGATGGGCAGGTCTGGCTTTTTCTCATGTTAATCATTTCATCAGAGTCCCATCCTGAAGGAAATTCTGCTTCTGAAGCTTGCATTGAAGAGGATTCAGCTGTGAAATGAAAATGAACTGAAATTATTATATAATGCAAGGCCTCTAAAATAGTGGTACATCATTGAAAAAGTTCTGTTTGATTAGACTGTCAATGTAACAGAATGTTCCAAGGGATGACAATGGTACCTCGGAAGTCGAATGGAATCTATTCTGGAAGTCCGTTCAACTTCCAAAGTGTTCAGAAACGCCAAAAAGAACGTTCGGGTTCCAAAGAACATTCACAAACTGAACACTCACTTCCAGGTTTGTGGCGTTCAGGAACCAAAACTTTATAGACTCAAAAGGCCCTTCGGGATCAAAGGTATGAGTATTAATCTAGACTGCCAACTGGGCCCATGGTGTCGGTGGGTACTGTTGACCAGAATTGTTTGTTGGCCTTGTCCAACAACATCTGGAGGGCATCACCACATTGTCTACCCTTGATTTAGAACATATTAAGAAAATAAAGAGCTCTTCAAGCTGTAGTCCTATGCACACTTACCTAACAGCAAGCTCCACTGAACATAATGGAACTTACTTTCATGTAAATATGTACTGGATTACTGTATGTAAATTAGTTACAACTGGAGCCATCAATAGGGGAGATACTGCAGTGCTGTAAGCTACTTGTTCCAATTCTTCTACATCATTAGCTGCTATGTTCATACCTGAGGAGGATTCCCGCGAAGTAGAGTCTGATCTTTTTGTTAAGAGACCTCTGGTATCCTACAAATAAGCAGAGACAAAAAATATTTGACAATGTCTTAAACGGTATTACTGCTTTATGGGCACAGCAAACAACTCAACTCTTAAGAGCCACCACGACTATTTATTTGGGACAGTGAAAATTTTCATTTGCAGTCATGGGACCCTAAAGTATATTCCACATATTTTTCTTTTAGAACGCGTAAATGAAGCCAAAAATGACACGCATAGGTCACCTGAAAACTTACATGGCCTTTTATATTGCTGAACTACAACTCCCATCAGATCTAGCAAGCATGGCCAAGGATGATGGGAGCTGTAGTTTAGCAACAGCTGGCGGGCCACTGGTTCCTCACATCTGATGAAGGCAGGAGCTATAGATGGATCTCTAGTACTTACTTTTCAGCTATAACTACTATTGCTTACCTTTGCATGCTCTTACTTTTAGGCAGCCCAAGCAAGCACACTGATAACTGAGGATCGGTTTCAGAGCTCACTCCATTATTTCATACTCCTCAAACTACTGCTTGTATTGTGGAATCAAAAAAGCCCGATATCTGCTTCTAGTGATAGTTGTGAGATTGTATTGAGCTTGATTCCACACATGGACCTGAAGGAAATGTGCAAGACTGCTGAACAGCAGAAGACTCAAATACGAAAAAATGGCCACATTTTTTAAAATGAAAAGCCTAAACTTGAAATAGATTTCTTTTGCCTTTGTGCTAAAAATGAACGCTGATATGTGGCCCTGCAAATAACTACCTGGCAGTAATCATACACCATGCTCTTTGTTTCCCTCTCATGTGGCCAGGGCTCTCTCATATGCCTATGTGATTCCAGTAAATAGGATGTAGGCACACATATGATCCTCATAGAACTGACTTGTTTAATGCAAGACAATACTATGGGGTTCATACATCTCTTCATCCCCAGAGCAGGAAGGATGTGGCTAACCACTTAAATGGCAGAGATATGGCAAATGCTTCATGATTATGGCTGCATATAAACACAACCGTTTTCTTTATAACTTTTATATAGATATCTTAGCTCTAAAACCTCAGAAGAAAAAGCTGTTTTGTCCAGCTTGGCTAAGATTTCTATGAACAAAGCACACACATGAAGTGGAAAGTGAATTTTCCAAGTTACGAGGAACTCTCTCAAATATTTTAACTTATCATTAATAATGGATTCATTGATACAGACTTCAACCTGGATGTTGACACAGGAAAGGGAAATTGCATATTCAGGGTCCTTCCACGGGAGGGTGTTCTCACAAACAGGGTATTCAGATCAATTTTTCCCTTTGTGTGCCACTGACATACAAAGTGTACATGTACACACACATTTCCCCTTTTAAAAATCCCCCAGGAAAAACCCAAGAGCAAATGTTACCAGCATGTGTCACAGTAGACAAAATTGGAAGTATTGGTGGGGGAGTTCTTTGCTCGCAAGAGGGGGCTTGATACTGTAGCACAAATATATTCATTTCCACCATACTCTGTTTCATGCATTCTACTGCTTTTAATTTCCTATAGATCATCCAACCCAGAAACATTTTGAACACTAAAACCAGCTGGTTAAGGGGCCTCCTTGCAGGGCACCTCCCAAACAGGCTGCCACCACCCCAACCTGGCTACAGCCACCATCATTCTTTCAGCTGCCCAGTAAGGTCTCTGTGAGCCACATCCTGTCATCCTACTCCATCTCCTTCCTCACATTGCTTAGCAACCATTGCCAACTTTTGACCCTGTTTATGTCCTCTTAGGGGGTGCGAGTACGCGCATGCGCACACGCACACACACAGATTTTGTGCAAGAGCAGTCATATTTAAATCTTCCATATTAAAAATTAAAGAGAGGCTGATGTAGGTACTATGCATGTGCCTTCAGAATGGGGCAATCAGTGAATTGCTTTATTTGGGCTGCCAGAAACAAAATGGCAGAGTGATATCACCACACTCATGAAAAATTGCCCACCCCAAAAAAAGTGCTAAGGTGCTTTCACACCAGCACTGACCTCAAATGCAGGCCATTCATTTTACGTAACTGAAAGGGAAAATCCAACTTTTTTTTATGACATCATGTGTACACCACAAAAAGCTTCCTAGCACGAACAACACTGCGTTTACAGTAAACTATCATGTGGAAGCATCCACAGGTCATTTTAGCATAACCGGCCAAGTTTGCTGTGATGATTGACCCTTAAGTTTCTGACAGCTCATGTTGCGTTTAAGGAAAAATGTAAACTTATGCATATTTTCACATGCAAATGATATGAACCAAGATAGTTACAACCTTCCAAACAGTAAGGTAGCCAAGGTAACTAGATTCTTTGTACACTATTGCTTCCTAATCTCCATAATTTCTATGGCAAATAAATAGTAGTAGGCAGAAATGCAATTTTATTTGGGGAGGCGTGTTTAATAATATCTGAAGTTAGTTTTGCTGAGTAGATCATTAATGTTTTGTTTGCCCTGTCTAGTTTTCTGACCAATCCACAAAGCCTTGCTAAATTCTGGACATTATGCTTGATGTAATGTAAAAGGCAAGTACTGGGTTGGAAAGCCACCAGTATGTAGTAAAGTATGCTTGTGTCAGTAGATTCTTGATTATTTATGGATACTCAGAACTGACACTCACTTGGATGTAAATGATGAATGAGTTGGTAGCAGCTAGAGTCTCTCCACACACACACCCCACCCCAGACTGGCACTTGTGTAAGTGCTAAGTCATTCCAGAATAGTTCCAAAAGCAACTACCAAGTACAGCCTCAGGCATACCTAAGCAAACATGTAAGATTGTTTTTAAAGGGGATTCCTGGTCTGTCCACAATTAATAGCCATAACAGACTTTAACTGTCTATGTGTGAAATCAGTTTGTGTGGCAATACATACTTCCTGACAACTTTCTGGAGAGTACAGCAGCCTTGAAAATAGAGAGGCTGGTCATACTTAAACTAGCATGAAACTGAAATAAAAGAGGCAGCACCCTTGTTAAAATAAAGGCAATGCCACATCAAGGCCTATTACTTTCCAAATCTTAAGACTGCAAATAGCTTAAAGGAGACCAAAGTTCATATTATTTAAAAATCCCCAAACAGTAACTTAAATATTAAGCGACCAGAGCAGCAAGGTATACTTACTATTTCATAACTGGATAATACTGTGAATGCTACATCATTTAAAAAAACTTCATTGCTTTGGTATTTATTACCCCCTTTAACATACCTGGTTAGAAAAGCTAACTTCCAAGGATTTCTTTATGGAGTCAAAAGGTTGTTGCTTAGATAGCATCTTTTTCTCCTTCACTTGTCTCTCCCTGCAAACAACTTCCGACAACAACTGGGATGAAGAACTAATTGGGCTAAACTGTGGTATCTTCAAACAACCCATTTTTTGATAGTATGCGTGGTTATCCTTTTTCAAACTGTCATTTTCTGCTGTTGAAGCCCATTTAGTCAAGCCTGAACCAGCTGTGTCTAGTTCCATGTAATCCATATTACATTCTCTACTATTTTCTACTAATGGTGTCCTTGTTCGAATAGGAGATATTTCATTCTTTTCAATGTTTTTTGTGCATATATTATCTTTTAATCTGAAAGAACAGTCTGAGGATCCATCTGTTGTGAAGAGTTGCCGAGCAACAGCTTTGGGATGCAAAACCTTTGATGTCATAAAAATTCCATTATCTGGACAGTCCTTTTTCTCAGATTTAGCACCTCTGAGAAAGGCCTCAATTATAGGACTCCGATTGGGTGGTGGAATTGGCAACTTCTTCCTTCTCTTCTGTTTTGGAGATAATATGCTTTTTCTAAGATACTCCGTATGTGAGACTGAAAGCCCAGCTTTCCCATTTCTTTTTTCTGAAAAACATTAACAAAGTTCTGTCTTCATCAACAAATGCTGAACAAACAAAGCAGAAAGTTAGTACAGTCAAACCTCAGTTGTTGAATGTAATCTGTTTCAGAAGTTTCCGAAATGTTCAACAACTGAGGCGTGGCTTCCAATTGGCTGCAAGAGCTTCCTACACTCAGGCGGAAGGCATGTCGGACATTCGGCTTCTGGAAAACATTTGAAAACCGGAGCATTTACTTCCAGGTTTTCGGCATTCAGGAGCCGAAATGTTCCAAAATGGAGCTGTTCAGGAATCAAGGTTTGACTCTGGTATATAAAAAAATACCAGAATCTCAAAACTGCTTCACACAACACATTAAACCAGGCTTCCTCAAACTCGGCCCTCCAGATGTTTTTTTGAGACTACAATTCCCATCATCCCTGACCACTGGTCCTGCTAGCTAGGGATCATGGGAGTTGTAGGCCAAAAACATCTGGAGGGCCGAGTTTGAAGAACCCTGCATTAAACCATGGTTTATTTTAAACTATGAGCACAGTGCTATTGCATGCTGCTCAAAAGTTCCAAAGTCACTCCTGCTGTTGCCACGCTGGGAAGAAAACAAACTAGAGCTGGCTTCACATTATGTCCAAACCAAGGCTTGTGGCTAGCTTGACCCCCCCCCCCCCACATCATGTCATTGAGAAGCAAAGAATAAACCTGAAGAGATCCTACCAGACAGCATAGATCAACTTCTCTGCCCTAGAACCCTCCAAATGTTTTAGACTCCAGTTCCCATCAGCCCCAGCCAGCATGGCAAATGATCAAGGATGAAGGGAACTGTGGTCCAAAAACATCTGGAAGAAACCACAATGGGGATGACTGGTTTAGGTCAAACTTTTAAAAATAAAACTCGAGTTTCCAACCATTAAAAACAAATTGTTAAATAAACATTAATAAATAGCAATCAAGATTGGTAACTCCATAATCATCCAAATACTGCAGTGGCTCTCATAGTAATCTTGACCTAAACAATCAAATCATTCCAAAAATCTGTTGGATTTTTGAAAAGTAAAGACACTTTAAATGCAATTCAAATGTCTGGTAGTTCATTTTCATGTTTAGTAAGCTTCACATTGGTTACACTTCCTGATGTGAACAAGATTATAGACATGCCCAGTGCTTAGAAGCCTGCTGCCCTTCAACACAAGGCTGTGAAACTACTGCCAGGGATTAACCAAGGTATCCAAATCAAGAGAATGCATGGCATGATCTCATTCCCAGTACTGTGGGAGACTTGTCGCCAGCTATGAAATTTGTCCCTTCCTCTGCCTGGTAAAAAGGGAGCCTGGCAGAATGTGATGCATGAGCAGTTGCTTCCAGACATGCAATAAATCAGAACTGTGCAATTTTCACCTATACAGGAATTCATGCTTTTCACAGTAAAGAGTAATGTGTGATGAGCTCCACAGCTCAATACTGTACTAGACATTTTATAAACAGAAAGATTTGCTTACCTTGATTTAGAGATGGTTTGAAGTAGTCAAGAATAGAGCAGTTCCTATAAGAGAAAAAACAAGTTCATGAAAATACTACCTATACAAACATACTGCTTAACTTGTATATCAAATGAGAGGTCAAGTCAAAAGGATAGATTCTAAATATGTTTGGGCAGATAGCATTTTGTATTGACAATCTGGTGTCATGCAGTGGCAAGCCTTTTTGGCAAATGTGTCATAACTTGTGGAATATATGAGATAGTGGAACCACAATAAGACTATTGAAACCACAGCTTCTGTTCACATTCACAGAACCACTCCTACTCATGTCACAAACTGAACATCCACAATGGGATCAGATACCCCCCCACACACAAAAAGTTCATTGCATCCCACCTTCAATGCATAGTGATGTGGATACAGAACAGGGCCTCTGCATCCACACCTGCAGAGTCTAGCCTAGTATTTTTCAGACTTCCAGTAATGGAGGTACACTTTACTATTACACCTGAAAAACAATGCACAAGTAATAACTTGTAAGAGGTTTGTAAGAGTAAGAAAAGTACATTGCATGCTGTGTGTGTGTGTGTGTGTGTGTGTGTGTGTGTAGGAGGCAAGCCTAGAGTGTGCATCAAAGCAGAATTAGCTTACATTTATAGGAGGCTGCTCTGTGTTTTTGCATAGTACACTCTCCTGGCCTTGGTTCCTTCCTGTCAGCCTCCTCCATGCTCTGACCTTGGTTACTTTCTAGCAGCCTCATTCCAGAGCCATCTAATCTGTAGTTTGTCTGAATGTCAGGAATTGACTGATTGAGCCAAACACACACAATACAGAGATGTGGCATAATTACCCAGCCCGGCAAGAAGGCCTGAACAGTGAATCAGGCAAATGGAAGCCTCATCCATAGGCAGCTACTTTGAGCCCAAAGTCCGATTAATTGTCTTTACTTTTTCTTGTGGTACAGTTGCAATTCTGTTTGGCATACTCTTTGGGAATTGTCTCAACGCTTTCAAGATAAAGTCAAATCAGTTATTGCAGACACTGTACTTTTACTAAGCTCCAGAAGTTACATTTGTTTTCTAACACCACATCTTCACTTAAGACCCACAGATTGTCATTACAGCTAAGAACCCAAGCTCCTTTTTTCTTTCCAGTGCCCTAAGCATTCAGAACTGAGCATGACTTGCTAGTAATTATTAGAATTTTGAATCTGCTTTTGCCTTGTGGCACTTTTTGGGGCTCAGCACTCAGATTAAAGCAAGTTATGTGGGTTGAATCCTAGCAAAATTAGTGATTTTTAAGTTTGCACTAGAAAAATTTCTGATGTCTGGGAGAGTAATCTAATTTAGCATATATTTAGTGCAAACAGTGAAAACTATGAACTAAATCTGTATTTGCTTCCATATCCTGCAAGTGTATAAAGTGTTATTGATTGACTGTTAAATTTATATACCGCCCTTTATCAAAAGATCCCAGGGCAGTGTACAGCATTACAAACACATTTTACAGAGCATTAAAAATAGAAAAATAAAAAGCATAATAGGCAGCATAATAATAATAATATTGCTAATTTAATCCAGCTTTATCAATAGTAAGAATGGTACCTTTAAATCATACTTCTCAAAAAAAAATTCTAACCAACATTAATTCTGGCAGAATTCCCATGTCTTATGAGTGTCAAGAAACTCAAAAGAAACTCACCAACTTCATTCTGACTGCCTTTGATAATCTGATGGTTTAGAATTCTTAGTTTTAGATTCAGCTTTCTTTGAGACTCTTTGCAGCAGTCAACCTCTATGTTCAAGATTAGTTTCACTTTCCTGGAAGGGAGTGTTATGCCTATGTAAAGAAGATCACTCCTCCTCAATAGCCTTTACCTCATTTGATAAGGACCTCCCTCCTTCCTGATGCAGCCAGCCAGCTGCTCTGGGAAACTCAAAATCTACACTCTTAACTAGAGTTTCCCAGTAATAAAAATCACATTGTCTACATTGTTTTTCCTCTTTCAAGCAGCGTTCAAAATTAGTCAGGTACCAGTCACATTTCACAACAGGCAACGGCTGTTTGTGAGGTAGTAGAGATGCCTAGAAACCAGGTTTGACACCTAACATCTCCATCTGTCTGCCTGGCGTGGCTGCAATGCGGGGCAGCACAGCACCAAGAGACAAACATCTGCCTGTCACACAGCTGGAAAGGCACATAAGGTATGAATTATTTATGTCATTGTTAATTAATCTTAGGCTAGCAATGCTACAGTACATTCAGTACAAAACCAGGTGTGGTATTTCAGATGGAAGAGGGGAGGTCAAAACCGATTTTAGATTTATAGTGGTACCTCGGGTTAAGAGCTTAATCCGTTCCGGAGGTCCGTTCTTAACCTGAAACTGTTCTTAACCTGAGGTACCACTTTAGCTAATGGGGCCTCCCGCTGTCACTGTGCAATTTATGTTCTCATCCTGAAGTAAAGTTCTTAACCCAAGGTACTATTTCTGTGTTAGTAGAGTCTGTAACCTGAAGCGTCTGTAACCCGAGGTACCACTGTATAGCAAACAAAGTTCAGATGTCCATGCTTGAATAAATTCAAGATTAAAAACTGTTAAAAAGGGGGGTGGGCGGCAAGCAGTGTATTCCAAGAATATTTGTTGTGGTTATCTCATAATGACCACAGCAACGTTTGCAGCTCAGGTTAAAACATCTGGGCCCTCAGAAGTCCTCCTCATATACCAGTAACCTCTTCTCAGCCGGCCTGTAATATATGAAAAGTACTTTCTTTTGTCTTCCAACATTCAGCTGCATTGGTATTATGCGAGAGTCTAGTATTATGTGAAATAAACTTCCCTCTATCCCTCTTTCTTCACACCATACTTAATTCTATAAACATTCTTCAGCTTTTTGAAAAAAGCCCATGCAAATTAATGTGCTTGATTTCCATAATTATCAAACAATTTCATAGGTTTTGAAGAGAAGTTATCTTGTGGCCTGTTAAAAGATTAATTGTTTGTGTACTCTCTCTCTCATATAACAGAGCTCAGGATCACACAGTGAAAGTGCAGAAGCCGTAGCTGGGCAAGACATAACAAAAAATCCAAAATCCACATTAGGACAGTACTGAATCAGTGAAGGTGATTTGTCCATCTTAAAACAGATCAGGAAAGAGTGTACTTTACACAATGCATAATTATGGAATCTTTTTCTCTAAGAACTGCCTATCTTGGATGGCTTTCTAAAAGATGCATGGAATTCTATTAGGTATTGCAGTCAACAGCTACTAAGCAACAAAAGTTAGTAACACACTTCTAATAAAGAATACAAGGGCTTATGAACACACAGTAAAGCAGTCACCCTTATAGTGCCATGCTTGCAAGTGCACAAAAATATCTGGCTGGCCCCTTGTTAACATACAATTTGCCTTAGAATATTTCACTAAGTTCCACCTGGTTTGCTTCTATCTGTCACTATACTCATCCTAAAAATGCTGTGACTTGAGTGACAGGAGCTGTAGAACTTAAGAATGACTCTGATCCCAAAGGACAGTTGTGGATCTGTGTGCACATTCAGTATGAGCTAGGAAGAGGGATCCTGAGGCGGTAGATGAGTTGCACCTCTTCAGATTACAGGTAGGAAATGCTGTTTTTAATGCTTTCCCACAGGGAGTGGGGAAGTACTGTACAGCAGATGCCAAAGCCTCAGCATCTTGGGATGGTCTATCAGTGCCATTCTCCAATCAGCTACCAGAAAGAAAGGTCCCCTGGAGCTTTGCCTGTGGTGACAACAGCACCTGCTCCTCCTCCCCAGCCCAGGTAAACAAACAGCAGTTCAAAAGAGCAGCTCCCTCCATTCCTTAGTCTGCCCTCTCCCTCTGGGCAGAGAGGGGTGGGAATCAGACCCAGAACTACTACCTAGAGTGAGTAGGCAGCAAAGCAGAAGTGGCTGCCCCCACCCCAAAAATCATGTGGCTAATTGACAATGGCAAGGCGCTTGCCTACCTGCCTTCTCTCTTTTGGCAACCTAGCAATGAGAAACAGTGTCCAAAATTAGCCAGGCACGTTTTATGACTGGTGCGGGTCCAACTGCAACCCTGTGGAGATCTCTGGATTGCCAGGTTGGTGACTGACATCTCCATCTGTCTGGCCTCTCAAGTTTTCTTAAGCAGGTAAGCAGGCAACCTTATTTACTGCATTTATAACCCACGTTTTGCTCCAAGGAGTATATGGTTGACCTTCCCATCTCAGTTAATTCCTACAACAACTGTGTGAGGTAGGTTAAGAGGTTGTGACTGGCCCAAGATCATCCAGTGAGCTTCATGAATGAGTGGGGATTTGAACCCTGATCTCCCAGGTCCTGGTCTGACACCACTACAGTACACTGACTTCCTAGAGTACTTCTACTATGGGGCAGCTATATAAATTAAGTAGGTAAATAATTCTGGGGAAAGCAAAATGTCACTTAGAGAGGGATCTGAAATGTTTTCTTTGAAGCTTAAATTTGTTTTATTCTGGGTTGTTTCAACTGATGTTTTAATGTGTTGTAAACCACTTTGATGTTTTTCTTTAATATATCAAGTGGTATAGAAATGAAATGAAAAAGAATGAAAACAATAAGGCCATAGCTGTCAACGTTTTCCTTTTTTTAAGGGAAATTCCCTTATTCCAAATAGGATTCCTCACAAGAAAAGGGAAAAGTTGACAGCTATGAATAAGGCTCATTGTTTAAAAAAGATTGGCACCTAGACATTCTGTTGTGGCAGTCATAACCTAGGTTTAAGGTGCTATTTGGCGATTAGCTTATATATCTGAGTTTATGACACCAAGAGGAATCTTAATCACTCTATTGCTCACACAGATTAAGCAGACTGTGACTGGACTATGATGCTTTCTGGTCCTGGCACCTGAGGAGGTGACTGCAAAGAGCAGCCTCAACTCACTTTCTTGCCCCTCCCAAAGCAGAATGGTGGGGGAGTGATAGGGAGGATTAATTAATCAAGTTACGGCAACTCCCCTCAGCAAGAACCCAAGCAAGTAGGAGACGACACAAAACAATTGGGAATCCTCACTGTCGCTTCCCTAAGAGGAGGAGGGCAAGTGAGGTGCTCTAGCAAGCCGCTGTCCTGCTTCTGTTCTCTACGAACCCGGAAAGTGCAACAACCCACCACCACCACCGAAATGACATACTGTGAAGGGCCCCCTCGCCAAAATAACATGGCTCCACCCTGCTGCCCTTCAAAAAGAAAAGTCCTTGCAAGTAAAAATCTAGCGCCTCAGGGTGTGAAGATTCTAGCCCAGCCAGTCTTCCACTTAAAGGCAATTTTTATTTGCTGGCTATTTTCTTTACAAAGAGCAGAGTTCGCAAGCGAGACCCCCCCCCACCTACCCCCGCCGGGGAGCTTTGAAGCCCCTTTTCCCGCCTCATAACTACCCACCCCCAACCCACGTCGGGCACATGCGTGGGACAGGCCACTGCGCGGCACCCAGGGAGCTTCGCCCCCGCGTCCGACACGCTGCCTGGTGGGAGTTGTTGTTGTGACCGCCGCCGTCGCCCTGCCGTACCTGCCACCCCCGGCGCCGTCTCCCCGGCCCGCCGCTTTACTGTGACTCTTGGGGGTGCCCGCGGGGGAGCCGGTACTGAGGTTCTGGGTCATGTCCCCGCCGGGCGCCGCAGCCCGCCTCGACTTGTGGGTTCTGTCAAGCACCGACGTTGCTCTCGAGCGCTCCGTACTCCATAGCACGGCACTACCGGTCAGGAGGCAAGGGCGGGCGGGGAATTCTCGAGGCGGCGCTGGGATTGGCGGAGCTCAGGGAAGGGCCCTCCTCTCCATAGGCTGCCAAGCTGCCGTGGCAGAACTGGGCGGGATGGAAAGCCAGGAGCTACCTCGGGTTGGCTGCCGGGACGGACGGCGTTCAAAAACGAGCCACTGGTTTCCCCATCCCATTATGCAATTTGCTTCGGGCTCCTTCCCACGGGACTGAGCGGGGGGGGGGGGGGAGCGTTGCCGTTGGCGCCTCAGCGCGGCGCCTGTGATAGGCCAGCAGGAAGGCGCGCGCGGACCTCTTGTTTTCGAGTTCCGACGGGATGAACCCCGAAGCTCAGTTGAGGAGAGGATGCTGTCGCGCGCGGGTGGAAGCAACGCGGGGCGGGCAGCCGGTTTCTGGTGTAATAAGACTAAGACGAGTAAAACGATACGGTCTGAACGCCGGGCTCTGCGCTTGTGTAGTCCATCAACTCAAATCAGACACGCAGGATTGCCATGTTGTTTTCTTTTGTGTGGAGTTCTGGCCAGGTTCCGCTCCATGCTCAACTGCCCAAGAGCCGTGAGGCGACAGTGAACGGGGAAAGTGGAAATAAAGAATAGCAGCTGCTGCCCCCTCACTCTGAGCCCAATCCTCTCAGCTGTTTCTCTCAAGAAGAGCTCCACTTGCCCAAGCAGGCAGGCAGCTGACTGACCTAAGGAAGGAGCTGCAGGAGTAGGTCACACAGCATCCATCTCACCGCACTCTCACTTTCTGCTTAAAGTAATTACTTAAAATGAATGTCGATTCAGATTCAGAGGTTTTTATACCTTTGCCGCTCTGTGCTCTTTTGAAAGGAAGGGTGGGATATAAGCTGAATAAATATTACTACTAAAGTGGTGCATAACAATTCAATATAATAAAAGCTACTTAAGATATAAACATACCAAATCATCAGCTGATGAGCAGGATTCATTACAAACCTGCTCCTTATCAGGAAGGGGGTTGCATTGAAACCCCTGCTCAGTCTTTTTCTGTCCATTTTAACAGTACTGTACCCTGCTGCCTGTGAGGTGCTTTGAAGTCCCAACTAGACTACCAAATCACCTGGCATCTTTGTCATGTCAGTCAACTGAAAGTTGAATGGTCCTGCCTACCTGTCAAACTGGCCAACCCAGATGAGGATCTGGCCTGTGCAGCCAAAAAAGTAAACATATTACGCCAGTTCCAAAGGCGTTGCACTGACTGTCAACATGCTATGATGCCAAATTCAGGGTGCTTATGTTAACACATAAAACCTTACACCAGGTTCTGGCCTGTGGGCTGAATCCTTCTCTTCCCCATCCCCTGAAGGCCAAGTTTGACAGGCAGACAAGGCTACCCATGTGCAAATCATCTGATGTCAGTGCAATGTTAGAAACATATGAAAGTTAGGAGCTAAATGGCACCTTAAACCTGGGTTATGGGCACAACAACAGAATGCTTAGGCACACTTTTTATAACAAGAATACAAAGCTGAATATGAACTGTTCATTTTTCACATGGTCTAGCCCTTCCCCTGCCCAACCCCTAATATTCTTAAGAGGGTCTCTTCTCCAGTCTTTAGAAAATAGCTGGAAGTGGGGAGGCAGAAAAAGGTCCTCCTTTCCTTCCATTCTGCAGTTTTAATCTGAAATCTTAGGTGCAATACTGCGCTGAGCTCAAAAACAGCTCATGCTAATGAAATTCCTTGTCACAAAATGCACCTAGAACAATGGGAGTTTTGAACACTGTCAGTGTGGTGTGGGGTAATCTGTTTTCGCCTGCACAGTGAAATTAACTCATTCGGGCACAAGCACACTGCATGGCATTTTGAAGCCCCACTTCAAAGTGCCACAAGGGCTCTGTGCAAGCACCAGCAATTGCTGTTGGCATCAGTGTCTTGGGAGAAAATGGAAGTGTGCCCCTTTGGAGAGTTACAGCACCTGCTGTGACTATAGAGACCAATACAGAAGAGAAATGTTTTATTGCAGGCAGGGCAGATGAAGGCATCCAGTGCTACAGGTGCACCATAGTATATCTTCTCTCTGCGTTTCTCCCAGCAGTCATTCCCACTCTTGTAACTGCTGTGGCTACACCACCTGACTGCTGTGGCTACACCACCTGTCTGTCTGACGTAAATTCAGAGCAGCTGCTCACATGATATATGGCCGCCAAGACCATATAACACCAGTCCTGAAAGCCTACATTGGCTCCCAGTACATTTCCAAGCACAATTCAAAGTGTTGGTGCTGACCTTTAAAGCCCTAAACAGCCTCGGCCCATTATACCTGAAGGAGCATCTCCACTCCATTGTTCAGCCCAGACACTGAGGTCCAGCTCTGAGAGCCCTCTGGCAGTTCCCTCACTGTAAGATGTGAGGTTACAGGGAACCAGGCAGAGGGCCTTCTCAGTGGTGGCACCCACCCTGCAGAATGCCCTCCCTTCAGATGTCAAGGAAATAAACAACTATCTGACTTTTAGAAGACATCTGAAGGCAGCCGTGTTTAAGGACGTTTTTAATGTTTGATGTTTTATTCTGTTTTTAATCTGTTGGGAGCTGCCCAGAGTAGCTAGGGAAACCCAGCCAGATGGATGGGGTATAAAAAAATTGATAATAATAACAATAATAATAATATATCACGGAGATAATAACATAGAAATAATGAAGCCAAATATAACAATAAAAAACAGTGGTGTTTTAGCCAAAATGACTAAAAGAATTGTGCCAGAAATTGAAAGTTAATGGAACTTGGTAGTTGAGAGGTTTTTATGGGTCAACATGTTTTGGAAGCAGTCACATGAGGGTAGTGAGCCTTGAGAGGCTGGTAAGAATTATTTAAATACTGTACATACTCTTCATAAGGTTGCTCTTTGCTTACACCTCTGTAACCTCCTAGTTTGGCCACTAGAGAGTAGTATAAGGCTACTTAGCAACCGCATTCTGTAATTATACTCTCCCTTAAAGAAGAGCACTGAGTGGCAACAGTTCTTGATAACTGTACAAACTTTACTTCATTTTATTTGTAAATAATGTTAGTTCTTTCTTTATAAAATGCCTAAAAAGCAACATATAAGGTGATTTATCTATTTAAATAAAGCTCATAAATAAGAACCAGTATTAAAAGGCACATTTAAAAATAAGGCTGAATTTGGGCCTCCTAGAAGCACTTTCTAAGTAAAAAGTATTTAGCTGGTTGTTAAAGAGTACCGGTAAATTAATGGAGCCTGGCAAAACACTTTGAGACATAGGAAAGTGCCTGCACCCAACTTTAAATTCCCCATTGAGCTCTTTTATGCTTTTCTATCACAATATTCTCAAAGCTACAAACATGAGTCTGACCAAACTGCAGGAGGCAGTGGAAGACAGGAGTGCTTGGCGTGCTCTGGTCCATGGGGTCACGAAGAGTCGGACACGACTAAACAGCAACAATCACAATATTACTGTATACGATAAATTAAATTATAATTAAAACACACACCATACCCCCCCCAAAAAACAGGGACTAACATAAAGGGGCAACTAAGAAGAACTACGACTCACCAATGCTGCTACTCTACTCAACAGGAAACCGTTAGTAGCAGAAGAGACACAGAAGGCTTCTATTTAAAGGCACAGAAGCCATGAGAACCTTTATACTGATTTGCCTATCCACACTTGACAATCTGACACTACGAATATGTTAGAAATTTAAAGAAAAATCACCACAACTGTAAGAGGGTGGGAAACAAGATAGAACTTCTCCCTTATTGGAACTTTTAAACAAAGGTGCTGAAAGTTTGAAATTCCCAGAGCAGTAGCAAAAGGCAGCTGTCCATTGCACAGCAGCTAAATGGTGCTTAATTGCTGGAACTGAATAGAGCTGGTGCTAGTATAGCCTTAGTAGGGGAAAAAATCACTTATTTATTGACTGGAAGTATCCAAACTGGTAAGATAAAGAGGAAGAATAATTTATGTTTATTTAATAAGTTATATCCTGCTTTTTCATTATGTGAATTCAGGGCAGCTCACATAATAAAACATCATACGTTCAATATGTAAAATGGCAACAAAATTAAAAACCAGCAAAACAACATATATCATAGAAATAATAGCACTAAAAGATCAAAGTCAAAAGAACAATAACTCAATATTTTTTTAAAAAAACTCTGGACCAACCAGGTTTTGATCCAAATACCTAAGAGAATAGTGCCAGGGCCTGACAAACCTCTCTTGGGTGCTGCAGCTGAAAAGGCCTTGTTTCTCCTGGCTGCCTCCCATCTCATTTAAGAGTAGTACCAGCAGCAAGCCCTCAAGATGTTAAATGAAGCATACAGAAAGGTACATATGGAAAACAGCAGACCCTAAGGTAACCAGTTACCACTGTTTACATCCTTAAAGGTTTGAATTAGTGCCTTATCTTGAGCCTAGAAACTAACAGGTAACCAGTGCAAGTTGGATGTATTATGTCCTAAACAACTGACCTCAGCCAGCAATTTGGCGGCAGCATCTTTGCACCATTTGTATTAAGTAGTGGGTGGACATAGCAGACGACACAGAGATTTCTCCAAGTACAGTGGTACTTCTGATTACATACTTAATTCGCTCCGGAGGTCCATTCTTAACCTGAACCTGTTCTTAACCTGAAGCACCACTTTAGCTAATGGAGCCTCCCGGCTGCTGCTGTGCCGCCGCCGTGCGATTTCTGTTCTCATCCTGAAGCAAAGTTCTTAACCCAAGGTAATATTTCTGGGTTAGCGGAGTATGTAACCTGAAGCGTATGTAACCTGAGGTACCACTGTAGTTCTTTATAAGTAAGCTGGAACTGAACTGAACAGCAAACAGCTCAGCTGGCCTGCTTTTATAGGCAGCCAGCTGGCAACATTGTAACAACAACAGCTCAGGGTTTCCCGCCTAAATTAACTTACTGGACCTGTGTGAAAACTATATAAACAATTCCCCCCTGGTGGCCAGGGTGAGAACTTCAATACATAACAATTTGAATTGTTCAGATGCTTTTCAAGGGCTGTAAGCCTCCATAGAGAGCACACTGCAGTAGTCTAACCTGTAGGTAACTATGGTGACAAGGTCCTACTTTGTCAGGAAGGGGAATAGCACTAGCTGAGGTAGCAGCTGAAGATGATATCTGCCCTTTCCTGCCTTTGTCCAGTCACCATGGGGTGGGTTGCAGAACCAGTAAATAGGGATCCAGGACCTTGTCACAGAGATGTAACCGTTCAGGGATTAGGGGATCCATCCAAATTCCAAAATACATTTTAGGGCAACACCTTGATTAGGCCAACTAAAATGTCACAAAATAATGTGCAAAGCTTTTGTGTTCTGAATTCTTTACCAAGCTGGATGCTTTAAAAAAGGAAGTGGGGGGGGGGAGAGAAAGGAAGGCTGCTGTTAAAGCCATCTGAATCTTAGCGTAGACTGTGGAAGGAGGTAGAAATCCATAATGTGGAATTTAATATGCTATGTTAATTCCACGGTTGGGAAAATGTGCCTTGATATGTAACTGTCAGAGCAAAAGTGTATTTCTTTCTGTGATCTGCAATATAATAGTTCAAGTAATAATGGAGGTTTTTGTGTGGGAGTGCTATAGAAAAGCAAACATAGCAAATGCTGCATTCACGTGTTGAAACTTTGGCTGCAATTCTAACCATGTCTACTCAGAATTCACAGGTGCTTACTTCCAGGTAAATAGAGCTAAGGTTACAGTCTTTGCCATTAGCTCAAGCAAGTTCTGTTCAGAAAACCAGCAAAAAAAGTACATAGTATGATGTAAAAATGAAATGCTGGATGATTTTTGACAAAGGGCATTGACACTGCTGCCAACTCTCATGTCGCATCTTGCTCTACTTGTAAATATTCCAGCTTCCTAATGCCGTTGCTAAAGGGGATCAATCACTGCCCACTTCCTCTATTGTCAAGGCCCTTTCATGTTGCAATAATCCCTGTTTCGCTTCTGCTGCAAAGATGGCTTGCATTTGAAAAGAATGTGCCTTAAAAATAATAATCCACAAGGCTTTTATAAATTGCTGTGCCTCTAGTGACAAACTGAGTTTTTAATGAAAAGCAGCTGCTGGTGCTTGCAATCTGGACAGGAAGAAGAGGGTATTTAACCTTTCTTCATGGTCAATATTTCTGTGTCATCCTTCAAACTTATTTTTCACCCTGTGGAGAAAAAATATAGGAAGACTATTATCTGTTATCCCTTGGTGTGTCCGTGTGCACACGCAGCTGCGAAACATGGTGAGGAGGGGAACTATTTTAAAGGTAAACAACTTGGGAATGATTAAGCACCTCCCTACCCCTAATATTGCAGTGCCACCCCTATATCATGCACTACCAAGAGCAGAATGGTAATTAACTCTTCTAGTTCAACATTTTTCATCAGAGAACCAGCCAGATAGACATGTCCTTTGTATTATGGTTAGCAGCCCCAGTCATGCTTTTTAAAACAGACCATCAGTGCCTCCACTAAACTCCTTAGCACTTAAGTATCAGAGTCTTATTCCTCTGCCCATCAAAGTGTCTGTTAAATTACTGATGGGATTAACATGGGGGATGGCAGGGTTGGTGCCCTCCAGAAGATGTTAGACTACAGCTCCCTTTGTCACTGGCAATTCTCTAACTGACTAGGGCTGATGGGAGTTGGAACCCATAGCATCTGGACAATACCCCACAGGCTAAAGCAAGCAATACTGTATGCGGAATAGAGGTCCATAATTTTTTGTGCACAGAAGACCAATCTACTGTGGAGTGAATAATTATGCAGTTGCAAAGTGTTGGGGCAGGGTTGTACCTGCAGCTTCTTATACTCAAGCAGGAGCTGCTATTGTGGTTCTCGTAGGCTTCTTTACTATCAGTTGGCAGATTCTCAGGAACTATGATCATCATGTGTGGGTGCTCCCTTTGGATCCTAGCCAATGTCTGCTTTTAATCTAGTTCTGTGCTTTTGTGTCACTTCAGACTTTCCAACTCAGAAGTATTGAAACTCTTTAGATGTGAAAAATGTGATTTGCCCAATTCTGATAATTTCTCAGTTGGCAATGTCTAAGTGTACATCATTATGGAAAAAACCGACATTATCCTGGCATGGAAAATACGTTATGCCAATGTTACAGGAGAACACAGTAGTATAAAAGTTTATGGTTAGTACGTAGAGCTTTTTGAATAAGATAGCAAGTAGTCAAAAGTATTAAATTATATAATTGTTAACTATACTGTATCTCAAAGCAGAATGCTTAAGCCTTAAGCATACTGACTGCTTTCTTAATAAAAATGCAGATGTTTACATAATTACTCACATTTATGTTATGTAGATGGGGCTAATCAAAAATATCTGATAGCAGATACATCCTAAGAACTATTATTATATTATTATATTATTATATTATTATAGTACATGTATTGTAGTTATCAAATAATTATAAGCACTGGTTACAGATAGGTAGCCGTGTTGGTCTGCCATAGTCAAAACAAAAAAATTCCTTCCAGTAGCACCTTAAAGACCAACTAAGTTAGTTCTTGGTATGAGCTTTCGTGTGTGTATCTGAAGAAGTGTGCATGCACACGAAAGCTCATACCAAGAACTAACTTAGTTGGTCTTTAAGGTGCTACTGGAAGGAATTTTTTTTGTTTTAATTATAAGCACTGTTAAGGGTTGCTGGAAACTGTGAGAATCTTTTAGGGAAATAATGTGTTTTTCAGTGTGCTGTAAAGGTACAGGGTGGACACAGCCTTAATTTGTGTCTTTTTCTTCGAAATTATCAAGCACTATTTCACAAACTGAAATAGAAGATAGGTACTTCTGCTTTTTCTTTTTAAAAAATATGTTTATTAAACAATTTCAACATAACAAATTATCAGTCCAAATAATCAGTTACATTATTTTTCCCCTTCCCCCCATCCCTCCCTCTCCCCCCCCCCCCACCTAGGACTTCCCTCAGCTCCCCTCTCTGGTTTCTTTACACATATTGTTCTCTGCATGTTATAAAATTGTACATATCCTTGCCTTGTCTATCATATGTTGAACTAATAAATTTGTGGATGTTTATTCAAAACCTGCCAAGGAGTCCAGATTATTTTGTTGTCTTTTTAGATAATTTGTAAAAAGTTCCCATTCTTCCTTGAAGTCACAGCTGTCCTTAAGACACAGTTTGTATGTCAATTTAGCCAATTCCGCATAGTTCATCAATTTTTCTTGCTATTGTTCTTTCGTTGGGATTTCCTCATTCTTCCATCCTTGTGCTAGCAAGACTCTTGTTGCTGTTGTAGCATACATAAATAAGTTCTTTATTTTTCTTGGCAGGTCTTGTCCTAGGTACTTCTGCTTTTTCAAATTAATATTAAAATCTTTGCAGGGAACTGTAACTTTAAAAAGTGAACCAGAAAACCCCTATTCTTCCCCTTTGTTCCTGTACACAATGAAATAGTTTCAATGAAACATCCTGTCAGTTTTTGCCAGTTGCACTCTGTGAGTAGCTTCCTCTCACTGCTCAAGAGTATCTAATCCACAAAGCCAGGACAATCTCAGTAGCCATGTTAATCCCTCAGAACAAGTAAAGTGATTTTAATTCTAACATTAACTAGTGCAGTAAAAAGCATAGTATAAAAGTACTGTATGAAGTGGGGACAATTGCAGTGATCACCAACTATGACTATCTCGTCAACAGTATGGTATTTAGGCGTTTTCCATGCGCTCTGGCACTCATCACGGTCCTCCATGCGCCAGAAGTGGTTTAGTGTCATGCTGGCCACATGGCCCAGAAAACTGTTTGTGGACAAAGGCCAGCTCCCTCGGCCTGAAAGCGAGATGAGCGGCGCAACCCCAGAGTCGCCTTCGACTGGACTTCACCATCCAGGGGTCCTTTACCTTACCTTATTTAGGTCTATAAAAACATAGTTCAAAGAATGCTATCTACCTACCTAATAAAGACATTGTCTCCTTGCAGTATTTCTTACCCACTCTACCCAAAGATCCTAGGGTGGGTTACAGCATTAAAACCCAATGGGGAAAATATTTTCAAACAAACTACAATCATAAAAATAAGGTGGGTCCTAAAAACATACACCTCACATGTCAAAAGCCAGGTTAAAAAGGTGTAGGCTATTTGGCTTATTGTGTCTTTTACCTCCATGAGGCAGGGTGATCTATCCCAACAAGTTGTCACCTGAAAGTGTTTCATAACCTCAGACAACAAATGACACAACACTGGCTCTCTGTTGGGCTACCGTGAGACTGGTTCCAGTGAGTGGGAAGGATAAGAGAGAGCCAAAGCAAAAAGTGAAGCACCAGTGCAGACTGTCCTAAATTGTCTATATAAATCATGATGTGGAGGATAAGAGCCTGATCACGATGCTATTTCATCAGAACGTTTTCATCATTTATTTGTTGAAATATGCATCTGCTGTTATACTCTGGCTCAGCTGTGGCTGGCTGTTAACCAGAATGTTGGTAGTGTGAGCCCACACAGAGAAGGCTGTGGGCAGGATTCCTGCAATTGCAGGGGATTGAATTTGATGACCCTCAGGGTCCCTTCCAACTCTAGAATTATATTATTCCATGTAGCAGCATCTCTCTATGTACATGATGCTTTCCAAGGAAGAGGCATGGCAGTTCTTTACCCCAAGAGGTTTATAAACCAAACAAGGCACAAGGAGATGGAGGAAGGGGGAATACAATCATAAGTATGCAACACAGACCCCCATGCTCAGAACAGTGATACAGACAGCTGTGGGACACTGAAAATTACACACACACTCTCTCTAAAATAAGCACATTCTTTACAATCATTAGAGGCAACTGTAGGTAAGCAATATATAAATTTATTTAGCTAATAAATAATAATATATTCCACATAGAATTTCTCATGCAAGTATCAGCACAGAGTATCATAGATGTGTTTCCAGAGGAACATCACTTTTCCTGTTGACCTGTCCCTCCAGTTTTAATTTCCTTGCCTCCATTCATGCTGTTTCTGTGCTTCCTGTAAACCAGAATCCAGGAAATTTCTGGTTTTCCTTATTTGATAAACAATAGCCTATTGTGCTTCCTAATGATGGCTAGCCAAAAAGGTCATTCTGTCAAAGTAACTGACTTTCTCAGCCCTAGGTAGGAAGGATTACAGAATGACAAGCCTACACTTCAGCAGTCCTAAATTGGCTCTTGCTTCTAATGTGTAACATTTGACAGTAATGAAATGTGCAGACTACTGGCAGCTCTAACTCTCTCCTCTGCTAGTGTCCAGCACAGCCTTCCATAACCTGGATGTTTTGACAAAAACATGCTGGCTGGGACTGATGGGAACTGTAGTCCCAAATATCTGGAGGGCACCAGGGTGGGGAAGGCTGTTCTTGCAGATGGCAGTGTTGAGCATGAGACTGAGTAGCTTTAAACAAGTCATTCAGTGAGTTATTGGGAAGCTGAAGGTGCTATAACTAGTGCATTTTTTCTAGAAAAGGAGGTTGCTTGTTCTCTTATAATGGCAGTGGAACCCACCTAACAGGTCTGGAACTGAGTTCCTGTGAGTTCTGGCTGAAAGAAATCCCTAGGCATAACAACAAATAACCTTCATGTGCACATGTGCCAATATTTTACAAATATGTAAATATGTAAATATGAAATGACCCTAAACTTGAGGACCAGGTCACACAACTACTTAATGGGCATTGTTCAAAAATGGCTCCAGGTTTGACATGGTTATGGGATTACCTGGCAGCAGCACAGGTGACCATTTACATTTCCCACAATACCACTGCTGGCATAGTATTAGCGGGTCTGTGGCATTGTGGGAAACTAAGATGGCTACTCCCAGACTTGGGAGGTGTGTGTCAGGATAGGAATCAGCACTGGTGAGCCCTGTCAAGACTCTGAGGGTCCAATAGTTGTCCAGGGGTGCTGACAGCAGGGCTGGTTTGGTTGTCAGTCCAGGCAGACATTTTTTTAATCTACCTGGATTGAATAGCATGTGTAAATTTGCCCAACGGTATTTATGACAAGAAGAAGCAACCACTGCACCTGGGTTGATCCATTCTGGTTTCCCCCCAAGTTGGGTATCAATAGATAACTAAGGACCAGAAGACCAGAAGGGTTTGTAATGAGAGGTCACTATAGCATGCACCTGGAAATAACAAGAATATTGATAGCCATACAATTATGCTTCAGCTGCTAAATTCTGAAGTGGGGTGGGGGGAGAAGAGATGGCAGGACCCTCCTTTTCTGTTCAAACAAGGCAGGAGAAAATGCAGCCTCCAGCAGAAATGGCTCCCTGTCCTCCTGCTCACCTTTCTATTTTCACGCGTTCTTTCCTTTTCTGGGAATAGACAGCTGCAATGACAGGTCCAGGGAGTTTCTTGAGAACTGGATCCTGGCAGGCTTGCTTCTGCGGGATGCTTGACTTGCCCTCCCACGCTTTCCTCATTTCTCAGAAAAGCCTGGAAACCAAAAGGTTGAAAAGGAGGGGGCAGTGGAAGTTGCCTCAGCAGTCCAGGAAGAGAAGTGAGTAAGTGGCTTGTCATATTTAAGTGCCTCTGGCTGCCTTTCTCCTGCAGCCTAGGAAGAAACAGCTGGAGCTACAGCAGAGAAGAGTTAACAGGTAAGTGCTGTTTTCATAACACTATTTGAAATTATGTGCTGAAAACAAGAACTGTATGGTGAGAACTTTTTCTTGTTTGAACTACATTTTGTATGTTCTAGAACCTGAAGTTTTAAAAATTAAATCTCAGCAAGTTATCACTGTAGGCTATTATTCCAAATCAAAGCAGCATACATAGTGAATGATCTTGTTCTTGAAGAAGGATCTATCATTTCAAACTACTAGAGTTTTGTACATTTTCTTGTTTGTTTTTGTCAACAGTTAAGGGTGTGTTTGAGGAGAGGTTCTATTTTTGGTGGTTAGGAAAGGAAGGGCAAGAGGTGAGATGTGTTTAAGATGCAGGAACATAAAGTTCAGGTTAAATAGATGGGAAAGCCACAAAATCTTAACAGTAGGAGTAGTTGGATGGTGGTATCTCTGACAAAATGCAGTTTAAGTAGTTTGCATAAACTTCAGTTAAGGATAACCGGGATTCAATCTCTGTATATGTGTGTGTGTGTGTGTGTGTGTGTGTGTGTGTGTGTGTGAGAGAGAGAGAGAGAGAGAGAGGAGTAAAACTCACTGAGGACAAGTAGCCGAACTTGGATTAGAGTTAAAATGTACAGAGGTGTTGGCAAGTCACAATTTCAGCCTCAGTTGCCTCTGTCAGGTGGGGATAATAAATAACAATTTATCATATTATTGAAATATTTAATAAGTAAAGATAGAGAACTTTTGAAGGGGCTGTGTAAATAACTGCCTCAGCACTTATACTTTAGACTTATACTATAGGCTTTTTTTTATAGGGTTAGGCATTCATGCAAATGCAGCTGCTGCACTATTGTCTGTAACTATGGCTTCCTTCACATGTCACGATAAGCCACAGTTTGTCTTAAACTTTGATTTAATCATGAACATGTGTCTGCCCAGGGTATACGGGTCCCCATTCAAATTCTGATGCCTGGGCCACTCAAACAAGGCATACACTGGTCTGACAAACTGAGCCATGGTTTGCTTCAAAAAAACCAAAAGCAGTAAGCCAGAAATAAAGCATGAATATGCCTTATTCTAATATTTATGGGCAGTCACTAGAAAGAACATGTTTGGATTAGGCGATTATTATTTTTGGCAATATTCCTTTTGAAAAAATGGTGTCTCTTCTATATCCCTGTGCTCCAATCAAAAAGGCAGAAACACTTTTGTGCTAATCCAGCAAATGGGATTCATGTGTGGGAGCTGCAATAGAAAGGATTAGTTGTAGAACTGGGTAATGGGTATTGTGGCAGGGTATAGGTATGAGACATGGAACTTGTGCAACAGAAGAGACATCTTCCACTTCCTACATTCCATATCACTTATCTGAACCGCACAGTCTCTGCCCACTCAGAACATATTTTGCCATAGTGAACTGGCTTGAATGCAATGAGTACTAGCACTGCTGAAGTCAGTTGAGATCACAGTCCAAGGGAAGAAAATAGGTGTCGGCCCACTGAGTGCCAGCAGTTCTGAGACACTATACTCCCCCATCCAGCTGCACACTGAAATGATTGTGTAAAACTAAAATAAAGCACAGCTTCTATTTCCCATTGTTGCACTCACAACAACTGGCTTGAGGAAAAAACTAGGAGGATAACCTAGCAGCTACAAGGGTAAAAAACGCAGCACATTAGAATTGACAGAAATGGAATTAGTTACTACACATTAAAAGATTATGTCGATAAGTGCCTTCAAGTTATGGTGGAAGACACCTCAAGACAGAGTCCGACACCAAACAAATTAGGGAAGGGCCATAGCTCAGTGGCAGAGCACCTGCTTTGCATGCAGAAGGTCCCAGGTTCAATCCCTGGTATCTTCAAGTAGGGCTGGGAGAGAGTCCCTGTCTGAAGTAGTGGAGAGCCACTACTAGCCAATGTAGACAGTACTGAACTGAAGAGACCAATGGTCTGACTCAAGCTAATGCAGCTGCCTGTGTTCCTAAATTTCAAGTGGGAGAACATTCCAGAGCTGTGGCACCACCACATGAAAGGCTTGGTGGTGTTAGTTTGGAAGGGGAGGATCCCAGTTGCCCTCATACAACACAAGAATGAAAGACGGATTGGTGTTGGCTTTGGCCAGGCCTATGTCTGAAGGAGAGCTCTTGGGCTGTTTCCACAAGCCATTGCATCCACCATGGCTAGCAGTTGATACTGGGTGGTCTCTCTTTTTAATGCTACTGATATACTAGTTTTTCACCTATGTTATTAAGAGTTTTGACATCTCTAGAAATATAATTGCATCTGGCTTTCTCCTACAGATGGCCGCTTCAACCAGCAGGAATCCCACATGGCTGCCTAGCTCTGAGAACTGAATTCCATAGGCTTTGGGAACAATTGAAACGCCCCGTGGATTCAGTTCTACAGCTAGACAGCAACTAAACTCCAGGAGCTGCCGAGTTCACTCGTGTGTTATCTTGTGTGTCATCAAGGGGATCCGTCAAGACACATAACCATAAGCCAATATAGCTGAGCGTTTGCCATCTACGTGGATTATCCTTTTTAGGTGGCTCTCCTATTCAAGCAGCTGCATGCATGCACACCCCAAATTAACCTGGGTGGAGCTAAGGTGATGTTGCCACACCTGCACTTTGACATTATCATATAATCCACTCACCTCTTCTTTCTACAGAGAAATACCATCAGCCTAAAAGTGACAGTATGATGCAGTATAAGCCCTCTTCTGGGTCCAAAACACCCCATGTGTCACAGTCATGCATTCTTTGAACACACACAAAATGTGTGTTGCCTGTACTCGCTTAGGGCCCTCGTATCTACAGGACCGCCTCTCCTGATATGCCCTGCAGAGGACCTTAAGGTCCATGAATAACCATAGTTTAGAGGTCCCGGGCCCTAAGGAAGTCAGACTATCCTCCACCAGGGCCAGGGCCTTTTCAGTGATGGCTCCGACTTGGTGGAATGCTTTGTCCCATGAGACTAGGGCCCTTCAGGATTTAACCTTCTTTCGTCAGGCCTGTAAGACAGAGCTATTCCGCCTGGCCTTTAACTGGAATTCAGCCTGATCTTTTATTTTCCTTCTCTTCCCTCCCCCTCCCCTTTTATAAAATCACCCGCTCTGAGACCCCACAGCTAATTCTCCCCTGGCTTCCTCGCTGGCCCAAGTAGGACCAATTCAGCCAGCTAGCCCTGGGGATTATCTAATTGATTTTTGAATTTTATTGTTATTCATGTTTTTATACTGTATTTTATGCTGCTTTTATAATTATTTTAAAGTGTTTTAAATTTGTTGCTAGCCACCCTGAGCCCAGTTTTTGAACTGGGAAGGGCGGGGTATAAATAAATAAAAAAATATTGTTATTATTAGCCAAAACATGGGTGGCATCTCTATGTAAAAATAGTAGATGAGTGTGACTATCTGCATACAAGTTACAGTATGAAACCAATGGCTGAGAAAGTTAGCATTGTTAGGTTAAAAGGCAATACTTTAGATGTGCAACCCAAACCTATACATGTTTATTCCCATGTCCCACTGAATTTAACTTTGATCCTTACAACTGTCACTTTAAAAGGCTTCAATCTTATACATGGCCTGAAGGAAAAGCTTGGCCACCCCAATATTGTCCCAACAGCTTGTATGGACCCATATGCCTAATCAAACAGGGTATATTTAGTAAAATTCAGTCTTTAGGCATTACTCTTTTCATACAGCACCATGAGCAGTTATCAGGCACCCATCCTTCTGCACCATGAAGCTTACAGAGCTTTCCCATCCTTTCTAAGATAAGTACATATAGCCACATTAGGGAGGAACTCAAAAGATTAGTGCATGGATCAAAGTCATAATATTATTATTTGTATTTTACAACTATACCCGTCCTCTTGTTCATTCCAGAACTCTGTGTACTTCTTGAAACTAGCAGAAGAGATCTTATGCTATGCTGTACTACAACATCTGCACTTCACAGTTTGGTGATACGACAGGAATTATTTCCTTCTTTAAAGCATGAGGATACCCCACAAATAAACAATACTATTTATGTCAAACAGTCATTTCCACCCTACTTACGATAAGTTATCACAAAGAAATGTTCACACAGTAAAACATGCTTGTTTTCCTTTATTTAAAATGCCCTATGTCTTGCATATATACAAAGTGCAGCCTGATGGCCAAGCAGAACTCTTTACAATTGTTCATCTCACTAGGAAAGAATCACAAATGGCATAAAACATATTACAGGAGGTGGAATTCACAATAGGGTTGTCTGTGCTGCTCTTAAAAATAAAGGTACTCTGATCCTATTTATGTATGTTGTGTGTCCATTGTCACAGTGTGACCAGATTCTCAGTATACCATCACCTTGTCCTGTGACCTCCGGTTCAGTTTCTGAATAATTCCATAGTGAATTCTATGGACATTTACTTAAAGTAGCCAATGTTTGGCCAGGGGTGGGGGAAGGAAAGAAAGAAAGAAAAGAGATCCCTCCAACAATGAGGGGGGGCAGGAAGAATTTATGGTGCAAAATGGTAATGTACTACTAGGAAGATAATGTGCCAGAAATCCACAGTCAGTTTTTATAAGTAGATTTTTGGTTGATCCAATTGAAAGGCTACACTACTGACATTCATTTGGAATCACTCAAAAAAAGAGCAGGGGTAGACAAAATGAGGAACATCTTCCTATTAGCACAAGAGAAAAGTATGTGTGCATATTAGTGAGTATACAACAGCCACTAAGAAAGTTATTGGAACCTATAAAAATGTCACAGAAATATCTCTTTCAGTTTTCAGTATCATTGCCGCCAGATCTTGGGTCTAAACAGAGAGATACATGTTCAGTCAGTATTATTTGAACCACTTTCATTATCTCTTTGATTTCTTTTTCTTCTTCCTATTGCGGTCTTCACTGCTGTCCTCAGCTTCACTAGCAGTTGGGGTGGGTTCGTTTCGGATGATTCTCTTCTCTACCCTGTATTCTTGTTCTCCAACTCTAGGGTCCCCTTTCACAATAAATTCCCCACTGTGGTATGTTATGGTAACATCCGTCCTTGGATAGGTGCCATAGACCCTTCTGAGATCGTCTTTCACAAATTCCGGCAAGTCCCTCCTAGGTCCCACAATCCTCTCAAGCTTACCCCAATGGAGCTCTCCTCTCAAGGTGAATCCCTCAGGCCACACATCCCAGCCTGGTCTTTGGTAGGCTGCATAAGGAGGATAGTTAGCATAGGGGTTGTACAGAGGAAGAGGGCTAACTTGGGGGTAGTACCAGAAAGGGTAAGGATAGAAGTAAGGATTTGCACCATGGATGTGATGGTACTCCACTTGGTTTGCTGGATTTACGTTGTAACCATTGTTATTGTCCATAATCACAGCAAGAGGCCTGTTGTAGAAGTTGTGCATCTGGGCTGGAGGGATCATGGGGGCGTGTGCAGTATCTGATGGTCGACTTGGCCCAAGAGGCAGATAGTTATAAGGCAAGGTCTGCATCATAGTTGGATAGTACAGAGCCATACTGGGAGAAGGTGCATACAATTTCTTCTCAAGCAAGCATCACTTTTTCACATCTGGTTTCTGCCAAGCTGTTGAGACAAATGTAAGAGGTGCTGAACTGTGTCAAAGGCAAATGTGCACAAGCTGATTCATTACAAAAGTTTACCACCGCTTGTGGTAAAGCTACATATTTAGCTACACACTTTCGTTATCTGTCCTCATGGGCCTGCAGAAGCTAAGGCAAACTGAGAGAGGCTTGCTGTTCTTTTAAGAGTGTGATGCATACCAGGATTTATCACATGCCTGGCCACACAAGACAAACACACACTTCTTAGAAACAGAGCTTTCACAATAGCATGTGCCTTAAACAATATACTATAATACTTAAGTGGCTTTGGAACCCGTTGGGACAAGCCTTGCCGACCCATAATGGTCTTGCCGGATAAGCAGAAACTAGCAAGCTTCACCCCCCCACACACACAGTTTTATAAAGCTGTCTATTTACACTCTCCTGCTTTGCCAGGATACAGAGATTGCTGCAAGGCAATTCAAATAGATACTTCATTTTATGCACATCAGAGAACGTGATTTTAAAAGTATTTTCAGGCCTTAATAAATTGAGCCAGGACAAGACAAGTAATTATCTGGGTGTCTGCCAAAGTGTTCTACTACCACTAAAAACTGTTTTATTTGTAGAATTATTTATAGGCAGCCTTTAGGGCAGGCATCCCCAACCTTTGGCCCTCCAGATGTTTTGGACTTCAATTCCCATCATCCCTGACCACTGGTCCTGTTAGCTAGGGATCATGGGAGTTGTAGGCCAAAAATCTGGAGGGCTGCAGGTTGAGGATGCCTGCTTTAGGGACACAGTCCACCCAAGACCAGTTTACCACTCATAATCACACTATAATTCTAAAACAATTTTAATAGCAAAATATTTAAGAACATCAAAATGAATGTTCAGTAAAATAAATTCCAAGAAAATATAAATACTTTCTATTATCAAACAGCTTTCTAAAATAACAGTCTTGATGAAGCAGCAGCAGCCCAAAATATAGCCCTCTTAAAAATTTGAAGAATTTGTCCATTCCTTGTCTCTTTGGGGAGAACTTCCATAATGTCAAGGTCATTGCAATAATATATCACCCTGCAAAGAGCACCCTTATAGCTTCTCCATTTGGATATAGCAAATGAGAACCAACTCCATCTCCTGGTACTAACAAAGATGACCATCAGAAGTTGAGGAGCTGCTGCTGCTAACATAGATCTGCCTCAGGATTACGACAGCCAAATGAGGACAGCTATAACGTCTCTGCCCCTCTCATTGTCCACAATGTTATTTCAAATCAAGGAGAAGATACCTCTTCAGCTAATTAGATATCAAAATCCAGTCACTTCCAATATGAAAATCAAAGAGATTTGAACAGATCTAAGACCTGAAGCCAATACTTTTGCCCAGTTGTTTACTCAACTTTTCACCTGCTTCAAGATCCTATAAATCTAACCCTCAACAACATGCCCCGATATCTTCAATCTCTCCCCTATCACACATGCCGTCTCCCTCCTACCTGATAATTCCACTTTGGTCTACAAAATTTACAAAGTATTCAAAGTCTGTGCCCTTTAGGTTTCCTAGGAAGGAGTAGAAAGAAGGGATTCCATGAGGCTGAAGGCAGTTACAGTGCTAGCAACTTCTGGGGTGGCACTCCAGCAATTGCTAAACATTTAGTGTCTCTGGCACAGCCCAGCGGGAGGTAGGCAAGGAAACATAATTAGCTGCCTCTTTAGTCCTCAACGGTTCTCTCCCCTCAAGCTCAGATTTCAAGCTTTGTTGTTGGGAGAAAAGAACACAGAAATGGATAGCAACCAGGTGCAGACACTTGAATGAGGGGGGGGAAACCCAGCTGGGAGAGTCTCAAGGGCTCCACTTACTTTGCTCCCCCTTGGTGTTTTTTTAGCAGAAGCTTGGTCCCTTGCTGCAAGGATTCAGGCACAACTCTTCCGAAGAAGAGGCAGGCTCTATTGTAGTAACCACTGCTCCTAGCACCGACCAACTCAGGCTAGGTTCCAAGGAAGAATGGTTTCTAGGCAGACAGCAACAGGCACAGGTATGACGCATAAATTGAGGTAAGAAGCATAGGATCAGCCTTCTGCCCTATCTATGGCTGTGCATACATTTGTGGCTTAAAATGCAGTCAGGTCACTTCTCCCTGCTGCATTTCAAGTGACGTTGGCATACTGCTGAACCCACCAGAGAGGGTGGGGATGTCTTCACCAGATGCACATTACCTACAGTATTTGGTTTTCCCATGCCTGCAACGTTGCAGAACTGCTCCCCATTAAACTATCATCCACAATAGCTATCCTATCAGCTTAACTGTGCAGTGAGTGTGGCTTACAATTTCAAATTGGACGGCAGCTGGCTTGATGGAAAACACATCAAACTGCAGTATTTCTCAAGAAACTACAGGATATATATGGCATATACCAGGCATCGGCAAACTCCGGCCCTCCAGATGTTTGGGACTACAATTCCCATCATCCCTAGCTAACAGGTC
The DNA here is from genome assembly GCF_964106915.1 of Podarcis gaigeae. Classification (NCBI taxonomy): domain Eukaryota; kingdom Metazoa; phylum Chordata; class Lepidosauria; order Squamata; family Lacertidae; genus Podarcis; species Podarcis gaigeae. Next base: position 57,354,559 of record NC_139681.1, on the reverse strand, counting down.
CAGTGGTCAGGGATGATGGGAATTGTAGTCCCAAACATCTGGAGGGCCGGAGTTTGCCGATGCCTGGCATATACACACAGCTTCAAACACCAATACACCAGAGACTGATGGGGCTCTGGTCAGTGCCCAGTTATCCCTATCTATGTATGCTGTTAACAATAAACCAGTGTCTCTGCTTCCTGAAGGTCATGGGTTACCCCGGCTCTCTTCTACAGTATTTTCTACATACAGTAAGGTGTGTTTTTTATTTTTAAAAATTTGAGAAGTATATTTTAATAATATGATCCCCCTGCCTTCAGTCTATTATCTCATCATTCAGCAAGGGATTGGCCCAAGCCAAGGAGAGTTGTGTTCTCCCATGATTTTAGCACTGCCACAGCTGGAGCACAAGCTGGACCTCCCCCAAAGAGGAGAGGGCATAAGCTTCTCAATTCTGCTTTTTGTCTCTTGATTAAATTCCCAGAAATAGGCATCTCATTACGCAGATGGCCACACACTGCTTCTTCACTTTTCTGTGTCTGGGCTTGATGCACAGCTCACACACCACCATTTTAAAAAAGTCCCCCCCCCCTCTTGCATGACTGTATGTTCATCATTAAGTCTGAGCAGATTTAACCATCTTTCTTGATTGACCAAGACTCCCCCTGGTAGTTCTCACCCCCCAATTCCCCCCAAAAAAACCTTCTGTTGCCAGTGTCTCATATGTAGCAGTTTTGGATAATTAAAAAGGTGGAGACAGAACTTACTATCAACTGAAGGACAGTCTTCATTTTCCTTTGCGGTTATCAGTGGTGGACTTTTTTTAACAGGTGTTTTTTTTTAAAAAAAAAAAGTTGTTTGGGGCAATTCTTAAATTTGTGGGAGTTGGCATCACATACATATTCCCCCAAACCTGATAGTATAGAAAGAAAAACACAGCACCATTTAGCACCTAGAGAAGTCAAGGATGCAGTTACATAGCTGAATGGTTTCCAGAAACTAGCTTACAAACTGCAGTTCGTAAGAAGAACGAATGAACAAATAAGTCACAGCATTAGTAGCATGCAAGAAGCCTCATCTACCAGGCCAAAGAAAATAAATACAACCCAACATAAACAGAGACCAGAGGCCTGCAGCCAAGGTTTTGATATGTATGCACATAACATCCCCTACCCACTGGGGGGCGGGGGAGAGAGACAAGAAGGAACATCTTCCTTCCCCCACTGTCTGGGTTCACCCATCTTTCTGTCCCTTAATATCTTAACCTTTAGCACCACTGTTTTGCCTCATCCTCTTAATCCTATTGCCTTCCTCAAAGATCCTAACTACCAACAGTACTTTTCCCTTATCTCTCCTCCCCTCATCACTCCTGCCAACTTCCTCATCTATGCATCCTCTCCCTCCTGCATGCTGTTCCCAGCCACAGGTGCAATACAACATAACAGGAGAGAGCACTCAAATTAGAGAATGTATTGTTGTGGGAACAATGATTCTAGTATATGGGGGGGGGATTTGTTCTCATTTTTCATTTCCACCAAACCACATAGATTAGACAGATGCTTGGATACTTGCCTAACACTAGAAGTGGTGGGTTGAAGGCAGAGAAAAGAGATGTTTAAACATTTGCTTATTCTGAAGTGCACCAGATAGTTTATGTTGATGCAGGAAGCTCAGATTATACATGCCATCATGACTGCTGATGTTTTAAACAGCAAGCTATTTACACTACATAAATGCAATTTAAATCTGTGGGACTACTCAAGTGGGCGGTATAGATTGTAGTGCATCTTACCATTGACTCTGGAGTCAAAAGCATTTTCTAAACTGAAAAGCTGAAAGACAAAGTTTTGAGACTTCTTGCACACAATAGTGGGAGATGAAACACAGGTGACAGACCAATAAAATGCCAATTTAGAATGTTTCTGATATATGCCAATGTCACTTGCCAAGATCTATCCAGGAAACAGGATCAGTGGTTAAGGAGAACATGGTTTCTCCATCTTTAGGAGAAAAATGGAGGGTGTGTGTGATTCATTCCTATATGATAAACGACACCTGTCAAAGTGCCATCTTCTATACCATGGGTCAGCAAACTAAGGTCCACGGGCTGGATCAGGCCCAATTGCCTTCTGGATCCGGCCCACAGACGGTCCAGGAATCCCCACATAGATCACCAGTGCGCGCATTCTTTCCCTCTCCCTCACACGGTGGCGGCGCCTCTTCCCTCCCTCCTCCTGGCTTTTCCCTGCCCTGCCTAGAGGAGGAAGGGGGCTGGGCTTTGTTGGTGCCAGCAGCAGCAGTACTCGAGTGGCCGCCATTTTAAGCAGCCCCTCTCCGGAGCTCTTTCACACGCCACTCATCATCCCGCCGCAGCCAACCCCTGCCACTCGCAAGACACAGGTAAGCAGCCACTGGGGCTTGTGGTGCTCTTGCATCATTTCCCCCCCCCCAAAGATACAGTCCAGCCCCCCCACAAGGTCTTAGGGACAGTGGACCGGCCCCTTGCTGAAAAAGTTTGCTGACTGCTGTTCTACACAACTCTTAGGTGTTGAGGAACACAGGAAACTGCATTATACCAAGTAAAAAAGAACAGATCCAGCTAGCTCAGTTTTGTCTACTGACTCAAGCATCTCTCCAGGATTTCAGATAGGAGTCTCTTTCAACCTTACCTGGAGATGCACAGCATTGAACCGGAAACAAATGCTCTACCACTGAGCTATAGCCCTTCCCAGGGCCATCTTAAGCATATCCGGTGCCGTGGTACAAAGATCCCTCTGGTGTGCCCCCCCCCCCGTTCCCCAGAGTTATTGACCTTTTTTTTAAAGGAAGCTAACACCACACTTGGGACGCAGGTGGCGCTGTGGGTTAAAGCCTCAGCGCCTAGGACTTGCCGATTGAAAGGTTGGCGGTTCGAATCCCTGCGGCGGGGTGCGCTCCCGCTGCTCGGTCCCAGCGCCTGCCAACCTAGCAGTTCGAAAGCACTTCTGGGTGCAAGTAGATAAATAGGGACCGCTTACCAGCGGGAAGGTAAACGGCGTTTCCGTGTGCGGCTCTGGCTTGCCAGAGCAGCAATGTCACACTGGCCACGTGACCCGGAAGTGTCTTCGGACAGCGCTGGCCCCTGGCCTCTTAAGTGAGATGGGCACACAACCCCAGAGTCTGTCAAGACTGGCCCGTACGGGCAGGGGTACCTTTACCTTTACCTTAACACCACACTTACACATTATCTCTAACAAGCCGTTAGAACAAAATAAAATAAAAAGGAAGAGAAAAATCTAATTAAGTCCTCAATTCCAAAGCAAGACTCATTCAAGACTCAGCAATTCTTCTAATTCATCCTCATGATTCAAATCACCACATATCAAAAAGTTAAAGCAATCACCAGTTTGTTGTTATTTAAATAAATTGATAAAGACACAGAATGAAGTTCCTGGCCAATTTGTGTTTAAGTACAAAGCTGACGTTTTCAAATATTGTGGGGGGTGGGGGTGGGTGTAAAGCAGTGACATCCTGAACCTAAAAAGGACACAAAACTTGGGTCACAAAGGCTGCAGCCCTAACTGCACTTACCTGAGAGTAAGCCCTGCTGAATCTAATAGGACCTTAAAACCCGCCCCAGTCTTTAAAGGACTTTTTGTTGGCGTTTGTTTGTTTTTAACCACTAACTGCATGGAGAGCATGCTCTCGAGTCCATCCTTACCTCCGAACTGAGTCCTAATGGTAGTGTGCCCCAAGCTTTTCCCTCCCACCACCCCAATCCTGAATGAATCCCTCCTCCACCTTTTTCCTCGAAGGAAGGGGCGGGGGGGAAACGAGGCTCGTTTGCCGTGCAGGTTTCCTCAGCAGTCCCACTACTGCTGCAGGGCAGGCAGGAGGGAGAAGGGCAGCACCACATAGCTTTGTGCATCGCTGCCACCGCTGCCTCCTCTCCCAGGCAGGAAGCAAGAGAGCATGGCTGGCCATAGGAAGAGCTGCCACCGCCGCCCAGCATGCCCTCGCAGCTCTTCCTGGTCGATCCCAGACTCCCACTGCTGGGTACCCTTGATGGGCGGGTGCCATGGCGCAGGGCGCCACTAGCCCTAATGGGTAAGATGGCCCTGGCCCTTCCTCAACAAATCTCCCCCACCCCTTTGCCTCTAGTCATCATAGTTTGAAACAAAATCAACACAAGTTGATTCTTTTATCCATTACAGTCCAGAAAATGCTACTGGTTCACCTTATTGTTGCTTCCTTTTTTCTAGCCGCCTTTAGCAGCTATATGACAAGCAGCAAGCAGCAATCCAGCAGGTGAAGTTTTCTCCATTACCACATATACATGTCGGGAAGATCTGCTGCTGAATATGTGGGTAGATCATAACTGTTAAGAGAAACATAACAATTCCTCCTAAGTCTAAGACTAAGAAAGTTATTTTTTTTTTCTTAAAAGGCTCTTCTTAACTATACAGCTATGAACTTGGGAGTCCTGGTTGCAAAATTCAGCTCAACAATGTACTCAATAGAGAGCCATAAGAAAATTATAATGATTTAATATCTGTAGTCATGAAATAAGAATTGAGACCTACCTTGTATAATTGTAAGACCAAAGTAAATCAGAGAGCTTTGTATTAAAATTAATAATACCTAAAACTACTATTTTCAGATTTGCTAAAATATTACTTAATGAGATTTTCCACTAGATTTTCAATTAACCAGCACCTACTATATCCCAATGCTATTCTTCCACCTAATAGTAACAAGTACACACACCTTTTGCTATAACATTGTAACTGAACAGCTTTGTAAGTGTAATCACCTAGGTCCTCTTGTTACTTTTAGCTAAGTAGCTGCCATTAGGTAATTTTATCAGCCACATGAAGCAGCTGAGGTAATTTAGCTATCTACAGTTATTATGCAAAGAAGGAACCAATTAACATATGAACAATATAGCTGAAGCTCCAGAAAAAGCTGTTATTTCATTAGCCTATGACTATTACCGGATTAATGCAATCTTTAAATGGCAGGTTTCTTATTATCCTTCAATATTATTTGTTAGACTTTGCAGTATGGATCAAACCTGTAGCATTCACATGGATAAAAATAAATAATGCTCCTTTATTGCAAAGGAAGATTGCATATAGACTGCAGTAATCCTGTGAAGAAAAACAAATGCCAAACATGTAATTTTTTTCAGGTTTGTGATACATGGTGTAAACAGTAAAACGTTTCACTGATCATGTGACACTCTTTATTTCATTCCAATTATCTATGCCTACTCAGAAGTATGTGCTATTGAATTCAATGGATCTTACTCACAGGTTAGGCTTGAAAGCAGGTGAATGACACAGTGACTAAAATTACTAATATTTTCAGAAATGCCCATTCCAGGTAGGGGAAGATTATCAACAAACATATTATCATGCAAGTAGACTTTCAAGGGATTAGGGTATGTCCACTTATAGCTTTACAACTGGCTGAAAAGCTAGAAGCAGAGAGTATGAATAAATGGACAGTTCTTATAATAGAGGGAGGTGTAAAAAGTAGCGATTCCTTATGGATTCGTATTGGGACCTATGTTTTTAAACTTGTTCATAAATGATGCGGAGCAATGAGGTGGCCAAGTTTGCTAATGAGTCTGAATTGTTCAGGGTGGAAAAAACAAAGGATTGTATGACTCTCCAAAAGACCTCTCCAAGCATAGTGAATGGACATTAAAATGGCAAATGCAATCCAGTGTCAGCAAGTGAAAAGTGATGCACAATGGGGGTGGGGGGGGAACCACCTAATTTTACATAAACAGATTAGGCTTAAACTGGCAGTGACTGACCAGGAAAGTGACTTTGGGGGGGTGAAGCAGATAGCTTGATAAAAATGTGACCCAGAGTATGGCAGCTTTGAAAATGGTGAACACCATGTTAGGGAGAATTAAGAAAGAGATTGAAAACCAAACTGCCAGTATCATAATGCTATTTACATAAATCTATGATGTGAATGTACTTGGAATACTGTGTACATTTCTAATTGGTACACCTCAAAAAAGTTATTGTAGAGCTGGAAAATATTCAGAAAAGGACTGGCAAAATTATTAAGGAGCTTTAGCAACTTCCCTATGCGGAAAAGTTACAATATTTGGGCCTTTTGGGATTAGGAGAAAGGTAAAAGATGAAAAATTATGTATAAAGTAAGTGACTAGGCCTCTCTCACAACACTAGAACTCCACACTATCCAATGAAGCGTACTTCTGAGTAGACATAGTTAGAATTGCACCGTAGACAAAATAAAATATTTAATCCAACACATAGTTAAACAATGGAATTTGCCATCACAAGATGTAGTAATGGCCACCAGCTTGGATGATTACAAGAGGAGTTTAGACAAGTCAATGGAAGATAAGGCAGCAAGCCATGGTGGCTGTATAGTACCTGTAGTATTGGAGGCAATATATCTCTGAATACCATTTCCTTGGAAATCACAAGTAAGGAGAGTGATGTAGTGCCCACATCATGCTTGTGGATTTATTTTTGTTTTATTTGTTTCATAAAATGGATGTACTGCTTGATGCTAGAAAACCTCCAAGTGGTTTACAAAAAGAATATAAAACAATATACATCTTGGTAAAAACAAGTAAAACTTTCAACAAATTGAAACAAGCAATAAACTAAAAACATACCAGCACTCTAAATATATTGGTAGTCTTGTCTAAATGAAAATGTTTTTAGCAGCTGCTGAAAGGAGTACAGTAAAGGAGCCTGTCTGATCTCCACAGGCAGAGTGTCCCATAGGCATCTGGTTGGTCACTGTGAGGACAGGATGCTGGACTAGAGGGGTCCAGCAGGACTGTCCATAAATTAGGCTGACATTAGGAGCCTGATAGATAGACCCTTATATTGAAAGGGGACAGAAGCATTTGTTAAGCCATATGCATGAGGTTGGTGAAAACTCTGGCAAAGTTATCAGACCCCCTGTTACGCCATTGTGTGTGTGCTATTTCAGATACACTGATAGCTACTAAACAGCTCTGCCTACTTCCTTACCTCTAAACCATGGGTAGGCAAACTAAAGCCTGGGGGTCGGATCCGGCCCAATCACCTTCTAAATCTGGCCCACAGACAGTCTGGGAATCAGCGTGTTTTTACATGAGTAAAATGTGTGCTTTTATTTAAAATGCATCTCTGGGTTATTTGTGGGGCATAGGAATTCCCCCCCAAAAAAAACATATAGTCTGGCCCCCTCCCAAGGTTTAAGGGACAGTGGACCGGCTCCCTGTTGAAAAAGTTTGCTGACCCCCGGTCTAAACAAATAGCTGTATGATAGCCCTCCCTGGGCAAGTGGAACATGTGAGTCATTTATTAGTAACAATAGGGGAGACAAAATAAAATAATATTCATGGGACTGTGAATAACCACCATCCTCTGACTCATACATGGTTCTGAGTTCTCAGGAAGACCAAATAAACATACCAAATGATTTTTTTGACCACTGTTATTTCCTTTACCATTGTCTCCCATATTTTCCAGACTATTTTGGTTTTGAGGCACACAATCACACTGCTTTACAGTGCACTCTAATCATGTCTATTCAGAATTAAGTCCAACTGAATTCAATGGAACTTACTCCCAGGTAAGTGGAGTTAGGTTTGCAACATTAAATAACATTTAATTCCACATATCCTCCCGTGGTTCAAGATTACAATTCTGAATTCTGCCTCGATAACACATTTTATTTGTGAAAAATATTACAGGCAACATTCAACAAGCTCATTAAGGCAATTTAACTTGAATGTTTTATTTATAGATCTGTATCCTACCTTTTTACAGTGTTTCAAGACAGTTAGCAGCTAGCTACAAGAAAACATAATCATAATAAACATCACAGCAGCCAGAATGAATAAATCAAACCAGGAGGAGCCAGTAGAAACTCAAAAACAGAAAGAGCAGTCCAAATGCCATTGAAAACATCATTATGTTGGTAATAATATATAGCTGAAGTTGGAGTTTGTTGAATTTATTGCGATTTTATAAGTTTTGAAAATGTTTTAAATGGACATTTCTCCCCCAGTACATTTTCGGAGTCTTTTTGGAGACAAATCACTATAGTCTGGAGAAAAGTAACATATTTTGTCAAATCATAGTATGCACTTGTTTTACTACATAGAAATACCTTTTGCTGCATTAAAGCCTATAATTAAATATGTGTGCGCGTGTGTGTGTGTGTGTATATATATATATAATGTAATAATGCCCTCACCTTTAAAAAAAAAGTTGATAAAAAACCTTTTGTTTTGAAGAACTATGTCGATGAGACTATAAACTGAATAACAAAATGTAAACTTTTTAAAAAGGAAATAAATGGATTTTAATTTAAAAATGGGTTTTAAGATTTCATTTTTTTTAACTGGGGAGAATATAAATCTCAGGATTTCTACCCAAATCTAGGAGCCACTCTTCGCAGAATCAGGAGCCTCTCTCTCCCCGCCCATTGGAGCAGCAAAACACCACCTCCCTGCGATTGGCCCCTGGCTGAACGTTGTCCGTCGCGCCCGCATCAAAGATGGCGTCCAAAGGAGGATTCCTTCAGTGTCAAAAATGGCCGCCACGCAGGAGTCGCTTGACGCCGTGAAAAAGAGGGCGGGTTAGTGGGAAATGAAGTACGACTGCGCAAGTTTGATAAGGAAGAGGGCGAATCTGGGCCGGAGGTACAGGTACAGTCGGAGGGTAGAAGAAGGTGGGCTCTCGATTATTTTCCTGTTTGTAATGATCTGCCTGCGAAAGAGCTTTGTCACGATTCTCCTCTTCCCACCCGCCCGACTGCAGAATGGTGTCTCCCCATTCATTCTGCCTTAATTGCCTGCTCCATAGAGCTACGTTGGGGTTGACGCGCAAGCACGATTTACCTCCCGGTGGGCGGTTAGTTAGGTGGGTGATGAGTTGGCCAGGATCTCCTGTGCTTACAGGAGTTTCTGCACCGACCCTGCGAGGATCGCGTGCGCTTCCCTCCCTGGCCTCTTGCCTAGCTGCCTTTCGGTTGAATCATGCCTTTCCCACTACCCCTTTGTAACCCAGATGAAGGCAGGAAGTGGACTTACAAAGCCCACGAAAAGCTTATTCAGCAGTCCGCTTGCAAGGCGTGTGTAGATGTCCCCTTTATGCTCCTGGATGTGGGAGAGGGGCTGGGGCTTGGTTGCATTTAACAACTTGGGCAAAACCTTCTCCCCACAAAGCTCTTCTCACCTGGCAACTCGATGTGTAATTTCCAGCATGTTGAAAGAGGCATTTTGGCGAAACCCATGTTACCTTTTCCGGCTATTTTCTGCCGCAAAATTCCTTGCAAATGCAACTGAATCTTTCGTTTTGCTGTTACTTTCTGTGTTTTACAACCCACTCCCTCCCAACTGGACACAATATAGGGACCCTGGCTGAGAACATAGCCAAGGCATTTTGACTGATATGGTGCCATCATTGCTCATGGTGCCTTAGAGAGTTATAGATGTAAAAATAGACATTTCCCTGCCCCCAAGGAACTTAAAACAGTCTAGAACAGACAATGAGAAAAATCAACTATCAGTAAAACTTAGGTACGTCAGTCTGATCTTTGCTTGGAAATGCTTTCCACTCCATTCTGTTTCCAGCAGAGGCATGATTATTTAGTGTTCAAACTGTGTTATGTGCTTTCTTCGAGCACAAGGTCCATGAATCTCTGGCAGCACAGTTTAGTTTTCTAGCTCAAGCTGCTAAGCATCTGCCGTTTTAGATGTGGGGAAGCATAGTTTGATTCTCAGTAATGTCTCGGCAGCATTTTGACTAATGGGTGCATAGACAGAAAAGGCTGCCTACAATATTAGTCAAAGCTATGACTCTACTTTATTGTATGAGGACGTGGTTGCATGTTGCTGAAACACGTCAGCTGATGTGGCTGAAAAAGAAGCAAAACTTCCTAGTTTCATTTTCAGGCTTACTAGCTCTAGAAAGATACCCTGATACTTATTTCCCTTATTTTACATTAATAACGTATTGGGCCCTAACTCTGAATTTAACGCTTTTGAACTAATTTTAATCATCTTGTTCAAGCCACATTGCTAAACTATAAATCTGTGTAAATGTTTCTAAGATTAACTGAGCCCAATGTGCCACTCAGTGCAAGGATGTATGTGTTTCATTTTTAGTGATGTTACCTACTAATGCCTTCAAGTTAAGGCAGTGACTGAACCAATGTGCCACTGCTGCAAGAGTTCATCCCTTCTTGTGTCATCTCTGCAAGGTATTGTAGTGCAATTATTTATTTTTAATTCATTTTAAGTTGTGATGTGCTGCTGAAAGAGGACTTGACAATAACCACTCATCTGGGACAAGTTAAAACAGTGTCCAGGGCAAGATAAATCTGTATGCATTGTTTCCTTGCAATTCAATAAGCAGTGCATGGATTGCTCCTCTTCCCTGTTCCCTTCCTGTTATTACATAGGCGGGCAGATGCCTGTGCAACACTCTCCGCACTTGTGATTCTGAAGAACTGGTATTTAGAGGCGCATTGCAGCCAATACAGGAAATAATATACAGTCGTACCTTGGTTGTCGCACGCCTTGGTACTCGTACATTTTGGCTCCCAAACAATTGAAACCTGGAAGTGAGTGTTCCAGTTTTCGACCTTTTTTTGGAAGCCTCACGTCCGATGCGGCTTCCGATTGGCGGCAGGAGCTTACTGCAGCCAATCAGAACTTGTGCTTTGGTTTCCAAATGTTTTGGAAGTCGAACTGTGAAGAAGTACTTCCATTTATCCTGAGTCTTTCAAACTTCAGCTTCCTTGAATGGCCCCAAGTTCTTGCATTTTGATCAGTTTCAAATAATGGTATGGTTTTACTCCCACACTGTGTTTTGGGAGTGGGCTACAGGAGCCCATGTGTGCTTCCATTAACCATGATGGCGGAACAGGTGGGGTAGCCCTCAGCTGAGCAGATGAAACCAGTTGTGCTCTGAGAACAAATGGGGTGTGAGAGCTGTTGATTCAGGTGCAATCCGCTGGATTCACTAAACAACTTAGCACCGCTAACATTGTGGCTTTAAAATGTGGGATTACAACAGAAAACACAGTAGTGATGGGGCTGGTCTATAGAGATATATGCATGCTATAGATATGTTACTTTTGAGCAATTCATTCTGCAGCTGTTAGATAGGATGGCTAAACAGAACCACAGTGTTCAGATGTAGAGGGAAGGAATGGCAAATGGTCACTGCTGCCATCATGCCTTGCTCATGAAATTTGATACAGTACTTGCTATTATTCAGTCAACAGAACACTATTGTGGATACTATTGGAAGCAAAACACAGAGAGAGATGGACCCAAATTAAGAGCTCATTGTTAATTAGAGTAGGCCTACTGAAATAATGGACCTAAGTAAATTGATTTCATTGAATTTACTCTCAGTATGATTATTGTTGGATATTGGTAACTTCATCCCTTAGATTTGTTCCCTGCCCTTTGCTCTCCTCCTCCCATTGCCTTTGACACACAACAGCTGTTTTTAACTCTACTATAACGGAAGGCACACAGGTGAGACTTATCTTCTGCCCACTAAAGCTGTAAATGTAGGCAGTTGAAGGGCTACTTTTGGCATTGGTGATGGCCTTGTTTTTGAGCTGTTCATGGAAACTAGGAGACAGCTCTGTTTTCTGCAGCTGGTGTCTCCAAGCAGGTCTGCTAGCTATTCCTCACCTCTACACTCTCACCTGAAGCTATGGATACAAGCTAATCTGGGTCTCAAGCAGACAATGAAGAGCATTATAGGCAGCACATAAAAGCACAGTAGGCCCTCCTCTGTCTCCCTCGGCTCTGAAGGCTGCAGCCATCTGATACCCTGGCTTAGCAAACCTTCTTTGCTACTGTAAGACAGCCTTAGCCTTTAAATCCTATTAGAAATCTCCTTTTGAACCAGAGAGCAAAAACTGCCTGCAGCTGGAGTTTTTATTTTTTTATTTTGCCCCAAGCTAAATGGACCTGGTTCTTTTGGTGATGGTAGGTGGGTCAGGAAGAGGGAGTGCACTGAATCTAAGAAACTGAACTGCACAATTTTGTTGTCTCTCTGACAGGGGTAATGATGGTTCGGCTCCATCCAAGAACTAGTAGGTGCTGGAGGGAGAGACCCTATTGGAACTGGAGGTGATGTGGGCAGCCCAAGGACTCTGAGGGAGCCACCATGGGTTTCAGGCTGTTGGCTTGCCTCTTCAACCTGCCTGTTGCAGTGGTCTACGGGTCTCTGTCCCTCTTCATTTCCATTTTGCACAACGTCTTCCTCCTCTACTACGTGGACACCTTTGTTTCTGTATATAAGATTGATAAACTCTCCTTCTGGGTTGGAGAGGTGAGTTTTGAACTTTTTAACAACTTACATTTCCTCCCTGCTTTGTCAGAGCTAGATAACTGGGTTCTGAAACAACAAAGAGGCTCATGGCATCTTAAAGGCTAATAATAGTGTATATTTCATGGCACAGCTTTTGTGAATAAGGTTCCTAAATTGTTCATCCTCAGTTGGCAGTTGTCTCTATCTGAAACAGTGGTAAAAAGCGAGATTAAATGGCAATGAAGTGCAAAAAGTACGGTGTGTGGTGGCGATTGTATGTCAAACTTAAAATCAACACAGTGACCATTCACAAGGGCAGTATTTGATCTGGAGAGCACTGGCATAGAAAAGCTGTTGCGTATCAGTGACCACTTCCGTTATTGCTTGCAGAAGTCTTTAAACCGGACATTGTTAAGTACTAAAATAATAATTATGTCTGCAGCAGGAGGATTGGATGTTGAAATGGTTTTAACCACAGGCTGTCTCACTGGGTATTCTCTGCTTTTCCTCCAGACTGTGTTTCTGATTTGGAACAGCCTCAACGATCCTCTCTTTGGCTGGCTGAGTGATCGGGCTTTCCTTAGCACGCAACAGTAAGCAGAGCTTTATTTATGTCCTGCATTGAATATTAAAGAGTGCTGAATTGCTATGAAGGGTCAAGGAGACCACTGAAAGAACATGTTTAAATGATTAGTTTCTTTTAACAAGCATATTTCTCTGGAGGCAACTCTCACAGCTTTTAACCCATTCAGTTGTACATGTGGCCCTCGTTTTGACTAGCAGTCCGGTTGCCTTTCATCTCGTCCCCCCTCCCTCCTTGTCTGGTACCAATAATGTTTTATATCCTTTTCCTCTTCTTGGAAATGGTGGATACCTGTTTTTATTTTGCTGAATGATGAATTTGCACACTGTGGTGGTGAATTATCCAGGTTTAGCTTCTTTGAGGTAGGGCCAGCATTCAGAAGGTTCCATTTTCAATCCCTGACATCTCTAGGAAGAACTGGGAGAAGAGACCCTGGTCAGAAACCCTGGAGAGCCCCTGCCAGTCAGTGCAGACAGCACTGAGTTGGGTAGACCAATGGTATGAGTCAGTGTAAGACCGTTTCCTGTGTGCACAATGGTGCAGTATGAGCATTATAAACAACAAAAGTGGGACCTACAACAGTACGTTGCAGTGGAGTCTAAGCTTCCAGCCAGTCATGCTCTTTTTAAGGAACTGCTGTTTCTCTCCCCTCTTCTGGTTTTCTACAGCAGGTAGACAGTATACTGTGGTCCCTGAGCATGCTCAGTCCATATTGAGCTGTTTTGTGTCCTCATCCCCTTAAGTTTTTTTTTTCATTTTTGCAAAACTTTGGATTCTTGCAAGCTTGCTGATGCCTCATTCCTGTGGGTAGATGGTACTGTTGCTATTATGAAGGTCCACACCTGAAGGATGAGTTTGTGATATATACGCATGTGTGATGACAATGTAGGGAAGATGGACCAATGCTCAGAGTGACAAAGCAAATTGGCTTGCTAGAATGGTTTTGAGAACCCCCCCCACACACACTGGTTTAATGGGTTACAAACTTTTAGGCAATCGAAACAAAGCAGGAAAGAGTGCTAAACAGTGATGAAAGAGGGTAGCAGAAAGGTGAGGTGAATGGATAACACAAAAGATTGAAGAGGAGGAAAACCACTATGTAATTTTATAGTTGTGGGAGGGGGCCCAACCAATTTTCATGGGCAATGTGTTTCTTCTCTTGTAGGTCTGGAGTGGCGATTTCCACTCCGGAAGTGGTTTTGAAGAGACTCAAGGCCCTGAGCCGCAATGGCCCCCTCTTTGCTATGTCATTCCTGGCTTTCTGGATTGCCTGGGCCACCCCAGGCCTGCAGTTCCTCATCTGCCTCTGCCTGTATGACAGCTTCCTCACCATGGTGGATCTCAACCAGAACGCTTTGCTCGCTGACCTCGCTGTGTCTGCAAAGGACAGGACCGGCCTCAATTTCTACTCGTCACTCTTCAGTGCCATTGGCTCTCTCTCTGTCTTCATGTCCTATGCTGTGTGGAACAAGGAGGACTTCTTCTCCTTCCGGATATTTTGCGTGGTGCTGGCTTTTGGCTCGGCAGTTGGTTTTACCCTGGCCACATGGCTCCTGAGGCAGAGGTTTCAGACTGAGGGACACGTGAAGTGGGATGAAAACGCAGCTTTGAAAGAGTGAGTGGTGCTGGGTTGTATAATAACCATTCTCCATTTAAATATGCTGTCCAATGAGCATAGTGTATTGCTTGTAGGCCAACAGCGGACACTTTAACACGCTGCAAGGTTCTTTGAAACAGCAGGCACAAACATTCCCAAGTTCAGGGAGAGTGATTTGTAAGTAATATGTGTGCAGTTTGGTTAAAAAACGAAGCATGCATTTGGGCTTCTTTGATTCATGGTTGATGGGAGGGCAAGGAAGCCATGCCTTCCTAGTGTGATGGAAAGCTTTTACACATTGAATTAACTACCGACATGTGACCATGGCTTCAGTACCTGGGCTAATGGGATTTTACACTTGACTCTCTGGATGTGACTAGCTGGCATAAGCAGTAGGGTCTTGCCGGCAAGTGGGTGCACAGTAGGCCTGTCTTCTGGAGTTACCTTGCTTCTTGTTCCTTTCCTCTATCAAGGTTAGGAGCAGTGCCTACTTAGTACTAGCCGTGGTCTTGTTGTCTTTTTAAAAATTGTGCTTTAAAATCTCTCTCCCTCTGTGTGTATTTTGCAAAGTGAAAGAAAAAAAACACTGCATATAATTCAATAGATGCTAAGGCCCAGGTGGTCTACAGTATCTCATATGATTAAATATATTTAGTGATAGCTGAGTGCCAGTCTTTGCCCTTGCTCTGCCTGCCTTTCTATGAAAGTGTTAGCTTCAGTATTCTGAGATGCAGAATGATGAAAGAAAATATTACTATCCACAGTGTGTATAGATCTCACCATTGAATGTCCAATGCTGGTAGCAAAAAACTGGGGCAAAATACTGTATTGAACAGTCTGTCGAAATGATTTTCCAAAAGTTTCTCTGTAAAAAAAATATGGTTCTGGCCTTCTGTGCTGGAGTTAATTCAGTGATACTAGTTAACCCCTAGTAGCTTCATCCTAATCAATTTTTAATCAAGCATAAATTGTATTTTTATTGCCTTTTGATTTTGTAAACTAGTTCAAAACATATTCTATGAAAAAGACAAAAGACAGACTTCTCTGGTAAGAACATTAAGAACACAGTGTGATGGTTGTTATTGTTACAGAATCTAAATTGGCTGCACAATAACATATTGAGTCATTTGCATTCTGCCATTTCAAGAAGCTCATTTGTGACTGCCTTGGGACTATCCTGTATAATCTTTTCAAAAGCTCTGTAAGACTGCAAAAGTGACATGCTCAACCAGGTGAAGTCTGTGACCAAATACAAATTTGAACTTGGCACCTTACCCATCACTTGATACTGACTGAAATGTGTCCATTTCTTCCTCCAGACTGTATATTGACCATCCATCTGTGCAACAAGAGAAGAGAATCACTCTGGCTGAGTACCTCAAGCAGCTCTCCCGACACCGCAACTTTCTCTGGTTTGTCTCTATGAACCTGATCCAGGTAGGTGTAGCATGGGCTCACCTATCAGAGTCCAGGTGGCCTCCCACATGATAGAATAAATCTGTCTTGCTCCTGAGGCCAACCTCCTGCCTATTGGAGCCGATAAATATTTGGCAAGGTGTGGATTAGAATGTGACACTAATCTGGATTTTTGTATAATGAATTTCACAGGTCAGTCTGCAGCTTATGCACAGGACATGAAGCTTTATCAAAATAGCCTTTGATTTCCTGCACAGGCTCAAAGAAGGGCTTGCATGATGCATGTTTGTGATAAGAATCTGTGTTCTCAGGAAAATCCTTCCCTCTCCCACAGCAAATCAAGGCCTTCTGTTTGAGGAACAGAGCTGGAGCCAGCCTTTCAATGCCTATAGCACAGGGGCAAACAAAGGCTCTCTCTTCACCCCTCATCACTGTCGCTTGGTTGCATGAGGACAGTCCAGAAGGCTATTGGCATCAGCCCTCCTCTTGCCTCCAGGCAGATGCTGATATAGATACAGCCATCTTATGGTGTGGCACAAATGGGATGAGGGGAAACCAGCTGCTTCTGCACCTTAAATGATTGGAGCACAGCCTTTCAGGGTAATTTTGAGAGAGTGTGATGTCAAAGCAGAGCCCACGAGAGAGCATTCCCATTCCCCCCCCACACTGCCTCCCTGTGTCATAGTTATTCTCTTCCTGTGCTCCTCCTAGAGATTGTTGTGCACTCTGAGCGTCTTGGCACAACACCTCCATTTACCTCCCCACATGGCATGTTTGTGTGTGGTTGGAATGAAGATTCCTGTTTTATGGTTTGATACATTACGTACTCTTCTCATTGCCATTTTTAGAGCTCTGACCAATGTCGTCTTTTGCAGGTTTTTCACTGCCACTTTAACAGCAACTTCTTTCCCCTCTTCCTGGAGCACCTGCTGTCTGATCGTATCTCACTCTCCATGGGATCATTTCTGCTTGGTGAGTCCAAGGTTGGGCATAGGAGGGAATGGAGGCTTGATTTCTAGAAATGGACTAGAGAGATCTGCCTAGAAACTGGTGGGGATTTGGGTGGGGAGGATTTATCCAAATTCAGATAAATGCAGCTTCTGTGAAAGAAGGATGAAAACTTGTTGCTGGATCTGCCTCTAGTGTGTTGGTTAGAGAAATCTTAAGCAATGCTAACCAGGATTATTTTACTCCTTGTGTGAGACTAGATCAGCCTTGGCTAACCTGGTACTCTCCAGATGTTTTGAACTGCAGCTGGGAGTTGCAGTCCAAAGAATGAGGGCACAAAGTTTTTGAAGGCTGGGCTAGACAGATGGTCTCAAATGAAATTTTATTGTTTCCAACAGAATGCAAGTTTGTTTATTGCTGGTTGCCTGCATTGATACTTCGTTTGTTCCTTGTGACAATAACGAGCCATAGCTGAATGCTTGCTTTCTTTGAACCCATTTGGTTTTTCTCCTTAGGAGTTTCCTACGTGGCTCCTCATCTCAACAACCTCTACTTCCTGTCTCTCTGCCAGAGGTGGGGGGTATATGCAGTGGTGCGAGGGCTCTTCTTCCTGAAGCTGTTGCTCGGTGTGATTATGCTCCTTGCTGGACCAGATTGGATCTACCTGCTCTGCTTCTTCATAGCCAGGTACCCCACTCTCCTGCTAAGGCCCTGGGGAACTGGCCTGGGTATGAACAACAGGCCATGTCCATGGCATTGGGGTAGTTGATTAAGCATGTATTATGAGTCATAGAGCCAAAGCTAGACTCTAGACAGGAGTAGCCAATACCCTCCAGATGTTCTTGGTCCACATCTCCCATCAGACCCAACCATAAAGGCCCAACGGTCGGGGATGGTGAGAATAGTCATTTTTGGAACGTGCTTTTGTGTGTTCTGTACTCCACCTTGATAGCTTTCTACTATGAAACTATCTAAATAAAGATTAAAAAAAATTATAGCCCATCAACATCTAGGGCTGGGTTTCACATTCGCTGCTTCTGCTGAACTGTAAATTCTTGGCCGTGTGCTCAGCTGTTTATATCTGCTGAGAATATGTCTATTCTCAGGATCATCCAGAGAGGCAACAGGTGAGTCCTTTATATTCAGACGGGGTGAGGTGTTAGTTATATGCATGGGCACATGGGAATTAAGATCCTTAAAAACTCAATGTTTGTTGGTTTTTAAATAAAAATCCAGCTTTCGTAAATTTGGGGGATGGACTTTTAAAAAATGTGCTAATCTAGCTAAGGGTTGCTTGTGGTGAAAACCCATGTGATCCAAGGCAGGACCTTTTTCCATTTGTTTTGTACTACCTCCTTGTAGGTCATACCCCCAAGTATGTAAATAGTAAGTTTTTCTGGTTCTTCTGTATATATTTTGTTTATCTGCAACCCTTTCAGGGTCCACAGTGCCTGTGTCTGCTGTTAACCTTCCTGTTCTTCTCTTCTCCCCAGCAACCGCGTGTTCACGGAAGGGACCTGTAAGCTGCTGAACTTGGTGGTCACCGACCTGGTAGATGAAGACTTGGTGCTGAATCGAAGGCAGCAGGCTGCCTCGGCCCTCTTGTTTGGCATGGTTGCCTTGGTAACCAAACCAGGCCAGACCTTTGCCCCCTTAATTGGCACCTGGCTCCTGTGTGCTTATACAGGTAGGTGATAGGCTGGGCACATGGCTGAGCAGTCGAATGGGAATTGAGACGACAACAATTGATGGCTTCTCTGACTTCAGAGTGGAGGATAATTGTTAATAATATAGGGGAGGATATTCATTTGGGACTCCCCACCCCCGCAGGATATTTAATGGGTGTAGCTTGTACAATCTGTACACCATCCTGACATGTTGTGTCCCTGCTCAGGACACACTGTTCAAGGGTTCAGTTGCTGGAACATGAACATACCACTAAGGAAGACTGTCTCTCCACGGTGGAATGTTCAGTATTTTCTCTGTCTCTAGAGGAGTGCCTAGTGAGCTTGCTACTTGAAGCTGCAGGCTAGGGTGCTTAGTTGTGCACAGATCCTAGTTCCTCAGTACATAAAAAGAGCCAAAGGCCCATCTAGTCCAGCTTTCTGCTCTCTCAGTGGCCAGCCAGATGCCCGTGGGAAGCCTGCAAGCCGGACCTTAGCACAACAGTGCTCTTCCCGGTTGTGATTCCCAGCATCTGGCACTCAGTCAAACATAACCACCATGGCTAGCAGCTATTGATCTAATTCTCTTTTAAAGCCATCCAAGTTGGTGGACATCATTGTCTCCTGTGGGAGCAAATCTTACATTTTGACTGTGGAGAGGTATTTCCTTGTCTATCCTGAATCTTCTGTCCTGAATTTAGCTCTATTGGATGGTCCAGAGTTAAAGTAACAGGTGGGAGAAAAACCTTTCTGTGTCCACTTTCTCCACACCATGCCTCCTTTTCACAGAATCATAGAATTGTAGAATTGGAAGGCACCACAAAAGTCATCTAGTCCAGCCCTGCAATGCAGGAATCATTTGCCCAACGTGGAGCGCGAACCATGACCCTCAGGTTCAGAGTCTCATGCTCTACCAACTCTACCATGTCCCCTCTTACTCCCTTTTCTCTGAATTAAAAAGCCACAAACATTGCAACTTTTCCTCATAGGGGAGTTGCCCCATTCCCCTGATGGTTGGCTGCCTTTTTTGGAACCTTTTCTCTGTGCCTTTGACTACAGTTTCAAGGGAAAGGATGGTGTGGTGGGATGGGGTGGGGTGGGATTTCCGCTTCATGTTTCAAGGATGGAGCCTTCCCTCCAAGCAAACTCCTAAGCAGCCAAGAAAACGTCGTTCTTGGGGAAAGGTGCTGCCTTCTCCCTTTAACAAGGAAAGTTCACAAAGATTGCTGCTTCCAGTGAATGGAAAGGAGGCGCCTGGATTTGCGGCTAGCGTAATAGAGGGAAGAAACGAAGAAGAGGTTTCAAGTAGAAATCACAGCGTCTCTTTTGCATGATCAACAGCTAGATTGAAACTGGACGCTCTCAGCACTCATAATGTCAACAAGTCCACATTCAGCTGACTCAGCAATTTATGTTCCAGGTTACGACATTTTCCAGCGGGATGCCCTGAGCAATATCGTGAGTGCCCAGCCCAAGTTGGCTTCCAACACAGCCTGGGAACCGACGCTGCGCCAGGGCTGCTTCTACCTCCTTGTTTTTGTCCCCATCACATGTGCATTGCTGCAGCTCCTCAGCTGGTCACAATTCACCCTGCATGGGAGGCACCTCCAGAGAGTGAAAGCTCAGCGCCAGACTTTCACGGAAAGTCAGTCCCAAGAAATCAAGACCATTTAATTTTCCCGTGTATCAGCAGAAAATATCACTGATCGTTCTGGACTTCTGCAGAATCAATTCAACAAGGCGAGGGTAGAAGAAAAAGGGCAACTGATACTCTTCTTGGTTAAAGTTGGTGAGTGGAAGCTTTTGAGTTGGCGTTACCATTACCTGGTTTTCAGCGTCACTTAAAAATGCACCTCCTTACGCAAACTTGGAGGAAATTGATTCAGCAAGGCCACATGTAATTGATGAAGGTCACAGGAAGTATTGATATGGTTTGGTTTCTAGTTACTAATGGTTTGGTTCTTTTATTTTCTTGCTCAATTTTCTTTATATAAATATACAAAAGTTAAACACTCTTCCTTGCTTTTGGCAGGTCCATGCCTCTTGCTCCAGCACACGGCAGCAGATACAGATGTTGCCCTCTCTGATCTCCCAAATCCTCCTTGGCTTGCAGCTCCAATATTCTCTGGCTTTGGCTCTTGCTGGTCTCTTGCAGCAGCTACAACTGCTCCACCAGCTGCTTCTCCCTCTCATGGCTCTCTTGGAGCTTCTGGGCCAAGGTCTTGGCCTCCTCACGCAGCTGCCAGTTGAGGGCCCTGACATTCTTTAGCTCCTCATCTAGGTTGTCCTCCCTCTTGTGGCTGGCCAGGTCCGCATCTGCTCACTCAGCTTATTGTTGACTCCCTCCATCTTGTTCTCCTTCTCTTGGAGCTCCTGGGCCAAGGCCTTGTTCTTGTCCTTCAGCAGCTTCAGCTCCTCCCCCTCCTGTCTGTCTATGTTTTGTTGCTCCTTTTCAATAGTTAGGCACTGGTTCTGCTCCTTATAATTTTGTACTTGGGCCTTAGGGTCCCTGGAGGCCCGCTTCTTCTCACCCCCGCCAGCACCAGCAGGAGCAGCAACTGACTTAGGGGCTGCCACAGCTGCCGTCCCACGGGATCCTTTGTCATTGACAACTCTGATTCTCTTATTTTGCTGTAATTGTTCTAAATTTTAAAACACAGTATCATAGGCAGTAACCAAGTCCAGCAAAGTTTCTGGTTTGTAGGTAAAGCACTTCCATAGTGTTTCAGCCTGTATGGCTGATAGTGCTTTTTGACCAAAGCTTCGTAATAAGCCGTATTTTTTGCTCCATAAGATGCACCTGACCATAAGACGCACCTAGTTTTTAGAGGAGGAAAACAAGAAAAAAATATTCTGAACGAAGCAGTGGATGTATGATTTTTGTGGTTCATGCCGTGGCCACAGACATATGTGATCTGATGGTGAATTTGGGGTGACCCAATGCAAAAATCCTGAGGATCCTTGTGGATCCGTGCTTTGCAACCACATTTTTGTGCCATAGTGGCCCCACGAAACAGTGGATGCATGATTTTTTTGGTGCAGGCTATAGCCATTGACATGCTATGTGATTTGATGGTGAATTTGGGGTGACCCAATGCAAAAATCCTGAGGATCCATGCTTTTGCCTCCCCCCTTCCAAGCAGCCTCCTTTATCGCTAGCGTCCCTTATCTCCCTCCTGATCGCTTGCCGATCAGTTGCTCAGCGGCTTCGTTTCAACACCCCCTTCCCTCTTGTTTGCCTTAGCGTCTTTTCCTTAGCTGGAGCAGTTTTTTGCTCCTCCTTTTCTTCTAATTTCTCTCATCATTGCTTGTTTTAGTATTCCTGTCTCCTCTCCTTGCAAGTTCGCTGTCTTTACCTCCCCCCTTTACCTGCACCCTATCTCCCTCCCGATTGCTTGCCGATCAACTGCTCAGTGGCTTCCTTTCAACACCCCCTTTCAACACTTTTCAACACAATCTGCTTTTCGCCCCTGGGCAATTTGGCTCCAGGGACCACGCATTTGCTCCATAAGATGCACAGACATTTCCCCTTACTTTTTAGGAGAAAAAAAGTGTGTCCTATGGAGCGAAAAATACGGTGCCTCCTGGAGCATCCCCTGCCCCCAAGGCAGGACTGTGTAGGATCCACCTTGAAGAGGTCATGAGAGTGTTAAAAGCTTGCATCTGCTATCTTCAGCCAAAGTTGGTCCAGAAAAAGTCATCACCTTGCCTTAAAAAAGAAAAAAGAAAATTCTTAATATTGACTTGCTGATCATGTTTATTTTTATTCATTCCAGAGGAAGTCACTGGGAAACTAAGTAGTCAGGTAAAGATGCTGTATATTACTAACAAGTTGATGGGGAAACATTGAGTAAACTAGGAGTATCCTGGTACTTGTATCCTAACCTCTTGGGAACTGCATACATAGAGCCTTGGCTCTGATTTGGGTGCTCGATAGTAGGGTTGATACTTTCATCCTTCCCCTCTGCACTGGATTTGATTGTTTGGCATACCTCGCTCCCTGCACCCATCCTATCAGGGCATAGTTTAACTGTGGAAGCCAGAATCTCTTCAAAATGTGACTTGATTCCTTCCAGAAGACATCTGGGTACTCCACTTATAGTACATGCTCACTCTGTGGGGAAACAGCACTCTTCCTTCTCGGAATTTATCCTTTTCAAGAAAACAAGTGCACCTGTTCTTACACTATCGCAGCCATGGCAGGATTTGTGCTGAAAGCTGGGGGGTCCGTGAGGTGGATGCAGAGCTGTGTCACCAGAAGCTTGGAGGTATACCTGGCCACCAAGTTTTGACGTCACAATGGGATCAACCTTGAATGAAGCTGTTCCAAGCTGTTTTAGAATGAATTTCTAAAATTTCCCCAAGTCCTGTCCCCCTGGTCAGCATGGCCTGTGGTCAGGGATGATGGGAGCTGTGGTCAAGCATCATCTGGGGGGAGGACACAATTTCCTCATCCCTTCGCTTGGATGAAAGACCAGCCTTTGTCAGGAGACACTCATCCTAGTTTTTCTGTGGGACCAGATATTTTTTAAGATTGTAGCTATTATACTTACCAGCACAGGAATCTCCAAGGGCAACTTGAGGCTTATTCTTGAGGTACTAGTCATTGTCGTCCCTGTCCTCCTCATGAGCAAAGCAATTTGGAGTTATGCTAGTCCCTACAGAATTGACTTAAGAGGACAAGACCTTGGAGAGTGGTACTATGCATGTCGCAGGGGGGGGGGGATGATGCCTTTTCTGAAGAAATTTCCTGCCCTGGAGGAGAGTTGACAGTTGCAAAACCAAGCTTGGCTGCAGAGTATCAGTCACAGGAAGTGGCCCATCACCTAATGACAAAAAGATCTACTAGATTACGGCCAAGACAGGGAGGAGAGACTTCCTGAGTTATTCCCTCAGGCTCCTAGAGGTAGCAAGTACCTCACTCCTCATATTGCCTCTACAACCTAGGAAGGGCAAGCAGAATTTCCTCAGGACTGTTCTGCTCTTTCCACAACTCTCTTTTTCTGATGACTCACCTCTGAGGGAAGCTAGGGGAATGCCAGGCTTCCCTGAAGTTATTCCAGAGCTGAATCTTCTTGGGTCTCTGAGGGATTGAGAATCACATCCTGCCTTCATCAAGCAGTGAAGGAGGAAGGCAGCTGGCTGTGTGAATCAGGGTTCAAGTCCTGTGACCCCCGAGTTCAATAGCTGCCTTCACTGGAATATCCCTCTGCTCTTGGTCCGAGACCCTTCTGGCCGCCATTGTAGAAAACGGAAGAATCCAGATCTCCTTGGGACCAAATTGCATCCTTCTCTTTGTGTGCCAAAGCAGGTGGCACTTGGAGAGGGTGGGGAAGCGTTCTCAAGTTTCTACAGGCAGTAGCTCAGCCAGCCACTGTAATTGCCATTTCCCCTCTCAATTTGTGAGAGCAATGATGATGAGAAAATGTTTACAGTATCACTTTTGTATCACTCGATGGCTACATTCTAATTTATTTCTCTAATTTAACAAGCCAAGTGCGTCAAAACTTATTACATTAAAGTGTCTTTCTTTTTAAAGCTATTTTTGTAGTGTGGTGTTTTGGGAATGTACACAGTAATCAAGATGGAGGGCTCTTTTAAAGAGCTGGTGTGAAAAGTTTATCCCCTTGCCAAGCCAAAAATTCTCATGCCTTCAACTATACCACTGAGCACAGCTTGTAGGATGTCCTTACCAGCTTGTAGAGCATCCTTGTTCCTGCAAGCATCTGCTTTTTATTTATTTATTGTGTTTCTATCCCACCTCCAAGAATGCCTTGTTTGGTTGGAAAGCCATTTTCACGGCTGGAATGCCCCTTGCTATACAAAAGAGAATCACACCAATTGCTCTGGCATGTGGCCTCTTGAAACCTGACCCTGAGATAATAGAAACTTTGAGCTGAAAAAAAGATTATCCATCCCAGGCAGATGGTGACCAAGTGTGCAGAGAAGATGGGATGTTACATACAGGTCTGTTCTCTGCACAAGTACAAAATCCATGCTAGAATGGAGAATTACAAGAGGAAAACATGTTGGCTTATTCCTTGCATTTGCTGTTTGAACTAGCACTCTAAGCCAAACTGCCCTTTTTAGTCCTGGAGCTCTACTACTAATTTATTCTACATTAAGCCCATAAATAAAGGTTCTAGTATAAAGGAGAAGTAATTAGCTGAAGAATTAGGGAACATCTGTTCTGAACAAATAGGTAAGCTAAATGTTGGCACCTATTGTAAGGAGCATCTTCACGACCTTGATCTTGAGTAAGCTGCCATAGCTGTAAGGAGAATGGCACTTGCTCATATTCCAGATCTTTTACGACCCCATTAAACAGACTACACATTGTATATTAACAACTTTATTTAAGTACATTGGGCAGCACCCAGCAGTGGTTCACACATCTGTGCAAAGTACAATGTCAGCCTGATAGAACCAATGCCAGATTGTAGGAAGCACCTGTCAGTTTGTTCATTGTGTAACATTGCTGCTTCAGATAACTGATGCGGAAAAACAAGGAAAAAACACAAAGGACCAGAGAGGAGGGGGCTAATGACCCACAGGGTTCCTTCCAACTCTACAGTTCTAGGATTCTCTCTCCTCCCCTATGTATTGCCTGAAACAGACTATGACACTAACCTAGGAGTTGCTCTGTCACGTCTACCAGTAGAAGCTGACATGCACTGGCTGTCATTGTTTTAGACATTTCATTAACACAAAACGTGTTTTCAAACAGTTATTTGGGGGGGGGGGGAGGTAAAAGCTCTACTCCTGGTGGAAACTGTGAGAATCAAGGCCTTTATAGAAGAGCCTGAACTGAGTATGCAGGTATTTTAGACATCAGGCAGGTCAGACACAATGACATTCTTCTAGTATAAGGCAAAAAATATGGGCCCTTCTCTTTTACCTATGGCAGAAGAGCGTAAGATTTGTAGACCCTCCCATAAACATCTCGGGCTACCCTAATGGATGTACATCTTGCCAGTGGAGATGCTAATAGTCAGGACGACCCCTTTGGTATCTGTTCCACTGAAATCAACACTAAGACCTCCTCTCTGTGTTGGTCAAAACACCCCAACAAGATTTATGCAGCTGCCACCAAGTGAGCATGTGTCAAAGCAAAGAATCTGTTAGCAATCACATTCAGATCTACTTGCTTCTCAAGCTTCATCTCCCCGATAGCAAAAGCATGTTTGCTTGAACCCAGGCTGAAAACCCAAGCAGCTAAGTTGAATAGGAACTGCCAGAGAAGACCAGTTTCAAGGCCTCATTCAGGGATGCAACAAACCTTTACATTCGGGTGTAGCTTAGTAAAACAGGATCTGGACGCCATTCAAAACCATTAGCTGCTAGGCTCATTCTAGGAGAAATGTCATTTTACTCCAGTTGAAAAACCTACAGGGCTTGGT
Organism: Podarcis gaigeae; assembly: GCF_964106915.1. Classification (NCBI taxonomy): domain Eukaryota; kingdom Metazoa; phylum Chordata; class Lepidosauria; order Squamata; family Lacertidae; genus Podarcis; species Podarcis gaigeae. The sequence continues at coordinate 57,328,664 of NC_139681.1, read as the reverse complement.
TCAATGAAGATGTATTAATACAACTGCTACTGTCTGAAGCAGGGAAGGAGAACCTTGGGCCCTCCAGATGTTACTGGACAGCTCTCGTTATCCTTAATCCTTGGCCATGGTGGTTGGGCCTGATGGAAGGTCAGCAACATCTGGAAGGCCACAGGTGCCCAGCCCTGGCCTTAAGAAGTAGGGGAGAGAGGGGTCTCCTGGCCATGCATGTGTCTTAAGAGGGACATCTGAGATGATAAAACCTATAGTAGATCATTCACTGTAATATTGTAATATGGCTCTGTGCTAGCTTTCAGTGGCTATGTCCTCACGTGCTGAAAAAATGTACATTGCCCCAGCATTTGCTGTCTGGGCAGTCTTGCCCGCTCCTGCTTGGGGAAGCTTCATGATACATCACCTATGGGCCATGTTACTTAGAACTAAAGAGAAGAGAATACTGCTGAGATCCTAATCAGGACCCACCAATGGTACTACTCTGCCCAAGCACATCCTCTTGGGAGGTGCAGGAGGGGAAATGCCCTTAAGTAGCATATGTCTGTCTTTGAAAGACCAGCTACAACTTCTCTTGGGGATTATCCACACTTGCCTTTTGCTCCACTATTTCCAGGCACAGGTCTGCACTTCAAAAGCTCTGTGTCTGGCTGTTTGGGTTTTTGCCCTGTAGCTTTCCCTGCAGAAACCTGCTCTTTAGTGCTCAATTGGAGCAAACAAACTCAGGTTGCTAAAGAGCAGGTTTTCCCAGGGAAAGCACTGGTGGAAAACGTAGAAGGGTGTCCTGGAAAGAATGGAGGAAAGGTAGATGTGGCCCAGCTCTTGCTTAGCTCAGATATACATCCACTTTCTTTCCAAGTGTAAGCCTGTTATCCTAATAGAGAAGCCAAAAACTTCCAATTCAGCTACTCTTCCTAAGGGCGCACCTGCTTTTAAAATTAGGAAGGGACTGAAGGACTAGGAAAGCTTATATTGTCACTGTTATCACCTCACATTTTTATTTGCAAGGTTTTTTAACACTGGGTGTGTGTGTGTGTGTGTGTGTGTTGCATAATACACAAAATTTGCACTGCATTTTAACTACCTATCTATTGTGTAGGAGAGGTTATGAGATGTCCCCATCCCTTAGGCCAGACAACAACTGCAGCTTTGAGCACTGAAGGGGCTCGGGCTCCTCCTAACAAACTAAATGGCCTATTCTAATCCTCATGACATTTTCTGAGAAAGCTGATGAGTTGAAGGGCAAAACTGAAGTTTGCAGCTAAAGCACAAGGGGTCCACATTCAAAATCAATCAGTGGTAACAAACAGGACAATATTTTGCCTCCACCTTCGATTTCTTGAGTCCCTGCACTCTCGCTTCCTATTGAAGTTTCTCTTCCAATTGTTGCCTACAGAGAGACAAAATGCTTGTTTCCTGCTGTCTCATCTTCTAACACTTAAGTGGCCAAGAATGTGAAATATTTGGTTTTCAGCAGCAGCATTAAAACAACAAAAATAACCCTTTACAATAAGAAGCACCAAATGTGTATATTTTAAAAAAAGAATAAAAAAATTGATTCAAAGCAGATGATTTTCCCATTCCATTTCTGTAGCAGTACTGAAGCAGTCAAAGGACTTAACAATTAACTCTGGGATGACAGCCTCCCTCTGGAGGCCTCTTACTCAACTCCTAGAGCTCTAACAGAGTTTGTTGTTTCATCCTGCGGTGCATTCATGGAAACAGCCACTCCAAAAGTAACAGGGTACTCTAAGGAGCAGGGATAGTTGCAGGACTGACCCAACGCTACTAAGCAAGTATGGTATTCCCAGTGCCGGTGCACATGTTAAAACAGGACGTGTAGTAGATAGTAGGAAAGATAAAAATGGGGGAAACTAACGTTGGGCCCAGTTAGTAGATCAGTTACCACCAAAAGTTTCAATAAATAAATTCTAAGAGCAATTACGGGGCTTCCCAGGAAGCGTGGCTGAATAGCCCCTTTGTGCGGGGATTGTGACGTGGGCATAAAGCCTCGGCCTTTCGGAAAGAATGAACACTGTAAACCGTGAGAACACACATGAAGCAGGGGAGGGGCTTGGCAGAAGGAAGAGAGAATGAGACCACATTGCAGAGTGGCCCTGGGCACTTGGCTGCATGACAGACGACTGTCTCATCACCAGATGCCAATGCAAGGACTGTCTAGCGTAAAAAGGGAAGGGTGTTTCTGCTCTACACCATGCATTACAAACTAGTTCCTAAAATTAACTGCTCCAACCATCCTGTTGTGGTCCAGATTCTCACACACCATACTACAGATTCTCTCTCTCTCTCTCTCTCTCTCTCTCTCTCTCTCTCTCTCTCTCTCTCTCTCACACACACACACACACACACACACACACACACACTGCCGTAAATGGGTTTGTAACAGCTTGGAATGTGCTTATCCTCTTTTGTGTGCAAGAGAATTCTAAAAGTAGAGGGGGGAGGCGATGAACTGGCCATCTAAAAAACGACTGCTGAGCAACTGAGAGGAACGGGATCGTAATCAGTTGCTGTGCTCAGAGTTCCATGACAGACCTTCAACGTGGCCCATGTTCTTCCACCAGTCATTGGGAGCCCTATGCACTGGCCGCTTTGCCGCACTCTCATTTTCATCCTGCTAAGTTGCTCAGCTCCACAGCCATACTTGCCATCTTCTGCGACACAAATGTACTCCCCTCCCCACCCCCAGAACAAAGTCTATGGGCAGCTGAAAAGGGAACAGAGCTTGCCCACAGGTTCATTCCAATTTCTCACTTGCCACCTGCAAAACCAATCAAAAGTCAAGCCGAAACCCCAGCCTTCCCTTCCCTCGGGAAAGTCCAGGGCATGCTGGCACTCATCTACCCATACACATACACACCAGTGGGGAGCTCCTCAGACACTGACTCAGGAAAGTGAGCCGAGAACAGGAACGACGCTCCAAGGAGACCCCAGAATGCTGCCAGGCTAGAAGGTTTTTCGATGGATTGCCCGGGAACTATCTTCCTCATATTCTTTCTTCGAAACCCACATTTTCTTAAATGTGTCCAGTGAAGCCAAGATGGAGCCTCTGTGGGGAAGACCAGACAAGGAAGTCAGCTAGGCCTCGGCTGGCCATGTGGCTATTTTCCCTTTCTCCTACAGTTACTAGTATTCAAACTATCCTCTGGAGAACCGACGGGGTTTTTTTTTTTTTGAGGTTTCTCAACGTTAATGCCAGGAGAGGTGGCCCTCCTACATCTTTTCATATCATGCGCACGTGCAGGGGACATTCCAGGTGGCATTCGGTTCTCGAGGCCGCCATGGATTCCTGGGCTCTGGGTGAATCAACTCACTACCCCACAACATGCCCCAAAATCTTGTTACAGAAGATATGTGGGAGTTCATCAAAAGACAAAGAAATTGGAAATGATTCCCCAAAGGCAGACACAATAAAGAATGCTGCGCTGCTACAGCAGCAACAGCAACCTGCCCCATCCCTGTTAGGAGAACACCAGACTGCCCTGCTAGGGTATCTCTCCTCTTCTCTGCAGCATCCTCAAGTTGTGGTGCAGTTTCACCCTCCTCCAAAGGAGCCACCACATCACTCTACAACTATAGTAATTAGCTGTAGCTAATGGAAATGACTTTTAACTGGTTTTATTTTTGTTTCTTTCTATTAATGGTAACCCACCCTGGGACCATACGGTGAAGGGTGCGTAAGACATTCAATAATATTAAAAATGTAATCATCCACACCACACTGGATATGACTACAGGCCAGATTCTCCCTTTGCACTAGCTGCAAGTCACTTCTTCCTCCACCTGAATTAGTGAGAGCTTTCATAGTGCAGCAAGTGAACTGATGCTGTACGTACCCAATCCATGTGGAATATAATCTCTCTTGAGGAGCAGATATCTGAGAAATAAAAGAAAGGTGGATTTAGATGGAGCCAGTATTCTCCACAATCTAAGCTCACCAAGTTCTTCCCTAGCATATTATTGTCATCACTTCCCATCAGTCCCATCTATGCTCCATCCAACTGGTCTGCAGTCTAGGGTAGAGAGCCTCTCTGCAGCCTTTCCGGGTTGCATTTCGACTGCAGAAGCCACAGAGCAAGCCACGATATTTTGCATATGTCAAAATGGCCTTTGGCTCCCAAAAGCTTGCCACAATAAATATGCTGGTCTTTTAGGTATCACACGACTCTGCCAGTTTTGTTGCAATGGACAGCTAAATCTCTGGAATGAGTGCTTTTGGAAGTGTCTGGGTATCTTTGAGTTAAAAGCACAGAGAAGTGATTCCAGTGCTGTCTCCATACCGCTGCTCACATTACTGCAAACGGGCTGTGTGGAAAGACAAGCATGAGAAGAGGACCCTGCAGACGGCCATTAACAGAGGAACTGCTCACACTGAACAACTAATGCACCCACTAGATAGAGATGATCAAATCCCATCTTCCACAGAGACCCAGTTCTGCTGAGAATACCATGGGTTACCCTCAGAGAGGCAAAAGCCTAGAGAAAACACTACCTACCCTGATTTTGACATCCTTGGGGGCCAGTTTCTTCACTTCGCTCAGAAGCCTATCGCCAAAACCTGAACCAAAGACAAAAGTCAACTTCAGTTTCAAGGCAGCTGATTAAGATTCTGGCTTCTTTCCCCCGCAATTGATGGAGGCCCTGCATCCCCAAATGGCTTGATTTCAGGACTTGGTAGTAATGGAGGAAATCTCCCCATCTTTTCACTTCTCTTCCTGCCTCCCACCCAGTTGGTAATGACAAGGAGCCTGCATCCTCCACTATGGATGGCGCTGTGCTCCATTTCATGCCCATACTCCTCACTAAAGAAAATATTTAAAAAGCTGGGGCATACTTCAGGCTTCCAGGTCTACAGAAACACTGACCTGGAAAGAGAACCAGAAAGTGGGGGATTGCTTACTATATGGCAAGGTGTTGTCAATCCACAAATCTCAGGTAAATGATGCAATGGAAGGAAGGAAACCAAGCAGGGCAGAATAATGATGTCCCTTTGGTATTATATAGAAGACATGAGGAGAAGCCATTGATACTATTTCCTCAGATACCCAGCCTGCATATAAAGCCCCTTCTCCTCCAAATGGGCTGAAACCAGCATCTTTCTGGAACTCTCCTTTCCCCACGGAAAGGAACCATAAGGAGTTCCTTCTGCCCATCCTCACTCCTGGGAAGATAATGTAAACCTTGCTAGCTTCAAGGAAGAAGGGACAGAAAGGAGACTCAAGTTAAGCTCAAAGCACCGAGCATGTCCCCCAAAGGCAAAGAACCAACGGAAAGAACCTTTGAAGAGTGTTGAGCCTCCAGAGAGGACAATGTTGGAGAAGAGTGTCCGCCTCAAGTCCATATCCGACTTCTGAATGGCAAAAACCAGGACTTCGTGCAGCCCCTCGCACTCCTCCCCAATCAGATCTGGTCGGAACAACAACTCAGGGGCTCGGAATCGGGCAGGGCCAATCTGCAAACAGCACAAAAGAGAGAGTGGGCTTTTTTAAAAAAAATATATTAATTTTTAGCATATAAAATTTTTAAGACATACCACACAAATTATTATACATATATCCTTATTTAGACTTCCTTCAGCGTCTCTGATAGCCTTCCGTCTTGATTATTTCTCCTGCAATTCTTAACTTAATATTGCCTTTACATTTTCTAACAAATTGTTTCTTCCTTTCCATTTTTACAATATTTCTTAAATTACTCCTCACAGAGCTTCGAGAGAGTGGGCTTTCTTGTTCCTATATAAGTAGTCTTTATGTGCTGATAGTGAGAAATAATAGTAATAATAATAATAATAATAATAATAATAATAATAATAATAATAATTTATACCCTGCCCATCTGGCTGGGTTTCCCCTCCCACTCTTGGCGGCTCCCAACAGAATATTAATAATCATAGTAAAGCAATGAAACATTAAACACTAAAAACTGCCTTCAGATGTCTTCTAAAAGTCAGATAGGCGGGTGCCACTACTGAGAAGGCCCTCTGCCTGAAGTGATATACCTGTAGAAGCTCAGAGCCAAAGGTCATATACTCCAGCCTTTTTGAGCAGACAAACTCAAGGAAGCTCTCCCATTGAAGAAAACATTCCTATCGAGATGGCACCACCAATTACTAACATACGTATTTGTAGGGAAGTGAGCTGGTAAAAATTGTTACTGACTAGTAGCTTGTTTGCAGGGCTGGTCTATCAACTTTAAAAAACAAATATATTGGAGGAAGAGTCTGTTTTCTCAAAGCCAAGTCTCAAACGTTGTCATATTAGATTCCATCAAGTTAAGAAACAAGTTTTTTCCCCAAGTTTAATCAAAAACAACAGTGACCCAGCTAGCAAAGTAGATTCTTTCAGATATGATGCCTAGGAAATCAACAAGAAGGGAACTTAACGGACTATAAATAGACACTTTTGTTGAGTTTTAGAATAGACCACACCTGCAATCCATGTTAACAATCATAGACTCATAGAGCTGGAAGGGACTTTGAGGGTCATCTAGGAATCCTGCCCACCCACAGCTGTCCCTGGGTGGGCTCAAACCACCAACCTTCTGATTAACCGTCAGATGCACTGAACCATTGCGCCACAGAAGGAACTTCCCCACAGTTAGCCAGGGGGATTCATTAAGCCTCACCAGTGTTCGCTGACACAGCAAATGAGGAGGAACAAAGCCACCAAAGGCAAGAAAACTAGAATGCTGGGTAGGGAGGGACACGCCAATATACTCTGCCTCAGGGTCCAATTATAACACTTGAAACACTTGGGCTGGAGCTTTTTCTTCCTCCAGAAATTTTCACAGGAAGACTTCCTATGTTGAACACCACAGGCCTAAAGGCAGACAACAGCCACAATTCCTAACCAGTCTGTTGATCTGTAGAATAATAACTGAGGCTTATTTAGCAACATCTGACTTTCAACAGGGCTGTCTCTGCACAAACCTCAATGGTGCTTCCATCTGGAAGGTAGTACTGAGCTTTCTCGGTTTCTAATGTCTCATCCTTCTGTGGGTTTATTGACAGGTAACAGGCCCGCTGTGGAAGAAAGACAAGCAGAGAGTGGTAGTCAGTCAAGCACATTTTTTAAAAAGACACACTAGACACAAACACTGGTGAGAATACTCACATTACTCTTGGCCCAGACACAATACATGAGATTGCTAACCAGAGGTCTCCCACAATATGCCAAGCATAGGACACACTGTTCTCAATGAGGACACACTGTTCTCAAATCTAGTATGAAAGGGTTTGCACTATGTATATGTGTCAGCACATGGGCATGTTTGGAAGTCTTCCTAAAACGCTACCACTTCAGAAAGTGGTGGCGGGGAGAAGTCATGTTTGAAAGCTTCCCCTTTTTGTAGGTTTTAAAAAGACTTCTCTGACCATCAAAAGCTAGCAAGGATTATGTTCATTTTTTTGGATGTGCTAGTTTGTAGAAAGTTTCTGGCATGAAGGCGCGTTCGAACTTGTTATGTTCTGAAGAGGGATAGCCCCAGAAGGGATGTATCATGTCATTTTTCTGAACACAGATTGGTCTTCCCTTTCTGTCTGAGAGATGGACCTAGTGCTAAGGGAAGGTGCCGTTGAAGAGCAGGGAAAATGCAGTTCTGCACTGGAGCTCAAAGTTCAGCTTCAGGAGGCATCTGCAGCTGCAGCAGCCCTCTCTTCCCAAGTCTTCCTGAAATCTTGACACAGACCCTGCCGGATACGGTGAGATACACCAGGTGTGGCACCCCATCCCATTCTACAGCGCTCAGTTCCCACAGAAGACTAAGGGCACCCAGGCACCTCTTTGATGGTTTTGACGATTTCAAATTCAGATGACGTGTGGAAGTCGTAGCCTTCCTTCCGGAGATAAAGGCGAAGGAAACGAGAGACATCACGGCCAGCTATGTCAATCCGCATAATGGAATGGGGCATGGCAAAGCCTTCATAAATAGGAACCGCGTGGGTGACCCCATCGCCAGAGTCCAACACCACTCCTGTAGTTCGCCCTGTCGCATAACTGCAGAAAGGAAATATGTTTCAGAACACACACACAAAACAGAATTTGCGGAAGTCAACGTTAACTAATGGGGCTCCCCAACGCCATTTCCTAAGGTAACTGTTACTCCAGGACAACTTAATTTATTCTGACTTCTCTAGAACTAAGGAGCTATCTTTAAAAACAAAAACATACTGATGGTGATACTTCATTGGCCCAGACAACAAAGGGAGAAAGTTTATACTATACAGATACGCTCTGAAAAAGTGATAGGCTGGAGAACAAAACTAGAATTGACACAGAATACGAACAATGGTGATAAATTCTAACACAAATAGACACCTGAGCATTCATTTAGTCAAGAAGCCAGCATTTCTCGACGTCATCTTTGACAAGATCCAGGATGCAATCCTGTGCACACTTAGCTGAGAGTAAGCCCTTCTGAACACAATGCGGCCCACTGCTGAGTAAAAATGCACACGATTACACAAGCTAGTCACCCCGGCCAGCCCGCTTTCTTAAGGGAAAACAGACCCCATGCAAACCCATGTTTTGCATTGCAAAAAAATTGTTTCTCCTCCAAAGAATGTAAGAATAGCCTGCTGGATCAGGCCAATGGCCCATCCAGCATCCTATAATCGCAGTGGCCAACCAGATTCCTGTGGGAAACCAAGGAACAGAGCATTAACGAAAGAGGTGGAGCATAGCCATCCTGGCTAGTAGCCATTAATAGCCCTCTCTTCCATGAAAGAGAGTTCCAAGAAAGCAAAAGGGGTGGGGGAAAGTACTTACAGACTAAGCACAGCTTGCATGGAGATGAACAGGGCTGGCACATTAAAGGTTTCAAAGAAAACTTCAGCTGCTCTTTCACGGTTCTTGCGTGGGTTCAGGGGAGCCTCCGTCAGGAGTACGGGATGCTGGTGGTTGGGGACACAAAAGATTTGGCTGGGTAGGGTACCGCCAGTGATCATATGGATGTTTCCAGGTCTCCCAAAGCAATGAACAGGCAACCCCAAGACTTTATTCGGCAGTGGAAGAATTTGTCACCAGTTGCAATAGGTTGAAAGAAGGGAAATTTTGCCAGGTTCACAATGATCTTGAAGAAGTTGTCATTCTAGAGGTTTTTGCCCCACCCCTTGTAACATGCTCCAGAGTGCTTCGTGTGAAAGGGGACTAACAGTCAAGCAAAAACATTTGAAATGCAGAGTGGGCACGAGGAAAAACAACACAAGTTGAAGCAAATGGCCAGGCAAATGCTCTTCTCCATTAAGTTTTGATTCAATGAACTTTGCCTTATTTCATTTTAATTCTTTTCTGTGGTTATTTACTACCCATTCATCCAACATTCAATAGCTTACAAAGCTATTTTTAAGAATTCAGTGAAATCACATTACATCAAACATATCTTAAAACCCTGTAAACTTGACATCCCTAATATATATATATTTACTGGTAAATACTTGAGTTAGTGAATACAGGGAGCTGTATGCAGGATAGTTATGATGTGGATAGATGATAAAGAATGGAAAATCCAAGTACAGAAAGCAGTAAGGGTGCAAAGCACTTCTACCAAACCAGATATGGGAGCTTTCTTTGTTTGGCCACTTGGGGCTTGTGGATATAGAGTTAGCTCACCTCTTCAGAGAAGGTCTGGAGCTGGTCTTTTGAGTACACGTATTGCCAAATGCGTTCCATGTCATTCCAGTCTTTCACTATGCCGTGCTCCATAGGGTAGCGGATGGAAAGAAGGCCTCTGTGCTCCTGGGCAAAGCAAAGGCAAAAAACAAAACAAGGTACTTAGTCAATCAGAGGAAGGTCAGAAGAATCACCCGCTGTGTCCATCACAGAGACTTTGTAGCTCATTTCTTAATGGAGCTACTTTCCAGGAACCCCACTGAGCAGCACCATAATAATAATAATAATAATAATAATAATAATAATAATAATAATAATTGCACACCTCTTGTGCAGGAGGGAATACAGTCATACCTCAGGTTGAAGTAGCTTTGGAATAAGTATTTTCGGGTTGCACGCTGCGGCGACCCAGAGGTAACGTAGCGCGTTACTTCCAGGTTTCGCCGCTTGCGCAGGCGCTCAAAATGACATCACGCACATGTGCAGAAGCAGTGAACTGCGACCCTCGCACACGCAGATTCGCTTCTGGATGTGAACAGGGCTCCGGAACAGAGCCCGTTCACATCCAGAGGTACAACTGTATGTTATTGACAGTATGGAAGCAATATTAATGAGAATCTCTATTCTTCTATTTAGAAACAAGGAGACAAATATGAAGATGGCTACTGTAGCCACTGTCCTTCCTTCATTCTGAATGTTCACGGTTCAAATTCAGGGACCATGGAAGAGTCAGGTGGCGACAGGTCACATGTCAGACTGATCAGGAACTTTGTCCTGAAATCAGCTCTTCTCCATTAGTGCATTCACTTTTCACTGATTTGATCAGGTCTGGACTTTGGCAAGCAGAGATATTCAGTCAGGGTCAGGGATGGCTTGAGTTGTAGTCCAACAACATCCAGAGGGCCACAGGTTCCCCAATCCACAGCAACTACTGGGCCTGAATTGTAAATTATACAGGCAACAGAAATGATGCACAATACAGTGGTGCCTCGCAAGACGAAATTAATTCGTTCCGCAAGTTTTTTCGTCTTGCGAGTTTTTCGTCTTGCGAAGCACGGTTTCCCATAGGAATGCATTAAAAATCAATTAATGCGTTCCTATGGAAACCGCCTTCAGACCAGGTCCGGGACAGTCTGTCCCCCGACCTCTTCTGAAGGCTGGGGGGGGGGACAAGGGCTTTTCTTCCCACCCCCAGCATTTTAAAAAACCCCGGGACAGCATTTTAAAATGCTGGCGGGCGGCAGCGAAGGCTTCGCTGCCGCCCGCCAGCATTTAAAAATCGCCCCGGGACAGCGGAGGACTTCTCCGCTGTCCCAGGGCGATTTAAAAGCCCCCGGGAAGGCAGGCAGGGGGGACAAAGACTTTTGCCCCCCGCCAGCCTTCAGAAGAGGTCCTGGACCTCTTCTGAAGGCTGGCGGGGGGCGAAAGTCTTTGCTCCCCTCTGCCTGCCTTCAAAAGCCGTCCAGGACAGCGGAGAAACACGCTGCTTTTCTCCGCTCTCCCGGGAAGGCAGGCACGGGGGAGCAAAGACTTTTGCACCCCTCCCGCCTTCAGAAGAGGTCCTGGACCTCTTCTGAAGGCGGGCGGGGGGCAAAGGTCTTTGCTCCCCTCTGCCTGCCTTCAAAAGCTGTCCGGGACAGCGGAGAAACACGCTGCGTTTCTCTGCTCTCCCGGGAAGGCAGGCAGGGGGGAGCAAAGACTTTCACCCCCCGCCAGCCTTCAGAAGAGGTCCTGGACCTCTTCGGCAGGCCGGCGGGGGAGCAAAAGTCTTTGCTCCCCCCGCCGGCCTTCAAAAGCCGTCCAGGATAGCGGGAAGCGCTTCCCTGCTATCCCGGACTGCTTTTAAAATGCTGGCGGCTGGGGAGAAAAGCCTTTCGGCCCCCGCCGGCCTTCCTGGACCTCTTCTGAAGGCCAGAGGGGGGGGGAGTCTTTGCTCCCCACCGCTAGCATTTAAAAGAGGTCCCCGGAGATTTCCCTATGGGCTTTCTTCTTGCGAAGCAAGCCCATAGGGAAATTCGTCTTGCGAAGTGCCTCAAAAAACGGAAAACCCTTTCGTCTTGCGGGTTTTTCGTCTTGCGAGGCATTCGTCTTGCGGGGCACCACTGTACACATCAGAGGCGCCCTATTGCTTAACAAACATGTGCACATGTTATGCAAGCTCTGTTATGCATAAACAAGGCCTTCAGACTCCAAGATATTTCTAATGTGACCTGGTATTCTGGGCAAAATGTCCCAATCCTGAACTTGTTATCAGAAGAACCATAAGACTGGCAAGTGATGGTAAGCTTGAACCAAAGAGAGGGGACAGGTTTTCCCTTTCAGGTGCCTTACCCAAGGACAGAGGAGCACAATACAGCTGCCTTACCTCTGCTTTTGGTCCAATGAAAATGTCACCTTCCAAAGCTCCAGCCATAACCCGAACATGCTTTGGTCTGCCCACGCTGTAAGACATAGTGGAAAAAATAATCTCACAACACAAGGAATAGATTGAATAGTACAAATCTCAGTACAGAAATAATATAATTATGAGTTGAGGACTTAGGGTCGGTTTGGAAAAGAATATTCAAGGATACAAAACCCACAAGCAGCTATTACAGAGAATCTCAAAGCCCTTAGTATTAAGGAATCCTGCTCCACCACACCCCTGTATTAGGCCAGTCAGGGCAGATCTGAGAGCTTGTGGTTTGAAGTCCCAGAGCCAGGGTAGAACCCAAGACCTACTCTTCTCCACAATGGGCACTGTGCTGGATATGGAATTCATGGAGCCTCAATAATATAATCCAGAATTGTGCACCAAGCTACTTACTAGTTTGGAAAGCAGTACTTGGGTATCTGATCACCTGCAAAGCCAGCTTTAATCATGCCAGAGCCCTGTGGAGCAGAAAATAATTGAAGACAATTATAGAAAAACAGACCATTATTGTAAGGTGCTTCAGTTCCTGTAATATTTCTGGTAAAAATAAACTGAACAGTGCATCAGCCTAAATGTAGCACAAGTGATTTATCTGGAACCATCCCAAACTGTGCAAACAATGGCAAAACACCCCCAAAATTCCCTGATAGTACTGTAAATGTGTTTGAAATGTTCATGTTGTAAGTGACCACCAGAGGGAGCAAATCCTATTTCCACTCTTCTCATCCAGTCCAGTCAAGTTGCAGAGTGCATTCAAGAAACAGAAATAATGCAGCAGATAAAACCAGATGTATGACTTATACACTGAAGCCAAAGATCCTATGTCCTAGTAACTTAACAGAATACAGAATCATTGCACGTATCTGGGCAACATCTGCTTTTGCAAGTCCCTTGGAAAAACAGCATGCAAAGTACTTCAGAAAATGTAGATCAGAGATGCAGAACCAGTGGCTCTCCAGATGTTGCCCAGTTACAACTCCCATCCTCCCTAACCACTGGATATGCTGGCTGGGACTGATGGGAATTGGAGTCCAGGAGCAGTGAGAAGACCAGAGATTCCTCATTCCAGATGGAAATGTACAGAACAGTCTTAATTCAGTTCATGTTTCTTGCTTGCAAGTAGACCAGTACGTCCATTCTGTCCTAGATCCATTCAATTTTTAAGGCAAAATCCTAAATAAATCTGCACACCTTTCAATTTAAAAATAAATAAATTATGGGGCAATTACAAGATCGTCTAAAGGTATCCCTTGCTTATTTACTTTAAAAAAAACATTTCTACTTCCTCCAATGGTTAAAAAAGAAAAGAGCCAGAGAAGCCCTTGGACCATCCTATTGTTGTTTTTAAGTTAAATTGGAGTAAATTATCCTTGCAAACTAATCCACATGTCTGTGTTATGATCATGATCCATCAAATGGGTGGGAAGGTTTTGGTGGAGTGAACAAAAATCCTTTTCCATCCCTAAACCTTCCATTGATTAAATTTCCTGATTTCTGAACAGTTTTAATTTACTGCTCTTCTGTCCCTCAATAGCATTAGCAGCACAGTATCCTTAAGAGATTCCTCAGCATGGTGGTGGTGTTTTTTTTGTGGGGAAAATACTAAGCTTACAAGCCAAATGATCTTTTATTTAATATATCACACTCTCTGCCCCTGAGGTGGTATGTGTAAAATACCCCAAAAATCTCCATCCAGGCACTGACTAAGACTACATGTGCTCAGCTTCAACAAGGTTGCTGTGTCATGTGCCTTCTGATGATGCCCTCATCTATTAGCTATTTAAATATTTAGGAGACACTGGATACAGGAGAGAAATAATGTCAGTTTTAACAAGCTACCTAGCACGCACCTCTACAAAGTCCATTATTGCAGAACATTAGTAAGAAAGGGTTGCATTCCCAGAGATTTCAGAGGAAGCTTTATATACATATTTAAATTGGCAGATTAAGCCCTCATACTAGCAAACAGGCAATGAAAGTGCAGAAAAATTCACTGTACTGCCCAAGGCCAAACAGAATGAAGAAAAAGCACTGGGTGTGTGCGTGGGTGATACAAGCTCATGCTTCTAAATGAGAAGCGTAAAGGTCAGAAGAGGCAGCGTGATTAAGGAGAATAAAGGGAATCTTACTCATTTTGGTATTTTATTTCATAAAATTTACCCACCACATGACAGTAAAAAAAAAACAACCCTTTGCTGAAGTCAGCCTGTTTTATCACCTCTGCCAGACCTTTAGAGTTATTGTTTGAATAAAGGCCCAGGAGAAAGGTGTCGAAGGAATATGTAACTGGGTTTTTTCCAAGGCATTCTGGGAAGCACTGTTCTTAATACAGAACACATCATGTTGGAATTAGAGGCAGCATCTAACACTGGTTTCTACCTGCAGAAATGCCTGCTGGGAAGAATGGACACTGGCTTCCAGAGGAAAGCAGGACCCACAATCGAGGCATCACAGGAGGCTACACTCTTAAGAACATCACCAGACCACATACTCATTTCTCCACCACTAACCAATCATAACAAACCAGGCGAAATTTAAGGGTCAAGAAGACCAACTAGCACAGTCTAATCTCCAATAATAGCCAATGAACTTCAAAAAGGCGGGACAAGCTGGGGTCCTGAAGGCTTGAGTGGGTAAACCCAAGCGAGTAGCAACGTAAGGAGCCAATCAGAGGACGAAGAAGCCCCAAGGGCGTGCACTACCCCTTAATTAAGGCTCTGTTGTTCTTCGCAATGCACCGCCCAGCGACTGACTGGCAGAGGAAGCAGCCAATGGGAACCCGGGCTGGGTCATCGAAAGGGAGACAAGAAGGACCAGCTTCGGGAAGCAGGTGATGGTGCACGAAGCACCCGGTGGAAAGGAAGGGGGAGCCTCCTGGGAAGAGGAGGGGGCGCCGAAGGGCCTCCAGGGGGGAGTCCAAGGCCCCGGCAGCCCGCAGGGATCGCGGCAGAACTCCCCCCCGCCCCCACCTCCTCAGGGGACCACAGCACAGAGGGGCCCAGTCAGGGCCGGACTCACGTTATCAATCACCACCGGCTGGTTCGCGATCACATCGTAGGACTCCATGGCGAGCGCCCGCGCGCCGCCGCCGCCGCCGCCTCAGTCAATGCCAAAGCAAAGCGACAGCGCAGGCGGCAAAGCGCATGCTCGGGACGCGAAGCGAAGCCTGCTGGGAAACCGAGTTTCTTGTCGAGGGAAAAGAAAGCCCTCCTCCAGTTGGCTCGCCCGGGATTTCAGGAAGAGATAGAAAAAGGGTAGAGGGGACCATCGCGCTGCTCGAACGTGTCGTTTCGTGTTTCCGATAAGAAATCAAATACTGTATAATACATGGCCTTGGGGCGGAAGTGAGAAATCAAAGCTTTAAGGTAGCTGCGCGATTGTGCCTTGGCGCGTCCACTCGCAAACAGAACAGAGCAGCCAAGAGAGGAGTTCATCCTTAAAAAATAAAAAAAGTTGTGCATTTAAATATTGTTCTACCTTGTTAAAACTATAGTCCTGACGATTCAAATGCCAATGAAAATGTAGTGCATTACATATACTGCAGAGGTGCGGATAGGAGAGCTTGGCTTTCAACATCCGTGCAATGAAGATTCTTCTGAACACGGCAGGTTAGAGTCCGGCTACAGCGGATAATTCTTTATAGCCCCGTTAGGTTGGTTGGCCATCCGTCTGTCTCGGGAGACAAGGGAAGAATTGTATTATATGTCTTTCTGTCTACTGCGAATTCAGAATATTGCAAGATAGCATATAACCCCATTTCATGTTACACCCAGTATTGTTATCCCAAGTTGGATGTAGACTGAGTCACAAAGTAAAATCTTAGTTTTCATCATTTAACAAAGTGTGATTCGAACCCGGAAGTTGAAGGGATCCGTCTGCTAATAATTTTATATCCCTAACGTGATGTTTCTATTACTCTTCCGAAAGTGTACTTGCACTGGGCCGGAAGGCTTTTCTTCGCGGTGGATTGTGGGAACTGTAGTTCCATTGTGTGAGAGCCTTACAGCGTGAGTTCTTTGTGCAATCCACCCAATGCACGGATCATTGCCGTGCTCCTTTATTCTGCGTTGCTTGGCTGACCTTTATAAACTTGGACTGTGACAATTTCTAATATTGAATATGTTTGATTTCTAGCCTATCTCTCACCTCCCTGAACACGCTGTCAAAGATATTTTTCATAATCTCAAATTCTAGATCTGTAACATTTTGAATAATAAAATTCTATTATGACAATCTCGACGGTTTGAACATCCTGCCCTCACAAAGCAACCATGTAGTCTTTCTCCCCACAATCACCCCACCCAATTTTGGAAGGGGTATAATGGATTCTCCCGCTAAAGCTCATATATATGGCAATACTTTTCTGTTGCGGGAGTGGGGGAATACCAGTTTTGAAACCATCTGCTTTTCTACAAAATGTGAGAAGCTGGATGATGTGAGGAAAATAAAAACCATTAACAATATGTGACTTTAAGTTAATAGAGGGGAAAACATTCAGGAAGAACCAGCAGTTTGGAATACAGTGGTACCTCGGGTTACAGACGCTTCAGGTTACAGACTCTGCTAACCCAGAAATAGTACCTCGGGTTAAGAAACTTTGCTTCAGGATGAGAACAGAAATTGAGCGACGGTGGCGCAGCGGCAATGGGAGACCCCATTAGCTAAAGTGGTACCTCAGGTTAAGAACAGTTTCAGGTTAAGAACGGACCTCCAGAACGAATTAAGTTCTCAGGTTAAGTACTTAATTTGTGAAGCGTCTGTAAACTGAAGCGTATGTAACCCGAGGTACCACTGTACTGGATTCAAACTGTTGTGGGGCAGATAGTATCACAACCAAGAAAAGTATTCTCTGGCTATACCAGGCATATTGGATTCATGGAATCCTCTTGGAAGATTGCCAACTTGCATTGACAATCAATGATTCAATAGACTTTCCAATTTAGATGATTTTTTGTGCAAATTAATGTCACAAAACATTTGTTAACAGACCAATAGCCATAATAATTAGTGTACACTGAAATTAAAATACTTCATTTTTTTAATAAAATATTTATTAAGGGTTTTTAAATACAATACAAATAAATAAGACACAGTGATACATTTTCATAACACATTTTCTTATCATCTTTGGACTTCCTCGCAACTCCCACTCCTGCGTTTTTAATTTAAAGATTAATCCAGCAGTTTAGCAATGTTGTTTCACACATTTTATCTCAACTTGTTTGAAATCTTAAAAAAAATTAATTTTAGCCTAATCATTATCAAATTTAAACTTCTCCTCATAGATCATCTGTTTTAATGGTGCTAAGTTGTTTATGATCTAGCTTCCAGTTTAACATTCATACAGTTTATAATATTTTTGCAAATAAATCTTGAATTTCTTCCAATCCTCTTCTACCGTCTCCTCTCCCTGGTCTCGGATTCTGCCAGTCATCTCAGCCAGATCCATGTAGCCTATCAGTTGCATCTGCCATTCTTCCAGTGTAGGTAGATCTTGGGTTTTCCAATACTTCTGAAATTAAAATACTTCAAATATGCAATCCAACTAGTGTGATTTATGAATATGTATTTTGAAGATATCAAATTAACATTTTTAAGGTTGCAGGTTTATATGTACACTTTCTTGGGATTAAATTGCACTGAACACAGTACAGCACAGTAAAAAAAGCTTAGTATCGCTCTGTACATCAGCAAGATCAACAAAAATCATATACACACATTTCAGTCCAGGTCTTCCACCTCTTACAATACCTTCCTTTGTATGTTTATGTAAGTCCCTTTGTGTTCAAGTTCTAGGGGTAAGTGTCTTTAGGACTTTAGCCTAAGAAAACACCAAGTGTGCGCATTTGTCCTTTTCCCAGTCTTTTTTCCTGTCAGATCATAGGCAAAGATCAAACCTAGATTATGATACAGTATAGTTTTGTATTCTATGTACAGTGGTACCTCGGGTTACATATGCTTCAGGTTACAGATGCTTCAGGTTACAGACTCCGCTAACCCAGAAATATTACCTCGGGTTAAGAACTTTGCTTCAGGATGAGAACAGAAATTGTGCTCTGGCGGTGCGGCGCAGCAGGAGGCCCCATTAGCTAAAGTGGTACTTCAGGTTAAGAACAGTTTCAGGTTAAGAACGGACCTCCAGAACGAATTAAGTTCTTAACCCAAGGTACCACTGTATTGTATAGTTCCCCCGAAGGAGGATTTATATTCAAAGCATATTGGGCTCAGTAAAATATTCCTGTGCTCCTGCAGGTGCCCCCCCCCCAATTACCCAGGGTGGGACTTGAACCACTGTCTTGTGTGTCCAATTGCCTTGCCATTTCCTGCTGTGCTGCCTGCCTGCTGTTAAATTAATTCTTCTTATTTGTGCATGTGATCAACTTCATCCCTATCCCCAGCAAAATGCTGATTTCCCTCAGGAAGCCAATAATATAAACATGTAATGTGCAGTTTTATGAGCTATTATCCCGACAACAGGAGTAAAGCCATTCTCATGGGAAGCCTGTTGCCTTCTCCAAGCAAACCTCCAGCCATTGAAGCTTTTGCAGAGGAAGGCACCATGGCCTTTTTCAGCTGCTGGCTTGGTGTTGTATTTGGAGAAAATGGGTAGAGTGACATTGTGGGATCATTCAGCTCTCATTGTGAGTTGGCTGGTGACTCACAAATGACTTCCTTAGCTGTGTCTAAGCAGCCACTCATCCTACTGAAACTATAGTAGTCTTCCCCAACCTGCTGCCCTCCATATGTTGTGGATTACAGCTCCCATCCTCCCCAACCAGCTTGGAACATGGTCAGGGATGATGGGAATTGTATTCCAAAATTTCCGGAGAGCACTAGATTGGAGAAGAAAGATAAATTATCTGAAGATTTCTCCTGAAAGATGAAGAGCTCATTCAGATCCCTCCACATTGGAACAATGAATGCTAGAAATTTGCTCCTCATTCTTCAGGACTCACATTGTCCGTACTCTGGGGCTGTAAGGCTGCTGCTGAGAAACAGAGATGGTTCCATAAATGCTACACAGCATTGGTATGGTGGGGACCTCTCCAAACAATGTTTTACAATTGCATGGCTGTTACTCATTTGCTGGCTGAGATATTAGTGCCTTTCCCCTGGGTCAGTGGTTCCCAGTTAGGGGTCCACGGAATGCACCCAGGGGAGTTGTGGCTCCATCCTTTGCCTCACCTTCAACTAATTTTTTGTCATTTTTGCATAGTAATATCACAAATTGAATGGTTTGTTTTTTTTAGTATACCTAAAATCCTTTGCTTATTAGGGGCTACCCCACATTTTGTTTTGTTTTTAAATTGCTTTGCAGAGGTAGCTACCATGGAGTTATAAAATTTACAAAACTAGGGGGTCTGTGGCATGGCTTTTAAAAAATAGGGGGTCCTCTAATTAGATAATTGGGAACCACTGCTCTAGGTTGCACTTCTGTTGTGGGAATGCTGCACTTTCCAAGCACTCAAGACTATAATATTTTGTTTCTGGGAACAAGTGATTTTGCTCCTCTTCTGTTCCTGCAGCTCAGCTATAGATCCAGAAGCATTTCAGGGAAACCGCTTGATAAAATTGCCCCCCCCCCTTATGGAAATCCTATCCAGAATAGGTCATAAAGCCATAATCTATAGACGATGGAGACGTTGGGATGGGACGCGGGTGGTGCTGTGGGTTAAACTACAAAACCTAGGGCTTGCTGATCAGGAGGTCAGCAGTTCGAATCCCTCTGACGGGGTGAGCTCCCGTTGCTCGGTCCCTGCTCCTGCCAACCTAGCAGTTCAAAAGCATGTCAAAGTGCAAGTAGATAAATAGGTACCGCTCTGGTCGGAAGGTAAACGGCATTTCCGTGCGCTGCTCTGGTTCGCCAGAAGCGGCTCAGTCATGCTGGCCACATGACCCGGAAAAACTGTCTGCGGACAAACGTCGGCTCCCTCTGCTAGTAAAGCGAGATGAGTGCTGCAACCCCAGAGTCATCCGCGACTGGACCTAACGGTCGGGGTCCCTTTACCTTTACCTTTATAGATGATGGAAGGTGGGAAGGGCTAAACTCCACTGATAGTGATGGAAACCCAATTGCTTTCCTCTCCTGTGTTCATCATTATGTCTTTGGATGGATACATCTTGAATTAGTTTGCTTTTTTTCAGTCCTCAACTGCAGTCACACTGTGTAATTACTGAGACCGCAGAATCTGATTCAGAGAAAAAGGATAATAGCTGGTTATCAGCATACTGGTGTCATTGAAATCAATCCAATCTTGTCTACTGACCTTATATAAGAAAGGTTCACACAAACCCTCTCATGTGTTAAATACATGCATGGTATGAAGGTAGTGGGACTATGAGCTAGCCAATTAGGCTATCCCCTTATGTGGAGGACCTCTAAACACATGTAGGGCTCCTTCCTGTAGTTTTCTAATTTGTGGCTGTGGTGGGGCTAAGCTACATAGTCCTTAGTATGCTTTAAACATGCCAGGTTTGTCTGCCCCCTATGACAGATACTGAGCAGTAGGGTACAGCGAGTGGGTGACAACAGAACAGAAACATGCAGGACACTACAGAAAATATCCCAGGAGGTCACTGATCCCAGGAGGTTCATCACTACATTTCATACACAAAATGAGAGCAAAACCTCTCTTATGAATGCATGTGTGTCATAACCTAGGTGTGTTACCAAAAAGACAGGGGCAGTACTGTTGTCTATTTGAGAGGTATAAATATACTGGTTTCTAACTGCCTTGCTATTTATTTGCTAAGGGTTTGCTTGCATGCTTGAAAGGTGATGTGTACATTGCCTTGGGGGGTGGAAACAATGATCAGAAACCCAGTAACTAAGGCACTAATCCTATGCACACTTAGACTATAATGCTATGCATACCTTCCAGGGAGTGATACCTCATCTATCAGCTAAAGAAAGACCAATTCTAGAGATTTGCTTCCCCTGCTCCCTGTCAACAAGAGTGCATGAGAAGTTTGCAATTGGGTTGCCTTTTCCCTCTTCCCTGCCAATCTCTTTCATTTTTGTGCTGTGACTTCTTTTAGATTGTAAGCCCGAGGATGGGGATTGTCTTATTTTTTATTGCTCAATGTTGCCCTTGGAGCTTTGTTTGGCTGAAGAGCAGGGTAAAAACACATTTTTAAAAAATCCCTGTTGTACTTAGTTGAATTTACTTCTGAGTAGACAGACATAGAATTGCACTGCAAGAGCTAGTTACAGATAGGTAGCCGTGTTGGTCTGCCATAGTCAAAACAAAAAAATTCCTTCCAGTAGCACCTTAAAGACCAACTAAGTTAGTTCTTGGTATGAGCTTTCGTGTGCATGCACACTTCTTCAGATACACTTCTTCAGATACACTTCAGATACACTTCTTCAGATACACTAACCAACTTCTGTTTCAGTGTATCTGGAGAAGTGTGCATGCACACGAAAGCTCATACCAAGAACTAACTTAGTTGGTCTTTAAGGTGCTACTGGAAGGAATTTTTTTGTTTTGACTGCAAGAGCTGTGCAATAAGCGCTAGGAATAAGCACTTTTGAACTGACATCACTAGACACACATTGTATTGAGCTCTCATGCTGCAATGCTGTGCACAGTTATAGGGAAGTAAGTCCCATTGGTCTCAATAGGACTTTATTCAGAGCAAACATGCACAGGATTGGGGGTGCTTCCAAATCAGCTGCCGCTCTTCGTTAAGGAACTTTCCAATGGACACATTGGAGAAACCTTTTCAGTCAAGCAGCACATTCCCTGGGGTGGAGTGGTTACACATGCCAGTGTAGGGCAGGGCCAGAAGCAAAAGTGGGGTGGGGGTGGAGCAACAAATGCAAATGTTACCTTTGTACAGTGGGCTGGCAAGAAGCATCATCAATGTTCAAAACACATTCCAGCCAGGCAAAAACACAGTGCAAAACAGAGCCTGTGAGGGGTGTGGTCTGGGGAGAGGATGTTGCCAGAGGAAAGTTCCAAGGGTCTGATAGAGAAGCCTGGAAGACCACATTTGGCCCCCAGATGTTCCTCACCTCTGCCTTAGTGTTATCCTTTTCCTTTTCAAAAGAGGCATTACAATAATATTTCAGGCGTCACCAAAATACTTTTTCACCTCTTTTTTCTAATTTGTAAAATAAATTAATGCAATGAAACTTTTAAAAAAAGCATTTGGGTGCATATTTTAAAAATTGACCCTAAAATGCCATGCTTAGGTACCTTGTTACTCTTCCACCAATATGGCCATACTATGCCCCTCAGTGTGGCTGAAACATAACACAACATATACGTTTAGAAAGTGCTATTCTCGATGAAATACGGAAAATCATTTGCAATCTCAGATGCAACTCACAAAGAGAAACTACAAATCAACACTAAAAGCTTGCAATCTGGAATTATGATGTCAATAAGCCCTATCTTTTGCAGGAGTAGAATCAAAGATGTACAATGTGACTAGAGTTTACAGAGAATTATATAGATGCTAGTTGAAGTTTTGGAGAAGTGTGTCACCAAAAGTTTGATGATACATGGCTGCTCTATTTCTCTCTGACATCTGAGTTGGGAGAGGCTGAATACAGTCCAGAACACTTGCCTGGATGAAGTTGTGGAATGGATGAAGGCTAATAAACTGAGCTTCAACCTTGGGAAGAGGGAGACACTGTGGGTAGGTGGTTCCTCAGGATATTGGACACTTGCCTTTTCTGGATTGGCTTGTTGTGCAGCAGAAAGAAAAGGTTTTGTGGGGTGCTCCTGGATCCATCTTTGTGTCAACTACAGCCGTTCTTGGTCAGGGATAGCTTAACTGCAGCAATTGGTAACTCAGGATTTGATTACTGGAGTACACTGCATGTGGGATTATCCTTGTGCCTGGTCCAAAAGCTCCAGCTGGTGCAAAATTCTGTGGCTAGACTCTTGATGGGGACAGACTAACTTCAGCACATAATACTGTTGTTTAAAGCTTGCACTGGCTGCTCATATATTACTGGGTCAGGTTCAAGGTTGATGTATTTACAAATCCCTTAGCAACTTTGGTCCATGATATCTTAAAGACCACCAGATTCCTTATATCCCAGCCCAATCACAGAGCATATCTTGTAAGTACTGTTTCATTGAGTGTTGCTGTCCCAAGCCTGTGTTGTGTTTTCTTCTTTTGGTTTCTATGATGAATTTTAATTGTTCTTATTCATCCTAATTTTATGTACGCTGCTTAGAAATTCTGACAATGAAGCAGTATACAAACACATGAAATAAATAAAATAGAGAAGCATGTATTTGAAGGCTCAATTAATTTAAATCATTCTTAAGAGACAGATGGCTTGATTCTAAAGTTACTGTGTCATACTAGAATGATAAAAAAAACCTGGATTCAAATCCCACTCATTCTGGGTGATACTGGGGGTGGATTTCCACCTGTCACTCTTTTAGCCTTAACCAACCTCACAAGGTTCTTTTGATCCTGTAATGAAGGAGGAAGGGTGGAATAACAATAAGAAAAACATGATCATTGATGCTTGCTATCCTGA
The DNA here is from genome assembly GCF_964106915.1 of Podarcis gaigeae. NCBI lineage: Eukaryota > Metazoa > Chordata > Lepidosauria > Squamata > Lacertidae > Podarcis > Podarcis gaigeae. The sequence goes on along the minus strand of NC_139681.1, from coordinate 57,305,125 downwards.
AATGACCTCATGTCGCCTCTACTTTGGCGTGGCGGGGAGTACCCATATAGTAAGGGAGCAACTGCCAACCCCCAAAGCAGAGTGCGAGCAAAGGGGCAAAGGGGCTTCAGACCAAGAGGAGCCCACACCGCAACACCCTTCTCCTAATTTTTGCCACAAAACCCTGCTTTCCCACCGCCTGGCTGAGCTTGAAGCTCGGGCGACTCTTCCTCCCCCCCCCCCCCAGCCCTCCCTCTTCCTCCGGGCAGAAAGGCGTCTTGCATTGGCAGCTGTGCGTCGCTAGGTGTCAGGGTTGTGCCTCAGGAAGGGGTTAACGCGGCGTCGGCCCTTAGGTTTAGGATTGGCGAAGTCGCCTGCCTGTCAAGGCGGGAGGAGGCGGGACGCCGCCGCTCGGGGCCGGGGTCGCGAAGGGAGTTGGAAGCGACCATTTGAGCTGTGCATGCGGGGCAGGGCTGCCGTCCTTCGCTCGGCCCTTCCGGTGCCCCGCGGGGTGCGCAGCTCCCGCGCGCCCTCTCTTCCTGTCCCCGCTTTGCAGGCTCTTCCATGGAGACCGCCGCCCCCGCTCCCCCCGGCCCCGCGGCGGCGGCGGCCCCCTTCCCTCCGCTCTTCCCCCCGGGGCTGCACGGCATCTACGGCGAGTGCCGGCGCCTGTACCCGGAGCAGCCCAACCCGCTGCAGGTCACCGCCATCATCAAGTACTGGTGAGTGGAGGGGGAGGAAGGAGCCGCTGTAGGGGGCGAGGGGCTCCCAGGGTGGGAGGGAGGGAGGCCTTGGGGGTCCGTGAAGGAGGTCCAGGGCCTGGGGCAGTTTCTACGGAATAGGCTTCTGCTTGTATGCTGTGGGGTCGGCATTGGTTGTGGGGATGAGGGGCAGCGGGTGGGCGAAGAAGTCCCGGGAGGTAGCTAGGCTCCCTGAAACGGCGGGGGGTGGTATCTGAGGCAGGACTTGGCGACGGAGGTCGAGTGGGTTTGGGCGAGGAGGGTCCCTGGGAAGGCCCGGAGGGGCTTTGTGGTGGGAGAGTTTGGGGGTTTCCCGGATGCCCTGGGCCTTTTCGCCTCGGAGGTGCCTGGTTTTAGTTCGGGGAGTTGGTAGGTGAGGGGCTGAGGCGGGAGGAGGTAGGTAGGTGAGGAGCAGCAGCTCGGAGGTGGAGGGAGGGCGGCATCTCTCTGAGCGAGGAGGTGGGGGTCAGCCTCTTGGCCAGAGTCCTCGACCCTCACAGGATGTGCAGATTTAGGCCTCAGTTGGAATAGGGAGTTTTAAGAGGGGGCCGTGATCTTTGCAGAGCTTCCTTCATTGATCTGGGCACAGTGTTGTGAAGAGGTGAGGGTTGAGGCGGCGTTGATATGAGAAGTGGGTTTTGCTAGGGAGCAGGCCGGTGAAACCTTGATCTGTGTGTGAGGTGGGTTGAGAGAGCAGCCATTCTTAAACTTTGGTATAAGTAGTCCCCTTATCAAGGATGGTGAAATACCTCTCCACCATGAGTAATACACTAGCTAGAGGACTTAGCTGAAGGTACTTTCCTTTTATTAAGGTAGAATAAAGTACTGAGTGGTGTTGCACTTGCTGCTTGCAAGTTTTGCAAAAGTGGGTGCATAGACTTAAGGAAGCCTCTCTATAGTGCACTTGTTATTAAAACTGCTTTATGACATTCTTGTGCAATACTTTTTGCAGAAGTGTGTTCTTTTCCCTCTGTTTTTCTCTCTACCTTCCTTCATCTTTCCTTCTCTCTAATTTTGTGTGCCTCTGTAGTTAAATATATGCACGTGCTCTCTTTGATCTTCAGACAGGCAAAGACTTATTGTGCCTGCCCTGAATGATTGCATGCAACTGTTTACACAAGGACTCTGTACAATTTACATGAATTGCTTCACCTGTGCTGATACTTAATGTGTACATGTTCATTTGTTAGTGTGGCCCAATGCTGCATGTCCATCTCCTGTACACATCTCTTATATACATCTCTTATACACTTACATGCTGTGTCTTTAAAGCACATTCAAAGCACATTTCTCTCATGAAATTCTGGGCACAAATGGGAGGATCTATTCACAAATATAAGTGATACCCATCATACCCATATTCAGGACAGGAAACCTAGTTAGACAGTAGTTAGCTTAAACTGGTTTAATATAGTAATGTGTGCATTACCTTTCCCAATAAAATTATCTGGCTATTTATGTTTAGTGAGGCCAGAATATTTTGTGCGGTATTGTCTTTAATTACTTTCTATGAATCTTGCTAATTCTTACTGGATGCAGTTTTACAGCAGGCTGTTGGCATCTGATGTAGCAATGAGTTCCATAGATTGGGTGTGACAAATCTGTTGAAATTTTCAATAAGCTAAATAAATAATAATTCTGCATAGGCATATATAGGATTTCACTGTGTTTCCACAAAATAAAATGCAAACTAGGGACTGCAATAATCTTATGTTGGTGAGAGTCAGGATAATTCTGTTTGTAGCAGAGCCATATGTAGATTAAAAAACAAACTCCACCTATTTCAAGTAGTGTTGCCTTAGCTACTTTGATTTGGAGTGGTATTTTTATCTCCTTCAGTAACCCTACATAGCTCAGAGCTGCTCTTCCTCAATGAGAAATAGCAAGCACTAGGAGGTAGTCTGAAATGTCTGTTTGCCAAAGAATAGTTGTGAGACAAGCATTTGACCCGGACAATGCTGTTCAAAACTTATTTGGAATGCTCATCTTCTTTAGCCTCCCAATGGCACATCTCTTTGGATGCTTGCACAGAGCTATTTTGTTATTTTGTGTGTCTGAGAAGCTCTTCTGTAAAGTTGTCTCTCCTCTTCATAACCACTTTCTTTGCCTATATAGAAATTGAAAATGCTGAAATAGCTGGTGTCATGGGCATGCTGTATGCCCTCTGCCCCATCATCCAGTTGGAAATTAGCTTATGCTTTGGTTTGGGGTGGGAGTTGTAGCTTTGTGTCACACTGCAAGCATTGAAGTTGCTTTGGCTGTTCTTTCTCGACGTGCATCTTTAAAGAAATAAGTTTCAAAAAGGAATGAAGCCTGCAGGTTGTATGTATCTTCTTGTGTCACTTCACTTGTTGGAAAATTCCTATTCAGAAAACACTTTCAGTTGATTTATGTCTGCTGAGAAGCCATAATTTGCTTGCTGCTCCCAATCATGTCTACAGAGGGTGGGAACCAATCATAGAATTGTATGGGATTAGAAGGGACTCCAAGGGTAATCTAGTTCAACCCCCTTCATTGCAGGAATCTCAACTAAATGGATGGATGGGGAAACTCTGTATGCCAGCCATTAACTGTAACTATCTAGATCAGGGTGGCCCAACTTTTAATACCAAGTGAGCCACAAGAGTACTTTGACACAGAGCCCGCAGGCTGCACACTGCCTTGTCATGCACCAGTGGGGGAGGGGGAGGGAAGTGAAGCCAAAATTTGAGGGGACACCCCCACCAAGCTCTCATGTTGCCTTCCCAAAGGCTAAGTTGAGGAGGAGGCATGAGCCTCTGGTAGGGTCCTAGATCCCTCACACCTCCGTCCCAAAGCACAGTGCCTCACTTACCCGGCTTTGGGAAGGCAGCACAAGGGCTGTGTGTGTGTGTGTGTGTGTGTGTGTCAAATGCATACAGCCATCAGGCCACAGATTGTACCACCTTGCTCTAGATTAGGGGTTCTCAACTTGTGGATACCCAGATGTTGTTGGACTACAACTCCCATCATCCCTAGCTAGCAAGGCCAGAGCTCAGGGATGATGGGACTTGTAGTCCAACAACATCTGGGGATCCACAGGTTGAGAACCACTGCTCTAGATGAAGGTTGCATATGAAGCATCTTTATAGCTCAGTCAGTAGAGCATGAGACTCTTAATCTCAGGGTTGTGGGTTTGAGCCCCATATTGGGTGAAAGACTCGTGCATTGCAGTGGTTGGGGTTGATGACGCTCATGGTCCCTTCCAACTTTATAATTCTGTGATGTTCAGATGGGATGCTAACGCCCAGAACACAGGGATAATGTTTAGGTGATATCTGTGTTAGGCTCATTTATTTTTTACAAAGAAGTTCATGAAACAAGTCATCATTTGAGCCATAGTCCATGACTCAATTTGTCAAATATTGGGAAACCTTTTAAAAAAGAACTGGAGAAGAAATTTGAATGACTCAGTTGGTGGCCATGAAGAACCGTGCATCTATGTCCACTCACACATACCGTAAACATGCTGCCTGTGGACTCCTAAGGTTATCATTTACTTAAAGGGAGAAAGAACTAAAAGAATGTGTGGCACCTTAAAAGCTAAGATTTTGGTCCTGACAATACCTACTCAGAAGTAAGTCCTGTTGTATTCAGAGTGACTTATCACAGGTAAGTGGGGTTAGGATTGCAGCCTAACACATTTTATTATGACACCAGTTTTCATGGACTATATTTTGCCTATTTTTCCTTCCTCTGTGACAATTGAGGCAGCTAAATGATAAGCTAGGCAAGGTAACTTGCTGCCTCTATTCTTTTTTCTTCTGGCTGGTCCATCTGGCAACAGTTACTTATGTCAGTTCCTTCCAGCCAAACTTGCATGTCTTACCTGATCCATGTGTAGCACTTCCCACATTTCTAGTTCAAGTACCTCTGGGCTCTTTGGGGAGGTAGGGTGGGATATAATATGTATGTATAGATAGATGTCTGCAAAACATAACATGCTGTGATATTGGGGGCCTGCAGCCCTTGCTGGTAGAGAAGGTGGTGAGGACAGTCTGCCTTCTTCTGCATGCAAGGCAGCCTGTTCTAATGGTCTTTGTGAAGGAGGAGGGGTCTAGTCTGAGCTGGTGAACCAGCAGAAGCTGGGAAAGACTGTAAAGAGTATACTAAACATTGTATTATAGACTTTTTCTTAGAAAGCTCTAGGCAAAAGCAAAATGAAAATATTTTCAAGAACAGTGGCCGGTGAATGCTCAAATAACATTCCCTATTACTTTAGACAGTAGAGTAGAATTATTTAAAAAAAAATATGTTCCTACCAGTTTTTGCTGTTACCAGTGGAATGAAGCATAGCTTTATTATTTATTTAATTTATAACATTCATATACCACTTGATTTTAAAAAGCCTCACAGTGGTTTACAAAAAGATAAAACAATATAATCAAGAAAAATGTACAACCATACTTAAAAACATACAAGAATTAAAATACTAAAACAAATTAAAATTACTTCGATCTATTACCAGTAATAGATGCTAGTTTCCCCTCATCTGTTCCCTTTCAAATGGAGATGCCATCTGAATATTTTATAGCATATAATCTAATACTTAAGCCTAAGGAGATTGCACTCTGCTTTTGGGTTGATTGAACAAACTGAGGACAGGTTTTCTTTTTTAAAGGGCTCTCTTCTCAGCTTTTTGTTTCTCAAAGTGGAACACAGCAATTCATGACTTAAACTTCAGTATTTTTATGGAATAGTCTCCTAAAGTGTGTGCAAGGGTTATTTTTCATTAGTGAGAATGGTCTGATCAGCATACTCTGCTTTAGTTTCACACTCTCAAAAACAGTGCTGATTAAGCACTTTCCCAATGTTTTTAACACATTGAAGCTACATTGTGCTGCTTGCAAATATGGCCTTTGTCCCTGAGGCTGACGTTCTTTCTTCCAAATGAATCCTTTGGTAGAGGGAGTTTAGAAGCCTCACATCCTGTGTTAACCTTTGTGACTGTTCCAAAGAGAATTCTGAACAATTATCTTGCTTATAATTGGGATTCATGAAAAAAAAATAGTGGATAGACACAGCATGTAGCTGAAAATAATTTTTTACAGTACATAAAAAACAAAAGTAGGTGTGTTTGTGCATCAGAAATATTCTCCAAATTCCACAGTTGGGCAATAGCTTTATTACAACCAACCAAAATTTCACAAAATGGTAGCAAGCCTTCTCGTTCTCCAGAACTCCTCTTCATCAAGAAAGATGTTATTCAGAAGTGAGTGGGGGCAGCAGGCCTGTGCAGAGCTTGTCTGAGGCCTGGGGTGGGAGTCTTGTTAGATAAAGTTATAAACTCAAAAAAGCAGCTAGTCTCTAGTGGGGGGCAACCAGCTTAGTCCTCTGAGCCCTGGGGCAAGGGTACCCTGCTGTCCCCCACCTTTGCATGGGCCTGGGTGGGGAGGGCTACATAACTACACCACCCAGCTTCTGCCCTAGCTAGATGAGGAATGGTGAATGCCGACAGGGATGCCAACAAGATTTCCCAGATGGTGAACTCTGTGTGGATTGGGTCCCCTGCATCCTGCCTCCACCCCCTTGCAGTAGATGCACCCATAGTCTGACACACATTTTCTTGCAGATTTTACGAAGGTGGTATGCCTGGCAACACTACTGATTCTAACTGCTTTCATGAGTATGAATAGTAGCGATTCAGTGTTTAATTGTTTGATTTAAAACAGCTTAATTGATTATTATAAGATATCCTCAGCTAGGCAACTTTATTTTTAATTGCCATTTCTGCATCTTCTTAGAAACAAAGTAGCAATGCCTCTTGCTTTATAACTGTTGTTTTTACCTATATGTAAATGTATGTAATCAGAAGATGGTCCTAATAGCATTTTGTAGAGCTGAATATTCCACATTATTTCTTTCAGAGCAGAAAGCTTAGGTAGGAAATTATGTTATTCATTTCTGAAGACAATTAGGGCTTGCATTATGACCTTTCTTTTTTTTAAAGTAATATTTTCTGTGGTTCTGTTTTGTGAACATTAATTGAGACAAATGACTTACTTTGGAGAAACACTTTAAATATATAGTAAATGTTTTTTTAAAAAACTTTCTGACCTTTCTATCTTGTATTGGAAGGGACTGGCTCTTGTATACAAATTTTCATTCTTACTGCTCCTTTTGAAAGAGAAGCATTTTGTCTTGTGAGACATGCAGTATATTTTCAGACTTGCCTTTAATTTAGTAAACAAAAATACTAAAATGTTATTTGGTGATAAAACAAAATATATGAGATGCTTTGAAGGCATGGGAACAACATCGATCTAGGACAACAACAGCAGGGCAAAGTTCTTGCCTGTGTGCCATGAGTTTTTTCAGAAGGACGTGGGTTTAATGATACTGAGCGTTGATAAATGCATTTGCTGAAAACCACCCCCATCTCCAATACTGACCTGCAGCTTACTCTTGTCCTTTTTTCAAATAGGTTAGGTGGACCTGATCCTCTGGACTACGTCAGTATGTACAGGAATTTGGGGAGTCCATCCCAGAATGTTCCTGAGCACTGGCACTATGTAAGCTTTGGATTGAGTGACTTGTATGGTGATAACAGAGTACATGAGTAAGTTTTTAATAATTCCCATTTACTGTGGATTGTGGCTTTCTGTAGTAGACAGAAATGTGATAGAAGCAGCATGCATGCACACATACAAAAAGTAGGTTTATGTGACAAAGATAGAATGGGACTGTCTTTTCCCAGGGCATTGTTGCTGGCCTGCAAGTACCAGATTTCAACAAAAGTTAAAAAAAAAAAGCTACTGGAATTCAATATGAAATTGCTAAACTAAAATTTTATCAGCAAATTTTATTTTATTTGTTCAGGGTTTAAGAGAAAATTTCCCACTGTAGGTGTTAATTTAGCATAGCAAGGATAGGAAGGATTATAATATTGCCAATTACTGCTATTGTGAATAGTCACTTTGCTTACTTTTCCATGGAAATGTTAAAGTTCCTGTAACACTTTATGGCCTTTGGCATTGCTGTTTACAATTCTCTGCCATTTATACCTCTGTGTCTATCATGTTAGGTTCACACGTCATAAAGTAGTATACAGTCCATGAGCACCAAAGGCATGCTTTTGTTTTTTGCATTGCAACAGACTGTCAGAGCTGCCCTTCTCAAGTTCATACCATATGTAATTGTTAAAACATGGCAGAACAACATGCAGATAGTTTCTGGGTGAAGATGTACGTTAGTTTTTACTAAGAAATTGTCTATACTTGTCTCTTCTTTCTTTTTCCCCATATACAGAACGAGCATAATTTGATCCTGTGCTGTTTCAGGGTGAATTATGTTTGTATAAAAGTATTCCATGACTTGTATTTTAAATGTAAACATGTGTTTCCCCTATTTAATACTTTTAAAACAGCAGCTACAGCCATTTAAGGACAACTTTTCTAAAGCGTACACATACTAACATTTACAACTAGCTGCCCTGCCCCTGTCCCCTGTGTTGCTAGTGAGACCCAGTCCTGAAGACTTCCTCTATTTTCTGCAGCATAGACTATCAGGGCAATGTTATTGGTCATACTCTGAGTAGACCCATTAAAATCAGTCCACTCAGCGTACCTCCGGTGCTCATGGACTGTATACTATTTTAGGAAGTGTGAATCTAACATGAGATACCTTAAGTACATTGATTTCAGTGGATCTGTTTTGAATACAACTTAAATTGGTCTGCACTGAATATGGGTTGGTTACATACAAACTTTTAAACAGTAGCTTCATATCTGTTAACATTTTATTTAAATATGTAGTTGGTTAGGATATAGTGTACTATGTTTCATTTTGGCCCTGTGACAGTGGGGGATTCAGATGAGTGGGTGCTGGGCTAACCTTAGGCTAGCCACAGAGAGGCCTGGTTATAGCAATCAGTGCAGTGGTGGCACAAGTTATTTGATCTGGAGTAAACTGCATTTCAGCCCATCCAGCACCCTGCAAGCCTCTAGGACACAGTCCCACAGGCATCTGGTTGGCTGTTGTGAGAACAGGATTCTGGACTCCATAGGCCATTGGCCTGATCCAGCAGGCTCTGAGGTAATGCCTCTTCCCATATGGCACTAACTAGGCTTTGAGGTAGTTACAGAATCATAGAGTTGGAAGGGGAACCTGATTCAACTAAAGTACCTATGACAGAGGGCCATCCAACCTCTGCTTAAAAACCTCCAATGAAGGAGAATCCATCACTTTCCAAGGGAGTCTGTTCCACTGTTGAATAGCTCTTACCATTAGAAAGTTCTTCCTGATGTTAAGTCTGAATCTCCTTTTTGTAACTTGAAGCCACTGGTTTAGGTTGGTAATATTTTCAGTTAATCAACTAATTTAATTCGTTACCCTGTTGCTAGCAACATAATGCCATTAGAATCAGCTCCTTGATGCTCAGTTTCTGTGGAAAGGAAAGGGCCATGCCCACTAATCAGGGCAACACAGGCCCACAGTACTGTATTTTGAAATAAGCATGTCTAGCTTGGATTGAGGCCACTATTAATAATGGAATTGCAAACAGATGTAGCAAGTGAGGTGTGAATGTTAACTTTAATTTTATATTTTAATGATCCTGCAAAGGCTGAAATGTAGCCCACCCATGCCTCCTTGTTGACAGACTTACTTCTTAGTTAGAAGGGCGTGGTTTTCATATTCTGCTTAAATACTGGTTGTTTAAATCTAAATAAATAAATTTATTTAAAAGCACTGTAGTGACATGAATTATTCCTGATTTTTTGATGTCATTTTCATTCAATAATACTAGGCAAAAGAACTTAATGGCAAACATGACACCAGCTTTAAACGTCAACATCTTCAATCAGTACATTTGTCAGGATGGAGTTTGCAACTGTGGAATTAGTATTGTTGAAATTGGATTCTTAAGTATATCAGGAAGAGGCAATATCTTTAGTTCTGATTCAGTTTAGGACTAAGGACAACTAACTTGCCCTTTTTGGTGTAGGATACCCAGAATACCCCTTTATCTTATTTTATCCTTTTATTTCATAAATTTTATACGCTGCTTGATTGTAAAAAAAAAAAAAAGACCCACCCCTTGTGGTTTACAAAAAGATAAAACAAGAAAATCAAGAAAATATTACAACTCTACTTGTTGTCCAAACTATTTTACTCGGGGTAATTTAATTTTCTTTGAAAAGGAAGAAAATGAATGTCCCCATTTCATACACATTTGCTTAGGGCAATTTTATAAATCTTGAAACATTCAGCCACACACCTCAAATAGTATCCTGCCTCCCTCATGCACAGCATCAAGGCACTTTTTCATACTTCCTGTTCTCTGTTGGTGGTAGACCTCCCTTGAAGCCATGGCCACCTTGTGGAATTTATTTTCTTGTGTGTGTTTGGCTTTAAAATGTCATTTGTTTAAGGTAGTTAATGTAAAAGACGGGCCACCTACAGAGAGGCTGCCTTGCACTGCTTAAACTCTCACACAATCCCTGGAACTAAAACACATCCTTATTGTTAAATATTTTAAAGTTCAAGCTTTTTTTTTTTAAACTGTGGAGGGAGACTTGTTTTATGTTTACAGCACAGTAGTTGAACTTACAAGGAAGGCTGCTTTTAATAAAAGGAATGTAACCAAGTTTGGCTTGGGGCAAAGCCGGTCTGCAGCATATCTTGCATGTTCTTCCTTGGAGAATAACCCTCTTTCCTTTCTAGTGTAAAACAGTTTCTCAGTGTACTGTGATAGTAGTTGTGGTGTGGGGGGGGGGGCAGGGAAGACTGGCTCTTGAAGAACAGTAAAGCTAACAAATGTCCGAGTGCATTTTCTTTTCTTTTAAGACATTAGCACGTTGGCACTTTTGTTAACTCCTGACTTGTGCATTCTAGGTTAGAACTGAGAATCCCAATTCCCCTTTCACTGAGTTCTTCAAGGTCTTTGGGAGATTTGGCTGCTGTGTGTGACCTGTGCTCTCACAAGCTAGTCCCCATTGCATCATTCCTCCTAACTATTTCTATCCTGCGTTGGGTGAACCCGAGCTGGATCCTGCTTGTTTTCTACATTGTTCAATATTCTGAGCCTCCAAAACTGCTAATTACCTGTTTTCTGATTAATTTGTGTCTGTTCATGGGCTCTGTAGGAATGGGAAAAATCCTGTTCCTTCTTGCAACAGGTCACTGAACTGACTAATTATAGCATTCTCTGTGAGGCCTAGGAAGGCAGCATTACCAGATCTCTCTCTGTCTCCTTTGGCAAAGAACAGACATCAGCCAGATGAACTAAATGGAACTAATTGTTTTTATATATGTGAGTTACATACATTCCATAAAAACAATTCCTGTGTGGTTTGTATATTGTGTAATGTAAGACTAATTGAAAAAAATATTAGAGATACTTATTAGTTTGATACTGAAAAGTTGAATACTGTCTGATCTTGAACATTGTCCCCCAGGAATTGTAGTAAATGTGATACGGCACCAGTGTGTGTGAGCTCACAGGAGCAAGAGTTTTGCAAGGAAAATTATTCTTGCTTATTATAAACTGAAAAGCAAACTTAATCCTACAACAATTACACATGCTATCTTCAGAGTCCTGACCTGTTAAGCCTTTATGAGGAGTTGCTAACAATATGGACTAGATGACCCTCAGGGTCCCTTCCAACTCTGCAACTTATCTTCGGGTTGCCACAGGTATGGAGTGAGGGGTTTAACTCTTTCCTCCTCTTCCTTAGGAATTTCCATCTCCAAACATGTCAGTTGCATTTGGAATAAGTTTCACATTGGCACTAGCTACTGCATTTGTATGTCATTACAAAGCTGCAGATGGCAAACTTTGCATGAGCAGATCTTGGTCACTTCACTCCTCTCCACTTGTGCTTGGGAGAAACAAACAGCGACCTCCTGGCTTAGCATTGCTTCAAAACCAGGGATCAGCATAAGCAAACCAGCGTTGACTTACCAATTGTGATTTGTTTGAGTAAAATAAACCATGCTATCTATTTTGCACATCACACTAAGCCAGGTATCATGGTTTGTTCCTCCCCATTTTGAGCAGGGGTGAACAAAGAAGCACTTTTGGCTTCTGCATGGTACAGTGGTACCTCGGGTTACATACGGTTCAGGTTACAGACTCTGCTAACCCAGAAATAGTACCTCAGGTTAAGAACTTTGCTTCAGGATGAGAACAGAAATCATGCTCCAGCGGCACGGTGGCAGCAGGAGGCCCCATTAGCTAAAGTGGTGCTTCAGGTTAAGAACAGTTTCAGGTTAAGAATGGACCTCTGGAACGAATTAAGTACTTAACCCGAGGTACCACTGTGAATGTGTCCTGTGCTTACATGTCTGGCACTGCTTCCCTCATTGACTAAGCACAATGAAAGTAAGCAGGGAACATGGATCTTTCAGAATGATGAGCACAGTTGTCCCTGCCTCTTTTGCATTATATTTCTGGTTAGGGACTTACCCTTTAAAAAAATGAAATAAAAACCAAGGGTAGGAATCCAGGCCATCTAACATGGTTGAAGTGAACGCCAGGTGATATAGTTCAAACTCAGTTAAAACCTGGGCAACTGAACAGTTAAGGCTCTCTCCCCTGTTAACCTTAACCAGTTCGAAATCATTCTTCCCAAGTTTTTCTTTCACCTACATGGTTATCTGCATTTCTCACCCATAAATGAAAGAACAGCATGATAGGAGGGGTGGTCATGAAACTAGAAAAGGACTAGTGAAGAAAGAGTTGAGCAGTCTCTCCACTTCTTCCCTGCTTGCCCCTCCTCCCCCCCCCTTGGGCAGCATGGGGCATGCTGCTTTAGATTAAAATAAACAGCATCGAGAGAGAAAAATCTCATGTAATACGTAGTTTGAGTCCAAGAGAGCAAAAATAGTGCAAAGTAAATGTCTAAAGTTATTGGTTTCATGTAATTTGGCAGTGTGACAAGTCTAGCTTAATTTTCAGTTTTCATGTTCTAGCAGCATATTGTGGTATTGGGACACACTAGCATGCAAAGTACTGCAGTCGTTACTAGCTGAATTGGGATTGGCTAATTGAAAAGGCTCCTGGCCTGTTTTAAAGCCTTCAGTGGTGTATATGTTGGCACTGTGTTAGCTTCTGAAAACAAAGTTCAAATTACACTGAAAATTGGCCTGAAGTGCTGTTTGTACTTTGCTCATTGGAATGGTGGCATAGTTACACATAAACAGTTACGTTCCGCTCCGCCCCCCCCCCCCCGCCAGTGGTCATCTTCATAAATATGTTTACATGTAAGTACTCCTTGCTTTAAAGTAAATATCTGTTATACTTTTCCCCCTGTCCAGTGAGAAAGAGTTACCTCATATCTTTCTTTCTTTCTATAATGTAGTCATTTTACACTGGAATGTGGGGGAAATTACCTACTAAAGTGAGAATGTATACATTTTGGCAAAAAGCTTTAACTTTGAATTAGAAGGCCTGAATCTTGGGGGGCCTGTTAATGCAAAGAGAGAAATCAAAAATTTGTAGAGATCAAAATTTGTGTTTTAAAACCAGATAGACACTTAGAGGAATGTCTCCATACCCACTTTTAGTTTCATTGTCTATTTATGTCTAGTTATAGTGAACTAGAATCATGTGTTTTATAATACAAGGAGTAGTTGTGAACCCCTAGATGCTGGAATGTGGGGGTGTATATAGTAAGGCTTTAAAAATATGTGGATGTTTAGATTGAAATAAGAACACATTCACCTTTCTGCCAAGGACTCAGATGTGCTGATGTGATTTCTACTGGCCAAGTTTGAAATAAACCATAAGACATGAAAGTGCTATCACTTTAGCAGTAGTGAGTATAACTATAATGGAGAGGTTAAGCTTATTCCACCCATACATGTCTTTGCTGATTGCCTTCCATAGTTAGCTGCATATAATCATATATATTACTTCTAAAACCATCTGACATCCTTACAAAAAAATTCAGATAACAATTCACAAATACAAAATAAAAGGCTATGTTCTGAAATACAGGTGTCACAGGACACTGAATAATCAGATTTCTTAATTTACAAAGATGGTAGTTAATTGCTATTTCCTCCCCTCATATTTAATTGAAACAGTATTGCAGTCGGGGGATCATTCTGGGTATAAAGTTGTATGGCTTCCACCTAATTATAAAGACAGGTGTCCCCCCACTTACGCGCAAGTGCATATACGTGCGGTGCCAGGAAACCATCAAATTATTCAATTCATACCCAGAAATGGCAGGAGAGAGCTGGAGAGTGCTCATGGCTTGTGAGGAGACCACCCCCCAGAGCCCGAAGTGGACATCAGTGAGGGCAAAGGAAACCCTGAATAGATTGGAGGTGCAGCGGGGCTTTGTTTATTTTGCTCAGCCTCCCCACCTAACAGCTGATGTGTCGGTCCCAGAGCCTCCTGCTAGTCTAGGGGTCAGCAAACCTTTTCAGTAGGGGGCCAGTCCACTGTCCCTCAGACCTTGTGGGGGGCCGAACTATATTTTTTTGGGTGGGGTGGGGAAATGAATGAATTCCTACGCTCCACAAATAACCCAGAGATGCATTTTAAATAAAAGGACACATTCTACTCCTGTAAAAACATGCTGATTCCCAGACTGTCTGTGGGCCAGATTTAAAAGGCGATTGGGCCGGATTTGCCCCCTGGGCCTTAGTTTGCTTATCCATGTGCTAGTCCCATAGCTTCAATTCTAGTTGTGGATATTTTTACATACAGTATTTTTGGTTCATATTGGAGAGAGAGCAGCAGAGAGGACGTTAAAAAGGTGTTTAGAGGGTGCTCCCCACTTTATGCAATTTCCCTTATGCACACGTAGGCCTGGAACGTAAATCGGATGTCTAGCATCTTTCTCGCAGACTTCTGTAGTTGGTCGGTTTAGTCATTACAGCATCCTTCCACATTTTATTAATACCATTTATTCATTGAAATTCCCAGTTGTTTCCAATGCTTTGTATATAACATTTGAGCAGCTTATGCTATATAACCAGCCACTTCTAAATGCTCCCTTTTAATTGTATCTTTTGTATAGGTTAATTAATAAAAATAATAATAGATGTATACTTATAGAGTGTCCCAGTTTATTTTCTGTATCATGGTAGTTGGCAACCCTGGAATGCAGGGCAAACATGTTTGGTAAATATAAACAGAATAGGAAATACAAATGTGTGAGAGAGAAAAGTAGATGATCCATCCATCCAATTCCATTCCTTGACTTGATTTTCATGATAATATTTTTTTAAAATAAATAAGATGCTAAGGTTGGGGAAGGCATTATAGCTCTTAGATCTGGGTAGGATCTGAGATAATTAACTCTTGGTCCTGAACAGATTTTGATGTCATTTTCTGAGATAGATTTGGGGGTTCTTTCTAATGTTTTCCCTTGCACCAGGAATGAAGGACATAGTGGCATCATAATTTCATCTGCTTATGATGCTTTATTGTTGTGAAACCTTTTGTCATTAACTTCATCCAGGTTTACTGGATCAGACGGACCAAGTGGTTTTGGATTTGAACTGACATTTCGACTTAAGCGTGAAACCGGGGAATCTGCACCACCGACATGGCCAGCAGAGTTGATGCAAGGCTTAGCCAGATACGTCTTCCAATCAGGTACTATTTATGTGGCTTGTTTTATGTCAAAAGGTTGGTGGTATTTGAGTTTGTTCTTTTGTTTTTGTAGTATGCCTTTTATGAGGCACTCAGCTTTTATTCTGTTTACTTACAACTAATATGGTTGTGAATTTTTGCATGACAGATCAAACAAATTCAAATATTTATTTTGCTGGAAGTAAAATGAATAGAGTGAGATACTGCCATTTATATATTTGAGCCTTTTGAGATTGTTTCATGATTTGTGGATAACAAATGCGGCATCCAAGTATGATTATTCTTAATTCCCTTGATGCAGACTTCAGTAGTCTATGTCCAATTACCTTCATAATCTAGGCTTTGATCTCTCTTCATTTCATCCTTTTTATATGGATTGGTCCATAGAGAACTTTAGAATATCAGATATAAATTTACAGATCAGCTTAAATCTTTAAATAACTGTGGTTGTTTTAATATATACAAATGTCATAAAAAGAATATTATTACAGGCTGATTAAAATCCTAAAAATTACAAGCAAATATTATGGTACAAATATGAAATGTATTTTTGCTACACGTAAAATTACTGGAATAAAAACTGGGTTAATTTGATCTTGTGCTTTTTTGAAAAATTGAGCTTTTCTTTTGTTGAAATAAGCTAATCAGTCTATCTGTCTCATGAAGTTGTTTAATTTCACCCTATATGCCATATCCCAGATAATCAGTATCACAGTGTCTGTAGAGCTTATCCATTTTGGGCAAATCATTTTTGCTGCTGTCCATAAATGAACTGTCATTTCTCAGGCCTTAAGGTATGCAAATATTATTATCTCAGCATCTCTTAGGAGATCATAACTCAGTATGCTTGTTATTTCTTTTAATCCATTTCCAAAAGGGCCTACTCATTAGACCTACTCATATTATATGAATAGGTGTGTGTAGCACATTTCTTTGGAGCGTGTAGCCAGGAATTTTTCTCTGTTTATTTCAACAAATGAAGAAATGGAATAATAGGTAAAAGAAAATTGCAAAGAAAAGATAAAGAGGCAGAAAGCTAACAAAGCAACCATGAAAGATCGGCCAAGAAGCCAAAACAGGACATTTTTTCATGCAGAGAAAAAGACTCATGTTGAGCTGATCAGAGGCAGGGCAGATCTAGCTGAGGGCAGCCAGTGGGAGCTGGCAAGTCAATCAGCCAATGGGGGAGAGGGAGAATGGAATTTAAGATCCAGATAGGGACTGTCTGAGAGAATGCAGGCAGAGATTGTCTGTGGGTTTGATAGGGACCTGGGATTGGCGATATGGACTTTCTGTCTGGGTGGGCGGAAGGGGTCTCTGACTATCTGAGTGGAATTAGAAAGGGTTGATGTCAGTGAGGACAGATAAAGAATTGACTGTCAGTTAGAGATAGAGATTGTATGCGGACAGACAAGGTTCTATCTGCCTGGAGGGAAGGTCAAGACTCTAGAAGGGCTGGAAGTGTTTTATGGGGTAGTGTAAGGCAATAGTCATCCTAGAAAGAATTTATGTCTAGTGACAGGTTTAAATCATTTTAAAAAAAACAAACTTAAAAGCTCTGTTTGAACCAGTTTTGAACCTGTCAAAAGTAACCATTAATCTACAGTATAACATCTTGGAGTGTAAACAAAGTTCAAATTTTCTTCTAAAAGTGCCTTATCCTTATTTAGATGCTCTGAATGAGGGTTAAGTGTTTGCGGGCTCTCCTTCACCTAATTATAATATATTGCTGCTGGTAAATATAAACAATATCATGAACAGCTAATTAAAAAACTGCTGAGGAAATACAGGCAGAGATTTATCTAAAACACACCTACAGTAGTGGTCACATTACTGAGCTTAAGTGAAGGGTGTCTGTCACACCCTCCTCTTCCCATACTACTCCTGCTGGAGCCAGTCACCCCAACATTGCTTCCAGAAAGGAACACGAGCAGAAGCTGCGGGTCTATTCCAGCCTTTTTATTCTGCCTGTGTCTCTCTTTGTCTTTTTAAAAAATGGTTATAATGAACCGATATTGCACATTGCTATAATAATGTATCTTTTTTTAAAAAAACACACCTGATAGCCAAAAACCTTTTTGATTTTCATGATCTAGGGAGAAAGCTGTTTT
This sequence comes from Podarcis gaigeae, assembly GCF_964106915.1. NCBI lineage: Eukaryota > Metazoa > Chordata > Lepidosauria > Squamata > Lacertidae > Podarcis > Podarcis gaigeae. The sequence continues at coordinate 57,287,726 of NC_139681.1, read as the reverse complement.
GGAGAAAGTAAGATGATAGGGCCTTCTGTGTATAGAAGAGCCCCTGCTGAGCCTCTGCTGTTGATTGCTGTTAGAATGTTGGCAACATCTAGCCATGAATACTTCACTGTTACTCTCCTCTTCCTTCTGCTCCCCAAGAATGCTGGGCTTGAGTGGCCAATTTTATTTTTTTTTTAAGTGAATAATCAGGACTATATTTAAAAGGATTATAGAAGGCCTGGACTTCATGAAACTACAAAGCTTAAGCATCTTTTAAAGTTCTGCCAGCAGATTGAAAAATAGCTGTCTCCTCTTTTATTTCAAGAATGCAAAGTACAAAGCAACTACTGATAATCTGTATTTATCCATTTTTTAAAAATCACAATTTTTATCCCTTCAGTTTATAAGCATGCCCAATCCTCATTGCACCATTAAGATTGGGGGAATGGGGAGATTTCCTTCACCAGGAAAAACTAAACAAAAAACAAAACTGTACTTCTGTAAATGTGTCATTTCTCACAGGCAAGCTGGTGCATGGATGCTATTTTAGTTGCATAAAGAATGACCCTTGGAGAACTAAAATCACTATGTGGAGCTCTGCTACAGAACATTGCAGTGTGTCAATGGTGTGTATGCTGAGCATCTGACTGAAGCAGGGGAAGTTAGCTTCAAAGGCTGCTTTAGATTTGGCTTGCTTTGTAGAAAAAATGTTTATTTTTAGTTTCCAAACATTTTAAAAAATATAGCCAGTTTGCATGCAAGTCATTGAGTGTGAGGATTTTCCATTTAATTATGTATTAAACAAATTTATAGGTTCGTTTTGCACCCCAATTCAGATGGATTTGAGCCAAGATCATTGTGATAGTAGGCTAGGCCTAGACAATTAAGAGGGTCAGCTGTATTAAAGCTGTCCCACTTTCCAGTCATTCAACAAAGACAAAATAAAGACAGCTTCTTCGAGATTTTGCAAAACTTTTATTTCACGTTCAAACTCTAAACACAGAAGTCTACACATGAACTTCATAGGACCGTGCCGCAATATCTCTGTGTTTGGAACATCTAATTGTATTTACAGTAATTTCTTCAAAGATGCATGGGTTGCAGACAATAACTCTAGGCTACCCCCAACTTCCTCTGTAAGAAAAGCAGAGAAAGAAAGTCACAAAACATTAGTATTTCTTCAGTTGCTTGTTCTTTTTATGAATAATATAATTTGTGCTATTAATATTTTTTAAATCTTCATATGAATTTATTATAATTATGTCTATGTATACTTAGTGAAAAACAACTGCGCGAGTTTCTATGTATTTATTTCTTTAAAAATAAAAACCCTGGCAGTTCATACCATCTAAATAGAAAGGTCTTGTGCTGATTTTGGACAGTTCTCAAGTTTTAGGGAGCTACTTATTTATTCATTACTAAGGGAAAATATAAGGCTGTAACCACCAGAAAGATATATTGGGTAGGAATTAAATGTGTGGGAAAGAACCCAATCATAGCTGGCATTTTTAAAGGCCCTTTTCCCCATGGAGAAATGTGTCTGCTTTCAGATTTACAAAGTGTAGCTATTGTGTTAGATAGGGGACTTCTACTCTGTAAAGCTTTGCTTGTCAGGATTATTGTATGTGCATGGAAGATGCTCCCCATTTTAGCCCATGGGTGATAATATAAAGCTTTGAGTGGAAGAAGCCCAAAACGTGGGTAGCCACAGGCAAATAGGCATGTGCATAATCTTTTCAAAACTATACTTACCCTCATTGCTTAACTACTTTAAGTGTTGAAATTCACACTTTCAACTAAAACAGTTTCATGCTTCTGTTAATTCTAGAAGATGTTTTTTGTTTGATGCCATCTGTTGGCAGGATTTGACATTCTTTCAAAAAATAATGTCCAGAAGTGTAATAACCAAATGGCTTGGAGTCTGAGAATGAGCAAGTGTGAGCATCAGACTTTTGCCCTTCTCCTTTTGCTCTTCTTGTTGTAGGTAATGAAATTTTGTTTACCTGTTTACTAAAAATATTTTAAACTGTCCATCTGTAAAGATAAGAGGGCAGTGTACAAAGGCCTTACAAAACAGAACATAAAAATAAAATACACTGAAAATAGCAAAGTTATCATTCAAAGCATTATTGACATGTAGGAAAGTAAAAACAAGACAAGCAGACTATAAAGCCAATTCTAAAATTTAAAAATGACTGCAAAAACAATTAACTTTTAACCTGGAACCAAAATGATTGTAACATGGTGCCAGTCAGTGTCATGATTCACATGACACATTGAAACCATAGTTTATGAATGAGCAGTGTGCTAGGGCATGCTGCATAAAAGACTACTCTATTCTCAAGCACAGTGGGCAGGAAACAAACCAGAGGTTGTCTTGCTGTTAACCACAAGGGTTGGGTTGCATGTTAACAGCTGGGCAGTCTCTGATTTGTATGGTAGGTTAGGCTGAGAGATTGTTATCAAGATCACCCAGGGAGGGAGCTTCATGGCTGAATGGAGATTTGTACTTGGGTTTCCCCAGTCTCAGTTTGACATACGTTTTGCTTCTAGTATATCTAGCAATGTTATGAGTGGTTGACATGTGTTGCTGCAATAATTGGAGGCTTTACCTTGGACATTTTCTCTTAGTAGTAGTAGTTGCTGTGATGAGGACAGCAGCAGCTGTGGACCAGGGAAAGAGCTAAATCTTTCTTTTTCATCTTCAAAAGTTAGCAGGCATGAATGATTAAACCTGGTGTATAACGCAGAAACTCTCTCTGGCAGCTATGTAGGCTGCTCCTCCTGCCCCGCCTCTGCTTCCCAACAAAATGTTAATTGGCTGAAGCAGAATCTGGTAAGCACAGTACAGACCGAAGCCCTGTTGTGCCCTACACCCTTGTTTGTGCTACTCTTTCCACATCATTGTTCCTGTGTCAAGAATTTTGTTAAGTTGTCTTCAGTTTTAGGGTCACAAGACCCTTTAGTTAGAACTGTTGAATTCACAGAAGAGAAGACGAATTATTAAACTGCTGTTTGATTAAAATCTTGCCTTAGAACTTGTGTTTTGTCACTAAACTCAAGTTGCAATTAAACTCTAAATTGTAACTTCATCTTAGTATTGTTGGGACTGCCATAGAAAGACTGATCTTGCATGACACTGTATGGTGAGTTAGGGCCTGGCTTTCAAGCTTTAATGTCGGGTTTACTGGCTCTAGGGGATTTGAATTGGCCTTCATATCATTTTTCACATGGGTGGTTTTCTGTAGTTTAATTGAGCAGTCACTGTGAATTTTGTGGTTTGTGTGGGGAAGAGAGACATTTTTAAAGTAGTCTACACCCGAATAGACACAAACAGGTGGGTCTCCAGCAGAGACATTAGCATTTGAAAACCAGCTCCAAATGGCTAGGATTTCCCAGGAAAAGGAGTCTGGGCAGCAAAAAAATGCGGGGATCCATCAGCATAGAATTGAGTGAGCATTTGACATGCAGAATATTGTGACAGAAAGACAGGCTTCAGGAATGAATGCCTTTGTAGCTTTGTTCATTTTGGAGAACTGTGACTGTGAGGCCTTCATCATTAAAACATTTAGTTAATCAGCAGAATCTAGGATGATCCATCTGACCTGGGAAGTATTAGGAATTGAAATTTAAGTTGGACTGTTAAGTTTATTTAATGGTGTAGAACAACCACTTCTAGTTCTTCTTCCACTAAAGTCTTTAAATGCATATGGAGTCCATTTTACACTGACTTTTAAACAACTAGTAAGTTCTTTTTTTCACACTATGCAACTGGTGTAACTGAACAGTTTATCATATTTAGTGTTAAGCAATTCTTATCTGATACTTTTCCTTATCTGCCAGTTAATGGAGAGGCATTTCCTTTATACTCATGTCAGCACATATGTTCCCCACACCCAACCCTTTGGCCAAATTGTTGTAGCTTGGTGATGATACAATGAGGCTGTTCTGGGAAACTGCAAAGGGTTTCCATTGGGGTGAAGGCATTTTCTGATCCAATCCTATGTACATCTTAAGTAGACTTGAAAATCTACTTAACTATTTTGCTCATTATTTTCTCCTTACTCTTATGGGCTACAGTGCAGTACAAATAAATGTCCCTGCCTTTGTGGGTTTTAGTGCGGCGTTACTTTTTGCTTATGTGTGGCTCTTTTGTTTATCTAAGCTGTAATGTTGTAAAATCTTCTCTGTGCTCAGAATCTGGGTGCTCCCCATACTCTACAGTTGTATTTCCACCATCAGGATAATGTTGATATTGAGCAAACTGTCACAATTTTGGTTTAAGGTTTCTTAAATTCCGAATACATTTTAAACCTCAATTCAGACTTCTGTAGTCAAGGTTGGGAATCCTGGGCAGCTTGCTTTTTTTTTTTTAAAGGAAAAAGTCAAATTCAGCTTTTTAAAAAAATGTAGAACTAAATTTATGCCTAAATTAACAGTGAGGACATCTGGTGGATGATCAGAGGCTAAGTAGATTCAGTCTTTTAACCTGTCAACTGAACAGAATTTGTCTGAAACTTTTCTGGTCACCAATTCATTAATGCTTGCTGAAATGATAGATCCATCCAAGATGTGTTCATTTGTACTGAATATAGTGATGTGTGAACTTCAGAAATGCAACAACAAGCATCAGTTGCAGAACACATTTTAAAAAAACCCTCTGCTTTTTTAAAGAGTTCTTGCTGTCTTGTTTTGCATTTGTAAACCTCCTTTCTGGGATTTATGTGCATTCTTGCACTGCCTTGGGAATTTGTAGTGCAGGGAAGGTTGGTGAGCTAATGAGCTTTCCTGGCCAACTGATATCTCATAGACTATGTGAGCCTAGAGCCTAGTTAGTATGATGAATCTAGATGTCACCGGTTCATAGTCAATATATAAACTTGAAATAATCTTAGTTTACATTTCAAGCAAGAGGAAGAATTTCACGTCAAGGGAGCTCTCCATGAAATATACGTAGGCATTCTAGACTGGGAATGTTTCTATTCAAAGCTCATTCATTTGTCATGATCATGAGAATTTTCTAAAGAGCATCTTGGTATGGTGGGTCTCCTTTTAATCTACTGATAAAAGGTGCTAGAATGAAAAGAAGATTGGTATCATTGCAGAAGTGCATGGCTGTTAATTCAAGGTGTGAATGTTACAATTTTAGGCCTGTTGAGAAGAAGGATCATCCATAAACAAACACTTCCCGCAGATCAGTTTATATGATAATAGAGGAATGCTAGTCTTGATGCATATTACATCATGCCATTGTGTGGGAGCAACTGAAGTGCACCATGCACATTTTGTGTGTATGAGGAGTATAAGATTAGGAATACCAGATGTCTGAACCAAGCAAGCTATAATGTGTTAATGGGATGAGCTCCACCTTACCTTCATTCCTGAAGTGTTGTCTGATTTAGAAAGCTCGATCTGCTATGCCAACTCTCACTGTGACCATTTACGAACTGGTAAGAAGAAAGAAAATGATCAGTTCCTTACTTAAATAATCTTTCAGACTTCATTATCATATGGTATCTCTCCATATCAGGAGGAAAATAGTGCAGATCATGTACTTGTCACCTCTTCTATTTCCCAAATGGGAAAGTAACTTCAAACAGGCTGTAAGGCTGGTTTTCATGATTGCATTTCAGTGGATTTGCTGCAGCTGGTATTGACTTCACTGCTAATGTTGAGCAGTTTAAATATAAAAAATCAAATTGAGTGGGGAAGCTGATCATTTATGAAATGTGTGTTAAACCAGCATTTAAACAGCTTGGTTCACCTGGAACCCCATTCTCCAGCCAAATTCCAGGAGCCGATGCATCTAGAAGACAGGGCCAACAAAAAAGCTGTGTTGTAGTTTGCTGTTCTTCTCCATGCTTTCAAACCTCCTGTTACCTAGCACTACATTATGTTTGTGAGGCCAGTGTACATTATCCATATGTAGTCCAGACTACAGTTGACTTGAAATAACTAAAATGCTTTATTCAGCTGGTTGAATGGAGCTGCAATTTGTATGTTAAATTAGAAGAATATACTACATACTGCTTAATATAGAACTGGGGCCACAGTCAGTCCCTGTGGCTCATGTGGGTCATTAGGTGAGATGGGGGAGGCAAATCTCCATGGCAGTCTGGAGCCAGAATCAGGCCTAATGCAACCATGTGATGGCAGTGGGGTCTGGTTTGGTGCATGTGCACAATTGCAGGTTGTTATGTACATTAACCACTCATCTTACATGAACCCCAACATACAGATTCCCTGTACATATGCAAGAGCTATTTGCCTTTCTATAATGTTGGTATTAACAAGTTGATGCACCAAATATCAGCATAGCTTTATCAAGCAGTTTCTCTCCTTTTTTTGTTTTTTTGTACTATATCAACACAGATGATGGGTAACAGTAATAGGAAAAATTATATATCTTGTTTTGTGAGGATGTTTCCTCAGTGTTGTTAAAGCTTTTTGTGCAGTCGTCTTTTTTTTTAAGCAGCTAGAAATATGTATTCATTGCTCATATTTCTCTTTCCCCACCAGAAAATACATTTTGTAGTGGTGATCATGTATCGTGGCATAGTCCGTTAGACAACAGTGAGTCGAGGATCCAACATATGCTGCTGACTGAAGATCCACAAATGCAGCCAGTTCAAACACCCTTTGGGGTGGTGACTTTTCTTCAGGTATGGTAACAGAATCAATATTCAGGGCATTCATTTAAGGAGCTAATAACTGAAATGAACAATGGAGTTTTCTTTGAAATGAGATTGTGGTAACTATGGGGTACTTAAAAGCAGATGCAGGTTTGGCATGGGTGAAGGCAAAACTAGATCTTTTCCATCATCCATTATGGTAATATTTCATGTCACTTTAATAATATTTTTCAAATGTCAGGTTTTTTTTTATTGCTATGTATATCTAATATGATACTGAGCCTTTTCAGCTGTGAAAAGCTTTCCAGTACCCTGAGTAAATTCTGCATATTTTCATGTTCTTGTCAACTTAATTGGATGGAGTGCTTTCATTCATGGAATGCATATTCTTGAATTCTGATTTCCTTATGTACATAGTATTTTTTTTAATAAACCAACAATCTTAGTTGAAATACTTTTCTGGTTTAGTGTTTAGTGTTGGTGTCCATCTTATACCTAAGCCTAATATACCAGTTACTAGGAGGTTTTGTAAGTATTCTGAGAGTATTAATAGCAGCTGAAAAGTGAAGAACTGCAAATACATAAATCTGGGTTTAAACAGATTAAAGCTGGGAGAATCAATATCCCAGACTTTTTGCAAAATACTACTACTACAGTTGCTTATTCATAGGCCTTAATGGGGCAGCGGGAAAACTCGTACCATGATATAGTCAGCAATATCTATTTTTTACATACAAAAAGTATATTCCAACTGGTATTGAAGTATTGTAGCTAACTTAGCAGTTATTGTGTGTTTAAAGGTTTGTTTGTTTTTTGGTCTTGATTTCTGAGGCAGCTGGTGATATTTACTGATCTGGCATAGCTTGGTATGTTGCAATGGTAGCAAACATGTTTAACCTCAGAATGATGTATTGGCTTCCACTGTAGCAATGAACAGATCGCTCTATATACAGTTGGCTGTGTGTATTATTCCAAACAAGATCTAGGCTTTGCAGATGCAAGGTTGTTGCTTCATCTCTATGGTTCTGTTGAGGAGCTCAACATGTGAAAACAAATGTGAAGGATTTGACTATAGTTTGACATGATATTTGAATCAGGAAAGCTATGGTCAATACTAATCTAGCCGCCCCAGGTACAAATCCATATTATGGAATTAGCACTCATCATAAGATACCCAATCAGGGATCACAGAATCACAGAATTGTAGAGTTGGAAGGGAACAATTAGGATCACCTAGTCCAGCCCCCTGCAGTGCAGCAATCTTTCGTCCAGCATACGACTCAAACCCATGATTCTGAGATTAAGAGTCTCATGCTCTACCAACTGTGATATCCTTCATAGTAAATTTAGTTCATGCTAAATGAAATCTAGATGAAACGCGATGGAGGAGGGATTTCTCAAAAAAGAGTGTATAGCCAGAGTCTCAAGCCTTGGATGTGGTACTCCAATGTAGAACCTGATCCTAATATATGTTACAAGTGTGTACCCCCCCCTTTAACCCCTTTTTCCAGATTGTTGGCGTCTGTACAGAGGAGCTTCATGCAGCACAGCAGTGGAATGGACAGGGTATATTGGAACTGCTTCGGACTGTTCCTGTGTAAGTACAGCATTGCCAGCTGACTAAAAACAGTATTATAAATATTCTTTAAAGAAATATTGCCTGATAAAGATGAATGCAATCATAAAAGCTTATAAATTCTACACCTGGAATAAATTATGTAGTTTGGGATATCTGCATATACATTCCAGTAGCACCTTAAAGACCAACTAAGTCAGTTCTCTTTCTCAAGCTCTGGGAGGAAGACCTTTCATTGCTTACAGACAGCCACCCAGTCTTAAACAACTCCTAACCCACAATAATACTACAACCAGACCTAACACGGACACTGGCACCAGAGCCTGCAATAAACCCAGATGCCAACTTTGCTGCCACATACACCCGGACAACACCATTACTGGCCCCAACAACATCACACATACCATCTCGGGACTATTTAATTGCTCATCGTCTAACATTGTGTATGCCATCAAATGCCAACAGTGTCCTTCAGCTCTCTATATTGGACAAACAGGCCAGACCTTACGCCAAAGAATAAACGGACATAAATCGGACATCAGGAATCACAAGACAGAGAAACCAGTAGGAGAACACTTCAATCTCCCAGGACATTCTATACAAGATCTCAAAGTAGCTGTTTTACTACAAAGGAATTTCAGAAATAGACTGGAAAGAGAAGCTGCTGAATTGCAACTTATCACCAAACTTAAAACCATGGAGAAACCTGGTCTGAACAAAGACCTTGGATTCTTATCTCATTATACATGACAAAGCCATTTTTCACCTTTTCACCCCTTGCTTTTTCCTGTAAGACCTATTGCAGTCGTTAAGAGTCGTCAACAGGCTCATCACAGCTATCTGCCAATCACCCATTCCCACCACCCTTCTGAGTAATACCCCTCCCCACCTTCTCACTATATAGAAGGGTCTGGAAACTTCTGTTTCAGTGTATCTGAAGAGGTGTGCATGCACACGAAAGCTCATACCAAGAACTGACTTAGTTGGTCTTTAAGGTGCTACTGGAAGGAATTTTTTTTGTTTTGACTATGGCAGACCAACACGGCTACCTATCTGTAACTGCATATACATTGACATGGTTTATTCTGATGTCAAAGCTCAATTTGAATTTTTCAGTCTTTTTGCTCAAAGTTTGTGGAACCTTTTTCAGACCAGTAGCTATACCCCTCATAGAAAACTTTGGGTGTGGGGGTGCGTGCTGGAGACAAAAGTGGGCAGGATAAGAGGCATGGACAGAGAATACCTCTCTACATTTTGTGAGATACATTCCATCCACATCAAAGTTAAGAGGTTTCTTCACTGTCCCACCCACATCTCTCCCACTTCCATCCAGGCCAAGTAAGAAGCACTAGTACAGTTTAAGGATACTTTCCATCCAGGCAAAAGCCCTTAAGGTTTGTGTGGAGCAGAACTGGTGGGGTGGGGTTATGACCTTGAGAGACACATGGCTTAGTTGGGAGCTCCTGAGGGCCAGATGCAGAAACCCGAAGATCTGCATTTGGGCCCCACATATGAGGTTCTCCACCTCTGCTTGGGAATGTTCGAATATCTTTTATTTTAGAAATTAAATTAATCTAGAAATGCATATTTGACCATTTGCTTTTTCTGTATTTAAAATTCCATTATCAATTTTTAACCTTTTGCCCTAGAAAAGTATTTAAGTGCTCGGGCTCTTATTTAATACAAGCCCTCCACCCTTAAACATGAATTACAGAATTTCCACTTCTAGGAACAAAAGCTGTGGAACAAAGAAGCTCAATATGAGTATTATCGGAAGAAAACTGGTTTGTCATCTGTCTTGTACAGTTTAATTCTAGAGAATGCTGACAGTACAAGGATTACATGACTTTTGAGGTCCTTTCCAATTCTGTACTTTTATCTTTGGACATGAATAATCTTTTTGCTAATTGTTCTCTGCTTTCGAATTGAGGGGCCATTTATATGCAGGAAGGGTAAGTCCAGTCCATGAAGATCCCCGTCTCTCTTTGATGTTACAACCATTTTTACCCTCTTGCTATGAGATATTGCAGTCATACGGAAAATTGGGGTCTGTTTTCTTCATGATAAATGGGAAAACAGTACAGATTACCATCCTGTAGTTATATTGTCCATTTTCTGTAGTTGAATTAGAGGCTTAACAATAATCCAACATCTAAAATGGACAGGTAGAAGTTCTAATTATTCATCCAGAACCCCAAATTTATCCCTCCTTTCTGTCCCTTATTGCATTTGCACTAAAATAATTGGAAACCTAGAAGCATTGGAGCAATGGTAGTACAATCACTTTCTTTTTTTTTTTTTTTTGTTTATAGAGCAGGAGGCCCATGGTTGATAACAGACATGCGACGTGGAGAGACCATATTTGAAATAGATCCACACCTGCAAGTATGTAACTACTCAATCTGGTCCTAGATGACAGCAGAGCATTGCTTTCTTAGTCATGAGGAACAGCTACCTTCTGGTAACTGAATGTGCTCAGGATAGACTTGTTGATTACTGTCAGAAGCTGCTGGGACTCAACCTGGGTATCTTTGGAATACCGTTTCCTAGAGGCAATGGTTGTAGATCACTGATTGCCTGATCAAAGTGTGATTGGCTTCACTGAGTGTCCCTGAACTCATTTCAACAGCTTAATATAGGCAACTGGGCCACAAGCAGCTCGGTCTCCTACCCTACTGAACCTCTATTTTCCCTGCCTTGTCTGTTTTCTAGTGCACATGTGCTTTGGAGAGGGTGGGAATGAATGGGGAAGTCACTTGCTACATGCAATTTTCTCTGCAAGTTTACAAGGTACAACAATGACAGAGTAGGGTTCCTGTGCCTTTAACAGTTGTGCAGAAATTTAGCACATGTAATTATGAAGAATTTTATATACTAACCTTCACCAGAAGGACATAATAACCAACACAGCATACTCTGGTTCTCTTCAGATCATATTGAACAACACAGCAACCATACAGTACAAAAAGCTGAAAAGCAATTACCTCTGTACAGCTCTTAATAAAGCACAATGTCAAACTGTTCATAAATACATTTAATACAGAATTTTGTTGCTGTAGTAGGAGAAGCTTACCTTTCCAAATTTGGCATTAAAAATGGCGAAACACTGCATGTGTGAGTCTGGTAGGCCAGAGTGAAATTTTCTTTCACCATGCCAAAGAGCTAAGCATATTTGATTGGTGCAGCAGAGAAATAAGTTTCTTAAATGTAGTTCCATTAGAGTTGAGTGTATATGTTTGCATGTGAAAAGAAAATTTGAATAAATATTTTCTCCTTGGTTTTTACATTAAACTGCTGCAGTTGCTTCTCCTTGTAAGGCTCCCTTCACTGCTATATTTAGCTTAACAGCATCATCTGGTGGTGAATTTTAGAAGCTGACACAAGTAATTTTCCTAAGTTGCTCTGTCTACATTTTGAATTTCTGATTTGCATGTAATGCAGGAATACTATGTTCAGAACTTTTCCTTCAGATATTCAGATTTAACCTTGTAGAATCACTATGAGGTTGATTCTTTGACAGTCAGGCACTGTTCAAAGGGGGAAATTTGATAATCACAAGTCGGGAGGATGTATTGAGGATTCATTGAAACCTATTCTTGATGTAACAACTTTTTGCAAAATTTAGTTTTGATGAATTAAAAGCTGTGGCTCACATTTCCTTTCCTTTAGCACAATGTGGGACAGTATAAAAGCCCTTCATTTCTCAAGTGCTGACTGCCAATAAAATGTAGAATGAGGATCTCCAATTTTCCATTTGCAAACTAGAGACTCTACCTTGGGTTCCAAACACACACCACCAAGTGCTCACATGGCAACCATACAAAGGCATACACAATCCCATCTCCCCCCTGCAATTAGTTTGGGGGGGGGAAGTGTTTCAGCCTGTGATATTCCTGGAGAGTTCAGCTGGGGGGGTAAGAGTTAACTGTGGCTCCTCAGCTAGGAGATCACACACACACACAGTTTTCTCCACCCCATAAATTACATTGGGGGACAGAGGGACATGTAAAGCCTAATTACAGTGGGGAGTGTGTGGATGTTTTGGTGGGGAGGTCACAGCTGCTTGGATGGGGGCGGGGAAGGAAAGAGTAATCCTTCCCTTCTCCAGCAGTGACAACTTCAGACTTTGCCCCTCCTTTGGAATTAGACTTCAAAGAAGCCTTTTATTATAGCCAATAGAAGGCTTCCTTGAATCTTAATCGTGGTGAGGGGGGTGGTTTCAGGGTGAGGTTCACTCCAAAGAAGAGGATTAACCCTTTCCTCCCCAGCTGTGACCCTCAAAGTCGCCCTCCCCTGCTGTAATTAGCCTTGGAAAAAGTCTTCTAATGGCCACACTAGAAGGCTTTTCATTATAAGTTGTATAAATATAGAGTTTTAATATTCCATATTTTGATATTCCAGAATGGCTTTGCATTGATATTTGAAATGTGTTTATATGTCTTCAATTGAATTCATTGATTTGTAGAAATGTATGGGCACTTAGTCATTCCAGTTTAAAAAGTTTTTTTAATGAGGCATAAGGGTGAGTAATTGAACTATATTTTTGTTTCTGAAATAATGTTTTGCCTGTCTGGGATTTTGACTATAACGATTTCTACTTACCTTTGTCTTAGATAATAATGACTGAGCCACAGAAAAAGACTCAGTGTTGAAATGTGTCTGGCTGTTTTGTTTTTAGAAGCCTTTGTTTTTAATTGGCAGTGGCTTGTAAGTGAAAAAGAAGTGCTTATATTTATATTCATTTATACTGTTCATTTTATCTTATGGAATATTAAAAATCTATTTTTATACAGTTTAGAATTGAATGTTTTCCCTTTAACTCGGTTAAGTTGCATTTTTGTCAAGGGTAGTGGAATCTTTTTTCCTTTGTTTTCACCAGAAGGCTGCTTTGAAGCCTAATTTCAAGGAGCCGGGGTGGGGGTGGGTGGGATGACAAGGCAGGAGTTTGAAGACTTGCGGGCATCCACAGGCTCTGTGTTGGTGAACCACAATCTAGGAAAACATGCACCATGAGGTTGTAGTTCCTGTAGTGGCACAGGTGGGATTTTGGCTTCAAAAGACTTGGCTGTTTTGGATCTTTTTTAAGCAGGACAGAGTTGATAAAGGGATTGAGACAGACGGTTCGAACCTGAGTGGTGTCAGTGCTAAGTGTGCCTGGGATGATCTTAGCCGGCCGCCAGAGGATGACGAAGACAGTAGAAGTATCTGCATTGGCACACATCCCCGACGATTGTCTGGGAAAGGTAAGAGGGAACCCGGAAAGCCACTCAGAAGGTTGTTTTCTCGGCATCACAGCTAAGTTGGATGGAGTTCTCACACTGCTGTGTTTCTAAATAGGTACAATTTGTTTACAACTTGAATTACTTGCAGTATTCCTCCATTACAACCTTGATCTTTTGTTTTCATCCGATGTCAGCATACAAAAAATATAATGTTTTTGGACTATTATAAGAAGATAGTTCCCTATTTTTAAAAATTCTTTTTACAAGTCACATACTTGATAATCACAGGTATTTTTAAAAGTGGTAGAAGGCATGGCTAAAAGTATGAAATTGGGAGGCTGTATTGCATCGAGTTATGTATTAAAACAGGAAACCAGATATTTGGTGTGCTTTATGAGGTCTTCATTAAATTTAATATGATTATTTTAAGAGCAAAGTTGCTTCGTATGGAACTTGAATTTTTTGTTATATCAAGTTAAATTCAAAGCCCAAAACTCAAGGTTTAGCTCTCCCAACCCTCTCAATTTTTGCTCATTTATTTCACAAAGCTGAATCACTTTGTACTCTGTGTGCTGCTCAGCAGTTAGTGTCGGTTCTGTGGTGTTTCATCTCCCCCCACCCCGCAGCTACTCTCTTTTAAAACAAACAAAATTACATTTAACCTCTTCTATAGCTTCTGATTGTGGTTTGGAGGGTAAGCACCATGAATAACAACAACAACAACAACAACAACAGTAAATTTACACAAACATACACACACACCCCTGACTGGGTTGCCCAGCCACTCGGCGGCTCCCAAATCAGCCAAGAATAGTTTGTCTTAGTGCAGGAAAGGAAGGAAGCCATATGAGTGGGGAAGTGTGTGAAGTTTGTTTCTAATCTTCCGGTCCATGCTCTGGAGGACCATCTGAACTGAACCTGACTCAGTTTTTTAACTATCGTTTCAGATACAGAGCAAATCCGGGAGACTCTGCGAAGGGGACTTGAGATTAACAGCAAGCCTGTTCTGCCCCCAATTAACCATCAGAGACAGAATGGACTGAATAATGACAGAGCTCCGTAAGTTTAGTCTTGTGTTTGGGTCCTGAAGTGGTGGAAGATGTGTCTAATTTGGCTTAGCCTTGGGAAAATAATGGAAGGAAAGACTGGCTTCTTGTTTCTAACCTGGTGATAGCTCTTTATGCAATACTTCTGGATGGCTCACAATCTAAAAGACAGAAATTGAAAAGGGAGAATGCAACATAAAGGTAGGCTTGTGTTTTAGAGCAGGTTCAGAATTTATAGACAGATGAACCAAGAATTACACAGTGCATACCTCTGATAGTTAAGTCATCCATGGTGTTACCAGACTGACAGTAGATGATATAAGCAAAGTGGATGATGGCCAGATAGGAACATAGATACTAATGGGTTAAATAAACGGGGCTCTGCAAAACAGGCCTAAGTGATCTCATCAGTGGGTGGGCAGAACATAAGCATGGCAATTAACTGATATTGTTATGAAATTAATTAATTAATTAATTAATTAATTAATTATGGACTGCAAGCGAGTGAGTAAATGTGGAGGCCTGTCACTGATACTTGGGGTATTTTATGTTTCTCCTGCTTGCCATCCAGTTAATAGTAGAGCCTTCTTGGAAGCATATGTTCATCTTTCCCTTCATTTGAAGGCCTTTTGCACTTCACACATGAGATTATGACCAGTGCATTAGTAGCAATAAAGAAGAGCATTGTACTCTGAAATTTGTTTGTATAACTATTATACATTGCTTTTTTGATGTTTTTCCTTCGTACTCTCTTTTGTGGTAGTAACGAGGAGCAGAATTTGTTCTCAAAGGTGATTCTTAGCACTGTCAGTGTCTGCTATCTGTAGATGACTCAAAGGGGTGAATTATTTTAAAAAACACTGTCTTTCCGAGGGCAAGATCTCATCTTCTACATTTGCTATTCAGTATACCTTGGAGAGGATTACATTGTTGAATCTTGTTAAAAGTCTGTGAAAAAGCATAGCCAACTCGGACTTCCCATGAGAGACAGAGCCTTAGTAACTTTATCTGTAAGCACTGCATCCTGGCCAGCCATTCGTAAGGGCATCAGCTTAATTACATCCTTCTAGTGTGGGAATCCATTACTTGGAACATTGTGTCCATCCAGTTCAGAACCAGTTGCTCTTTATAGAGTTCTAACAGAGTCTTCTTAATCATCTTGACAGAGACCAGGACATTGCAAGGATTGTCAGAATCTCTTCCTTCTGCAGGAGTCAGAAACACTTTTGTTCAAGAGTGAGAGAACGGTTCCCCTTGGGGAGAAGAGCAAGGGATTGTTCTTACTAATTTGCAGTTCCCAAGATAGGCAGATGGTTGCCCTCCAGTATTAGATCTTTTGTTGTTGAACATGTTTTGGCTGCAGAGAACTCCATATGCCTTGTTTGCTAGAAATCCTGCTCCACTGAGCAGTTTGTGCCCTTGGACCTGAAAGACATATATCTTCATATTTCATCTTATGCATGGCATTGATGGTTTTTTAAAAAGTGCATGAATAGGGATGCGTAGTGCCCTGTTTGAGGCAGCACCAACATCAACAATTCTGCTATCCTTGGGTTGTAGCAAATTATAGTCTTACCCATTGTAAACCCGTTGAAAATAATGAGCATGGCTAACTTTGATCCATTCATTTAATTGCCCTACTCTAAGTAAAATTTAGTTGGCTACACTAAGTGTTCTATTCCTTGCAGGAATAACTTGTGGACTTTTGTGTGCTGAACTCGAGATACACAAGGTTGAGTCTTGCCAGAAAATCCATCTGGAACCAGTGCAAATGATCCATTGCCAATTTGCTACTTGATTCCTGATTTAGCGGTACATTTCCTTTATTGTAGGGCTTTGTCCCTTCAAAGGAATATCAGAAGTATATATAGCTTGTCTCTACTTGCCTGCCCCAGCTTGCTCTAACCACACATCCCTAAACATGTCTGCAGATGGCTTCTCTGTTCAGGGAATAAAATATTCCTGAACACAAATGACTGAGGCTTTACGTGTGCTAGGGAGACACTTTCCCACTGCATCCCTGCCTGTTCTTTCAGAGGATAAGCTGCTGTCCATCTGGTAGAGCTGACTCAGAAACTAGCTCACTTATTAAAATACACAGGAGTGTAGCATGAGTAGCTTTGCCTTGTTTTAGTCCAGTGCCCTCGTGTAAGGCATACAGGGAACAACAGAGAGAAGAACGCAAATGGAGTTTTATTGAGAGAGTGTAACAAAATGGCAATTTAATGATTAACAATAAAAGCTATCCCTGAGACAGTGGGGATGCCAGCAAAACGAACGAGAAACGCATACTTCAGTGTTTCCTAGAGATGCACTGAGTCTAGGTAGTTATAATCTGATAGGCTTCACCAGCCTGGTGTCCTCCAGATGTTTTTGATACTGCTTTCACCACCCCCTGACTATTGGTTGTGCTAGTTGGTGGCAGTTGTAGTTGAAAACATTTGGAAGGCACCAGGTTGGGAAAGTCTGGCCTCTGATGTACAAAGACGTACAAAAGAGTAGGGTGCTCCCAAAATGATAATTTCCAGGTACACAAAAGGAAGTTTGTTGTTGCCTGTCACAAGAAAAGAGGGGTGGTGGTTTAAAGTTGAGTTTAGATGGGCTTTACAGTAGGAGAGTATAAATTTAATTAAATAATAACTGCTGCGACTACTACTACGCCCACTACTACTTCCAAGTGCCTTTTGTCATAGTTTGTTAGAACTTTAATAGCTTACTTTCATCCCTCCCCCAAAATGTATATTTTAGAGCATCCCAAAATGGTGGTGGAATATTGCTCTCAGACAACATGTGGTTTATAGCCTTGTCAGAGATGCTGTTCCAGAGTGCTCTAAATACTTGTGACCGGTTGGTATACTCATTGAAAGGGAGGTTGTTTGTGATCTCAGAACCCATAAATAAAGAGCAGTGACATGAGTCTTGAGGGTGTGTGAATAAACTCCACAGAGGTGATGTGTACTGTTTACAAAGAAGAAGATTATGAACAAGCAAAGGAACATGAGAAGTTGTCATAGGATAGGTTTGATGCAGCCTAAGAAGCCTTCATTGTGTGCTTTGTATTCCATACTCTCTCTCCACACTGTGTTTTGTCAAGCCCTTACTTTCTCGTTTAATCAGAACCAGGAATTATCAAAATTACCAGCTGTTCCACAGGTTTTGCCAATAGCAAAAAGGTCTGCTGGTATCTTGCCAGTCTTTCTCAGAGATGTAGACTTTGTATGTACAGTAGTCTGGCTGATTGTCTTTGTTATCCTCTGTTGCTTTCTGGTAAGGCTAATACCTAACAGACATTTCAGGAGGGCAACATGGTATTTCTTAATCTTCTTAAAGATCATCCAGCCTACACTAGGGTCCTCCAACCAAGAGAGGCTGCAGCAGTTCTTAAGTTGTGTAATTGACAGATTTTTCCACGTCAGCCAGTTTGCTGGTCTCCTGTATGTAGGATCGCACGTCATAAGTTTCTTACCTTTTATGTTGGAATTGCATTGTACTCCTCTCCTCCTCAAGAGGAATATAACTGACATGATTTGAATTGCAGATTTTCGGTGGTGTGAAATAACTAAATGAGAAGCTACTGTGCCCTACTATTTGCTTCCAGATGGTTATAGAGGAAGGGGGAACTGTGCAGATTCAGTCCTGCGCGTGGAACTGAACAGAAGAGTCTAAGAATAACAGTTAATATTTGTTTTCTTCCTTCCATGAAGTAGCCTTAGATCGCCCTCTGTTGCATAATCAAGAAACTGCAATACAGTCTATGCTGGGCTGGGCTAGAGATGGGATTGCATGAATGTTGCTTCCTTGGGCTTCAGATATTTAAGGAGACCTACCTCTGAACTGAGCTATTGGCCTTTTAAGCTAGTGGAAGTAAGGAAGTGATGGCATGGTGATTGTTGCCATATTCCCAGTTGCCTTACATCCAAAGGGAGAATCCTTTCACATTCTTGGCTTCCAGCAACTACTGGGAGCAAACAAGCACAGGAATCAATATCCTTTGCCATTTTACTTGATCCTATGGCACATAGTGATGGAAAATATTCTCTTGTATTCTGCATGAATCAAATGCAGCTACTTCCCAGTGTTCTGAGGGGGGATTGGTGGGATGTATGTGTGCTCAATTTGGTGGATAGCTGAAAGGACTTTCACTTTTGTAAATGCTTTTGGATATGTTCTCAGAGCTATATGAAGAACCAGTTACTATTGATAAAGCAGGTAGTATGTGGATTAACATGAACACTAGTTATGAGTCTTCTTTCTAATTACTGTTTCAGTTTCTCTCAAAGGAAAGTTATTGAAAGGAAGTAATTTATCTAACAGAGCAATTCTAACCATGTTTACTCAGTTCTACTGAATTTTATGGGGTTCACTCCCAGCTTAGTGAGGTTATGGTGGCAGCCTAAATTACTTGCAGCAATTCTTAAACAAGCCTCTAGTATCCTCAGGTTTTGTTTTGTTTGTTTAAAGAAGGCTGGTTTTTTCTGCAAGTTTCCATGCACTTGATCAGAAGCATCTGGCACTGGCCACAGAATTTACCTTTTGGATTGGACTTTGGTTTGGCCAAGGATAGTGGCACATGGTATTAGGTCTACAAACTTTAAGCTGAAGACAAGTTCCCTACCAGAGCAATATATCTTGCATTGTGTGTGATCTTAAACTCTTCAGAGCATACTAAAGAAGGTTATTGCTACCTGTGATGTAGGTTCTTTTCTCATTAGCCTAGTAAGTGGAGGCCTATAGACAAAATTATCAAAATTATGTTTTTGTTCATAGCACTTATTGACTCAGTGTATATGCTGAAACATATGACTAGCAAACCTGCAAAAAGTATTCTTATTGGTTACCCAGTACTCTTGCTCTCAGTTTGGAAAGGAGCTTTTAAACTATGTTATGCTAAGCCTTTCAAATAGCTTGATCCCAAGCATTTTTCACCTGCAAATAGAGCAAATTCAACCATGGCAGTGTACTGTCACGGACATGGAGACTTTTTTCAGAATCTCAGAACCAGAACAAATCTTTAGGATTAGGGTCTTGTTAAGGATGGTGGTTTGGATTGTTGAAGCCCACCCAGATGCAGCTAGAACACAGTTTAGGTAGCCATGCATTGCATATTATGTTGGAGCAGGGGCAAGGCAGATCAATGAGTAAGATGGAGAGTTAAGATATGCAGCTTCTAAGGAAAATGAGGGGAACCGTGAGAGCACCTCAGATAAACAGTCAGGATTTGAAAAATGAAAAGCTCTCTTACTTCCAGTTATCGTAATATACATCATCATGGAAAAGGTTAGTTCTCTGCCTCTTGGCCAAATAAAATGCCCAAAATAATGGAAAAGAGAGAACTGGTATATGTAGTAAAATTGGAGTATTAGAATTGTTGTGTATGCTGAAGCTGTATTTTATTCTTTCTGGTGCATACTTTGTGATGGATGTCAGAAGAAAGGCTAGCACGGGCACACAACTGTCAGAACTGGCAACAGTCTTAAGCACGCTTTCAGCATAATGGGCTGGTATGAAATGCCCTGGCTCAGAGTAGCAAAGATCAGCCAGAATTCTTAATTGTTCTCAGTACAATAAATCCTGCACCAGAAACCTTAACATATTTAAAGCTGCCTCTGCATCCCACTAGAAATCTAGGAGATTCAGATCAAACCCATGGTCTCAATACCTCAAAATGGGATTAGAAATAAAAGGGTTGGTGCCAGTTCTACTCTTGAGTAGGACTTAGTTGAATGCAATTCAAATTATTTTTCATGTATCTGTTAAACACCTTTTCTCAGTGAGAATGTTCTATAGATCATTTGTAGTCTGATACAACATGGAATTAGTGTGAGTGCACCATTTGTTCAGGTGAAACACAGGGAAGTTGTGTGGTATGAGAATCTAAAAGCTGTTTAAATAATGGGTTAACCAAAGCAATATTCTAGGCAGTAAGGCTTTCTCAACTATGAATATGGCAAAATTGAAGTATAAATGTCTTACTCAGCTTAATAGTGCTCTAATGCTGTCTTTTTTCCAGTTCAGTTGTGAAGCAGAGGAGACTGACTTTCACAGTGCCAAGGTTGTTGCACTACATGCAAGTTAAACTCTACTAACATCTAATTATCATTTCCCTGTTTGCTGAATTGTACTATCCTAGCATATAAAATGGACATAGTGTCAGTTCAAATGTAGCATCAAACTGTGGTTTGGCATTATATTATTGAGCCTTGAATTTGTGTGGTTAGATTCCTTCTTCAGCTACCTGTGAACTCTGCTTTGATTGCAATCTCTGGCTTTTGCAAACTAGAATTTGCCTGGTTTGGATAAAATTGCAAAATATAGTTTGCTGCAAAGTAAGAGTTTGCAAGGAGTTCTGTGTCTGTGGTAGTTTTGTGCATGTGACTTTTATTTTAAACCAAGAATGGAATGGTTAAACTTTGTGTAGCAAGTAAATGTTGGAATATCTCCAGGGGCCTAAACATTTTTACTAATTGGCATAAAGGGATGCTGATTTCAGCCAGCCATTTCTAATGTGGCAAGAGGACCAACGGTGGTTGCAGGTTTGTGCATGTGGTCATGGCGTGTTTTAACCAGGTTGTTTCTTCAGTCATTTTGCATATAGTAAAAAGATAAGGAGATGCTGCCGTACAGTGGTGCCCCGCAAGACGAATGCCTCGCAAGACGGAAAACCCGCAAGACGAAAGGGTTTTCTGTTAGCGAGTTGCTTCGCAAGACGAATTTCCCTATGGGCTTGCTTCGCAAGAAGAAAGCCCATAGGGAAATCTCCGGGGACCTCTTTTAAATGCTGGCGGTGGGGAGCAAAGCCTTTCCCCCCCTCCAGCCTTCAGAAGAGGTCCAGGAAGGCCGGCGGGGGCCGAAAGGCTTTGCTCCCCACCGCCAGCATTTTAAAAGCAGTCTGGGATAGCAGGGAAGTGGTTCCCGCTATCCCGGACGGCTTTTGAAGGCAGGCGGGGGGGGGAGCAAAGACTTTCGCTCCCCGCTGGCATTCAGAAGAGGTCCAGGACCTCTTCTGAAGGCTGGCGGGGGGCAAAAGTCTTTGTCCCCCCTGCCTGCCTTCCCGGGGGCTTTTAAATCGCCCTGGGACAGCGGAGAAGTCCTCTGCTGTCCCGGGGTTTTTTAAAATGCTGGGGGTGGGAAGAAAAGCCCTTGCCCCCCCCCCCCGCCTTCAGAAGAGGTTGGGGGACAGACTGTCCCCGGACCTGGTCTGAAGGCGGTTTCCATAGGAACGCATTGATTGATTTTCAATGCATTCCTATGGGAAACCGTGCTTCGCAAGACGAAAAACTTGCGGAACGAATTAATTTCGTCTTGCGAGGCACCACTGTATGTGGTTTTGCGGCAAGTTACCAGTTTAGCCAACTGCTGCACAAGCCCAGTGCCAAAGTCTAATGTGGCTGCAGCTAACAGCACTGTTGTTCATCTCAGTTCACAAGATTTAAAAACCAATTCAGGCTGTTGGTAAGAACAGAAGATGGAGGAAGAAATAGTTGAAAGTCAGCAAAAGTCACCTTGGTAACTGCAGCATTACACTCGCTCAGAATGAAGAGACTTCAAACATGACTACAAACAGCTTTAAAGAAACAAAAAGAAATTTAATCATCTAAAGAATTAATCTGACAACTGCCCACACTTACACCTCCCACAATCCTTCAATCACTAGGGAATGAGCTTTAATCTCAGATTCCCCTCCAGTTCCATAAAATGCTAGATATGCAGTCTTCAAACTGGGGCATTTCCGGCACACTGCTCTCATTCAAATGCTCTCCCTCTCCTAACACAGCAGCCTTGGCTTTTGTCAGTTTTTTGTTTCATTTCTTTCTGGATGCAAACCGAGGATCATGAATTATTTGTGTTGGTTGGGTGAAGCATTCAGTCTGGTGGAGATGTTTACAATATGTTTATGTGCTAGTTACTGCAAAAAAAGAAAACTTGTGCCACCTTTTACTAACGCTTTTGGGAAGGAGCAGGGAGAGGCCAAGATGGGTGGTCACAAAAATACAAGTAATTGAAACAAAAGGCATGCTTAATTGTCATTTTTAAAGCTATAATTTTTAGATAAAAGAGAGTTCAGTAATGAATTATTGGGTTCTTCCTCTCCCACACTGATTCTCTCCCACACCCCCCTATCTAGATTGCCTTCTTTTGCAAAGGCCAGACATGGATTTTCATTCATTCTTGAAGAATGTGAAAATCTCCTGCATACTTGGTTTTCAGCTTAGTGTGTAGGTTATTGAACATCTAATGTGTGGGTGGCCCTTCCAGTACCCTCCCATTCAAAGGTTGGCAAGGCAAAGAGAAGGGCCTTCACTTAGGAGAAAAATTATATGGGGAATTCTACGCTTCCGGAGTCACTCTGTAAAGAAAATCTCTTGGTTTAAGAGTTAGAACCAGCAAATCTCAATCACATATGGGTTACAGGGAGCTTATTCCAGGGACTAAATATATTGTCATGTTTTGAGAAGAAGCTCATCAGGATGTGGTCAAGCCAGGAAATGAGGCACGGTTCAGGTTAGGGGAACAGACTTCTGGAATACTGGAGCAGGCAGGGCTTTAAGGAGGAAATTGCAGCAGCAAAAGGCATGTGGAGGGTTCATGGACTTTTAAATCTGTTCTGTTCGTTTTTCTGAGAAAGAAAAGTACTGTATTTTTTCGCTCTATTAGATGCACCAGACAATTGGATGCACCTAGTTTTTAGGGGAGGAAAACAAGAAATAAGAAAGGAACGCAAAGCATCCGGAGCTAAGAGGGAACGCTCCTCCATCTTCACTCAGGAGGCTTTGCGGGGCTACCCCTGAAGCCAGGAGAGCAAGCGGGATCGGTGCGCACCGATCCCTCTTGCCCTCCTGGCTTCAGCAAAAGCAAGCCTATTGGCTTTCCTCCCGCAAGAGCCGCATGCTCTGTCCCTTCTCCCACCTCCCGCAAAAGCCAGGGATAGCTGCGCAAAGCCTCCACAGGGCAGCGGGATGAAGGCTCCCCACTCCCTTGCGGAGACTTTATGCCATGGCTAAGCCAGAAGCTAGAACAGCCAGTGGGATCCTGCTTGCTGTCCTGGCTTATTTAACTGCGCACAGCCTCTCTGGCCGGGAGAGGCTGCGCACAGCTAAATAAACCAAGACAGCCAGCTCCCCCAAGAGCCGCGCTCCCTTTAAAGAGCACGCAGAGTGTGCGTGTGGCTCTTTAAAGGGAGCGCTGAGCAGAGCCTCCCGCCTGCATTCGCTGCATAACACACACACACCCATTTCCCCTTACTTTTTAGGAGGGGGAAAGTGTGTCTTATAGAGCAAAAAATATGGTGCATAAATATCCCTTGTTATGCTAACAGCCTATTCTGTATCAGTCCAGAATGAACGCTGGAATATGTAACTATAATGTAACCTGTGATCAGATACACAACATATGCTGTTGATAGTGGTGCAGCTACACTCTTGCCAGAAAAAGATACGGGCTTCTGAAACTGCAGAGACACCTTTATGCAATAGTACGGAATATTCTATTGATCTATGACGTTCTGTGGACCCAGCTACAGCGGTTCTGGATGCATAACACTGCATTTGGACAACATGGCATTTGCATTCTGGTCACTGTTGTTTCATGTGTAGTTTGGTGCTCTGGTCAATAGCAACCCCCTTCTCAGTAAGATGAATGAACCTGATCTTGTGATTAGGGCTTGGCGATGGAGAAGTTGGCACTGAAGTACAATTCATGTGGGCAAGTTAACACTAGAGCACAATCTACAGTAAGAACAGTTCTATCTGGGGTTTTTGTAAACAGAAGCACGGCTAAGTAAATCTAAGTGGATTCAGTTATTTCCATTATGCCCTAGAACTCCTGTGGTTTAGGGTTCGCTCAGCAGTGGACCTCATACAAAAACATAATGTGAGCCTAATCCCCAAAACTTGTAAATTTACTTGTAAATTGCTGTCTGGAGAAACACACAGCTGCCATTATTACTGCTTCAACACTAGAGCCAAATATATTGTCACAGTTGGAGCATCAGAGTAAAAGCATGAATTCTGCCCTTTTTTTAGCATTACGATGAATACTTAATCTCATTTTTTATTATAACTACAGAGTAAAGACAGTTTGATTCCAGTGTCCATAAGGTTTGCAACTGTTTTCTTAGCTTGCAACTTATGGATGAAAAATTTCTCCATCACCATTTACTGTATTTTTTCCGTGTATAGGACACCCCCTATTTTGAGAGACTCCACATTAAGAAAACACTCTTTAGCACTACGTGTGTATAAGACAAGCCCCAATTTTAAACCTAATTTTCTGGTTAAAAAAACCCTAGTCTTATACACGGAAAAATATGGTAATTTGTATGCCGTCTTTCCATTCTTAAAACCATGTTCAAGACGGCTTACACGTGAAAAGATCTACATAATTACAAACATATAGAAAGTAGTCAAAAACAACGAATAAAGCATATCAAAAGTACACAACCATTATTGAACAATTTCTGCATGAATAAGATGTAAATAAGATGTAAACATAAACATACAAAAAATAATATAACAGCACCAAAAAAAAACCCCCAACAATCCCTCCTAAACAATACCCCAACCCAAGAGTCTATTCAGCAGCCTCAGCTTTTGTAGCTGGAGTCAGTCAGGGCTCTGCCCTCCCAAGCCAGGTGGAACAGGCTAGTAAGGCAGGGAGCAAGTCTTCCACGACTCACAGCCAAAATTTGATATTTTTCTGGTGACTATATCATTCTTTTAGGAGTTAGTGTCAGATAAATAGAATGTGTGGGTAGCAGGATAATTTTGCTAAATGTACATTATAGATCAAGAAAGCTTAACTTAGTGGTCAATTGGCTGTTCAGTTATTTTAGAACAAAATGATAAACTGCCAAACTCATTATTCAAGAGTCTGCTCCATGCTATGGTTGGGTTTTTAAAAAACAAAAAACAAAGACCCAGCTATACATCAGTGCGGTTCCGTATCCTATCTAGTTTGAAAGCATTTGGCGGGGAGTGAAATATATTTTCTCCAGAGGTTCCAGCTGTATCAACCTGAATGTTCTATGACCCACATGGCAACAGTTCTGAAATGGTGGGCTGGAATAAATCAGTGAGTCATGGAAGACATCCTCCTCTGCACTTCTTGCCAGGGTTCATTAAATTGGGTGGGGAATCTCTGGCCTCTCTCCCCATCCATATTTCTCACCAGCCCTGCTCTGTACCCTCGGAGGAATGTGTCCTTGCCATTTCTATTGGTTGTCAGAGTGGAGATGTGCAGAAATCTCTGAGTTGTACATAGCTGGGATATAGCCTGTTATAAGAAAGGTAAGAGTCACATCCATTGTTCTACTTGCTTTTGGATCTGGCTGTATGCATGACTGGCATGAACACCCTGGAAGGTTGCCCACAGGAATCTGTCACCCTTTGTTGAAAAGTATTCCCCATGCTTGCCTTAGATGAAATCACAAAAGGTTTTGTTCACATCTTTCTTCACTATTTGCATGGAGAGATTTATTCCCTTTTTTCACCCTTAGATTATAGTCATCTAAGTCAGCGTAGGGAACCAGTGGCCCTTCAAATGTTGTTGGGCTCCTCTATTGGCCCCAACCAGGGTGGCCAATAACTAGGAATGTTAGGAGCTAGAGTCCAGCAATATCCAGAGAACCGTAGTTTCCCCATCCTTTCTTTATGCCTTCCGTCTATTAAAGAATGGCTAGTATCTTATAGAGAGGTTGGCATTAATAAAACTTTTACTGGCTTAGGTGTGATTCTTTCAACTGGATTTGTGCCTCACTGGGGAAACTGGCAGGAAATGTTGAGGAAGGGTTGACAAAGTTTTCCAAATCCAAACTTTTGCAAAGAGTCCTGACCAGGTTTGTCAGGGTTGTATAACCTGAAGGCAGTTATCTATGGATATTTATTGCATGTGAACAACCGGCTAACTGAGAAGTGATCCAATGTCATGTCCCTCCTGGAGGAATCCTTTTTGAGGGCTTACATGGAGTTCCTGAAGCTAAAATCACAATGGTGCAGTCTTTGGCAATGGCTCTTGAAGGAGATCTGTTGATTCTGTGCCCTCAGGACAGGTAACCCCATCTTTGTGTTAGAGACAGATGCCAAGTGGCCACCTAGTCCTCAGGAGTGCAGGTATCTAATGATGCAGAATTGGTTAATCTCCAGCTGCAGGTACTTGCCTAAGGAATAAAGTATCCACTTGAGCAAAGAGATATTTGAGAATAAGCCACTCTTCACAAGTCGGGGCTCTGAAGACTTGAGGCTTAAAAGCCTTCAGTTCTAGACAGAGTCCTGGAACAATGTGTGCACCAGCTCCTAGACTTAAATATCCCCTGATTACCAAACTGTTTGCTAGGACGTCTCACCACCACCCTGATTTTTGGACTTGAGACTGCCTTCAGATCTTGCTTCTCATTCTGACCTTGTGTTTGGACCTCACACTGCCTTCAGACCGTGCTCCTGATATACACCTTCACTAATTCCCGTATGTAAATCAAGCAGCACTGTAAGAACTGACCTGATCTCTTTAAAATTCCATATAACAGTGTTTGAAACTTTGCTTCTAAGGCAACCAGACTAGTTGAGTACCACTTAGGAAGTCGTTTCAAGTCTTCAGGTACCATTGTGTGTGAATGTATATTTGAATCAATACTAAGTGTTAACAGACACTTAGATGTCTTAGAGGCATCAGTAACTTCTCACACTGATTCTAGCTCACTATGATAATAAAATTGGCAGAAAGGTTGTTTCTACGTTGAAGAGGATAGTCACAGTGCCTTATAAGATTCCTGTAAAAATAGGCCATCCGTGATAGGATCTGGCTAGGCTGCGCAGTGAAAAATCCTCTGGAAAATATGTCTGTGGGTCTTTAACTGTGAAAAGGCAATATTATGAATATTTACAAGTGTGTTCATTTCATCCCTCACCCCTCCTCTCTCTATTTTTTTGCCTTCTGCCTTGGGAAAGGAGAATGTCTGTCTGCAGTCGGAAGGCTTTTGTATCTGTAGTGGCTTCCTGTGTGTATTGGAATTCTTTCATAGGTTTGAAGGCAATAGTGGTGGACCTAGCACACTTTACCCTACTGCACCCCCATGCTTACTGTTACCACTTTGGAACACATGAAGATGGATTTTTGGGTGGATTTCCCCCCTAAATTGATTTTTGAATTCTGAATTTATTGTTATTCACATTTTATATTGTATTTTATGCTGTTTTTTGTTGCATCAATTAAGTGTTTTAAATATGTTGTTAGCCACCCTGAGCCCGGTTTTCTGAACCAGGAAGGGCGGGGTATAAATAAAAAATTATTTATTTATTTATTTATTTATTTATTTATTTATTGAGAGAGAGAGAGAGAGAGAGAGAGAGAGAGAGAGAGAGAGAGATGGAGAATAAGCTGCCTGTGAGCCAGAATTACTGGATCAAAATTGCATGTGATACACTAGAATATTAATTTGGAGGGTAGAACATAGTGTACATTTGCTGAGGATGGTTGCATACAGCCATGCTCCTCTCTGTTGGAAAAGTGTGTTGTCCATTTTCCAGGGCACAGCTGTCTGCCTTTGCCATTAATAAAAATCTTCTTTACAAAGTGATGTAAAGCAGGGTATTGGTCTTGGGCTCTAAATTCACGCCTATGTTTTTCTTTTTCTTAGGAGTCGGAAGGACAGCCTAGAAAGTGAAAGCTCGGCAACAATTATTCCTCATGAGTTGATTCGCACAAGACAGCTTGAGAGTGTGCACCTGAAATTCAACCAGGAATCAGGAGCATTGATTCCACTTTGTTTAAGGTGAGTAGTGAGCCTGGTTCGCTCAGTTGGTTAGAGCGTGGTGCTGATAACTCCAAGGTTGCAGGTTCGAACCCCGTATGGTATTGCTGCATATTCTTGCATTGCAAGGCATTGGATGAGATGCTCCTCGGTGTCGATTCCAACTCTATAATTATGTGAGCTACAGCTTTCTGTGAACTACCACCCTCTTGCTGCTGTCACTTCAAGCACACTGTTGCCATTTAACAAGGCATTTTGTCCATGTAACATTCACTTGTGAATGTACATGCTAATAATAATGCACTGGTACACAAGGCACTGCTTTTATCATAATCTAGTCCAATATACAGCCCTGTATCGATAGAATCCTAAGTAATTGTCAGCTGATTTGACTGATTTATGAAAGATTGTGTATTGCAGTTAGTGAGGAAGAGTACAATCGAGTGTGGTTATCGAAAGTGGAGTTTTGGTATGGAATTGCTTTCACTTGAGCTCCCTTATAACACACTCAGTAGTGTAGAAGCTAATTCCCTGTGGTGTGAAACCATGAGGCTGCACTATGCTCATCAGTATTGAAACTGAAACACAGGTCAAATCTAAGTCGTCGTCTTCTTTTTTACCCAGGGCCAAAATAGTCAGCAAGGGCCTTAATCATAGGTTACTGTGGTCATGTTATGTTCACCCACTTATGCCTTACTTTTTTATTATCTGTGAATTTAGAGTAATGTGCTTACTTGCTGTGAGACCTGAGTAGTTTAGTGCTTATGATATAGCAGTGTGTCACATGGAGAAGATACTGTGGATTTAGAAATCACATTTATGAGTGTTTATATTTACTCTTCCAGGGGCAGACTATTACATGGACGGCACTTTACATACAAAAGTATTACGGGAGATACAGCAATCACTTTTGTGTCAACAGGAGTTGAAGGGGCCTTTGCTACAGAGGAGCATCCATATGCAGCACATGGGCCTTGGTTACAAGTAAGAGCCCTCTCATCTTCTTTCCATCTTGCTGCAGTCACTCCTTCCTTCTTCCCAAAAGAACATTTCTTCACTTCATTTTGCTATATTATTTTTAGGCCAAGGAGGCCCTTGCATTCTGCTGCAGTTTCTTTTGAAGTGTTTAGGAAAGAGAATTTAAAGCCAAAAAGTAATGGCAGTCTCTAATACTCTCTTCTGTGTAAACAGCAATTTTCTCTCCCAGAATCCCAGAACATTTTACAAACTCTGCATCCTCTAATTCCCTCTCTTACCACTGCAATGCAGCTACCTCTTGTAGTTACTGTTTCTGAACAGCACAATGCAGCCTAGAAGATAAGGTTACAATACTTGAAGCCTTGAAAAACTCAAAAGGAAAATCAAAACTGCAGAAATGGGAATCTTGCAAAATAATCTTCGCCTAGGGCGCTCTTGTGAAGAGGCCTGGTTTTTGAGCAGAGAGGCATAGAATTCCTCTTCCCTTAACATGAAAATGTAACACACTTTTGATATAAGAGTTTTTTTCTTAAGATATCCAGAACATGAATTCCTAGAAATGACAGCACTTCTCCCGGCCCCTTTGTACACTGTGTATGTTTCACCCTTCCTAAAATCCTGCCATCATAACTGCGTACATCCTCTAGAATGAGCTAGTGGGGGCAGGAAATAGAGGAACTATTTGAAACAACTGAGTGAAATCCATGCCTATGAAGGATGGAACTCTGCATGGCTTCTGTATCTCACAAGATACAGTTAGGTTAGGACTCTTTCTCATCTTGAAATACTTTCAAAGGCTGTAGCTTTGTGTATATAATCTACAACTAGTTAAGAAAAGGACAGGAAGTTTAGATGTGTGGCCATTTCTGCCCCCTCACATTTTTCAAGATGCATTTCTTTCCTAAGAACCCTTCAGTTCTTTGCTCCTGTAGGTGTCACAATTGGGCTGGGTATGAACTTTTTAAAAAAATAAATAAATTCTTAAGGCGTATGAGCCTGATACACTTTTAGAACATGTCAAAGAGCTGTAGGAAGTCCCTGTCAGCTTGTTTTCTGAGAAATGGATTCGCTTTCCCAGCACACTAATGATTTAGGATAGACACTCAAAGGATCTAGTCCATTGTTCTGGGTCTTGTACTATTGCCTGTGGCCTCTGAATATTTGCTCCAGATAATGGCTTTTTAGGATTTGTCCATGTGGGAATGTATTGAAGAGCCCTGTATAGCTTCTCAGTTAGTGCTCCGGCTGTTAAGAAAGCACAGACTGAAAGTACAGACCCTTTTCAGAATAAACAAAGAATGATCTACATTTGCTGGTTGTGGGTGTGGCATTTTTGGAAATAACCTTACCCAGTTTCATGCACCTCTGGCCGTCCTTCTTGCTGCTACCTGCCCTATAATTAGACATAACTGACAGATATAGGAAAGCTAGAATGAGTAGTTAGGGCCTAGAGCAAGCAGGTTAGTAGGTGAACCTGTAGTTGTATAATATTCTTAGTTTTCGAAATGAAATAGCAGCTTGGCACAACCCATGTTTGGAGGGATGGAAGAGCACATTTGTCCTCAGCAGAGGTTTTGTATAATCAGATAAAGAATTCCCCAATGTCAGGGACAAGCAGGAGTCCCAAGGGGTGGGCAGAGAAGGCACGGGGGTAGGAGGATGGGGCAGGGAAAGAGGCCAGCAATTTGTGGGGTTCTGTTCCACCTGTGAGATAGGAGCTGGGGTTGGAGGAAGAGGAAGAGTCCGGGCGGGCAGGCAGCGGCAGGGGGCTCCTCTGTCCCTCCCCCGCTGTCTCCAAGGACAAGGAGGGGCTTAAAGTGATAGGAGCAGCTGGAGCTGCTGTGTAGGTGAAGTCGCCAGTTGCTTGTGTGAGGGGGCTTAAGTGAGCTGGAAGGGGCATGGTTGCTCCAACTGTCTGGGCCAGAGTACAAGTCTGAAGAAGTAGGTACCTAGCTAGCTAATTAGTAGGAGTGCTGTGTATATCCCTTGCACCTTAGGAGCTGATGTAGTTGAGTGTTTTGCCAACAAAGAACTAAACTACCAGTTGCTTATCCTCGTTGGGGCTGGATACCCAACCATATTTACTCCCTGTTCAATTCTGTACCTAACAGTGTCTACTCATACCCAGCTCTGTGTTTCATTTTTGTCTAGCAAGGAAGTGGGAGATGTATGAAAGTGTAAAAAATGTGACCTCTATACGAGTGCTTTTGACTCCTCATTAGAAGCATAAAGGTATTTGGCTCTAAATGGAAAGCATGTTTTGGATAACGATAACAAAAGAGAATGTAGTAAGATTCAGACTATAGGCCTTTGCCCGTTTACTTGGGAATAAGCTCCACAGAACAAAATGGGATTTACTCCTGAGTAGACATTCAGAGGATTATATTATGTTTCCTAATGTAAAAACCACCAGGAAATCATGATAGCAAGGATGGATGTAAATGTGAGCATGTGGATATAAAGATGAGCATGTGCCTGAACTAAGAAAGATCCAGGTTGGACTTTTCTTGATTCTGAACATGATGAAATGTAAATGTTCAGCTATAAATTAAATACAATGTACATCCTTATAGAAAGATCTTTAAACCTTTTAGCAGTCAGCAATCCAGCTGTGCTCTCTGAATCTTGACACAGAGGTCAACCAGTGTTTTGTATGCCTTCTTTGGAAATATGGCACTCATGTTTCCAAAGCACCTTTTCCTTCTATTATTACTACCTTACAGAAAATCAGCTGCCAAAAACCTTAAGATCATAGTTCTACAGGAACAAGGTGTGTTTACCAAGAATTGATTAGCTCCACTTTAAGTACTAATCTTGCCAAGGTGAAGGTGAATTGAGCAAGAAAAAGCAGCTCATCCCCTTGTCTGATCCAGCAGGGCTGCTCTTAGATACCCTGGCCTTAGCCTGTTTAAGGCTTTAAAAGGAAAACAAAACATAACCCAGTATTTTGCATTTAACTTGGAAGCAAACTACTCACTTCTCTGGTAAAAACAAACAAACAAAACCTTGGAAGCAAACTGAAATCCAGTCTACATGTTTTAACTCTGAAATAATAAAATCCCTGGCAGTCAGTATCTGTTAATAGGCACACACTCTGTCTCAGTGAACATTGTTGAAAGACAGCCACACGTCCAATGGATTACAGCAGTGGTGAGACACCTCTGGAGGCAATTTCCCCCAATCCATGTCCACTTACCCCACACTTGATGTCACATGTCAGGTGTAAGGCAGGTAAAAAGACACAGCTGCATTGGTAGGGGGCTTTTATTTGGTGCCTTTTAAAATGGGTGTCAAATCCGCTTCTGGGATTGGTTCTACACAGGGTCTCATGAGTGCAACCAGTCCCTGCTGGAAGTGGGGCTTGCAGCTGCCACTGATGAGCTGACTTGCAGTGACTACAGATCCCATTTTGTTTGACTTCATGGTTTGATTTCAACGGTTGGCCCCACTTTGCTTACATGTGAGATGACTGAACACCAAAATAAGGCTTCTGTCATGTTTGGATTTAGCTTCCACACCAAAAGTTTGGACCCCCCAAAAAAAACTACCATTGCCAGTACTTGATGCATGTACTTTCCATTTTTCATACACAGAGCATCCATCAGTCACAAAGTGAGCCTTCTGCCCTCAGTACAGCTCATAGTTCTTCCTCAATGTATTTTTTAATACTCTCTTGCAGTTGCATACCTTTTTCTCCACCTTTTTAAGCTCAGAACTTGCTGAGCTCCCTAACACCAACTTGCAACACACAATTCCAGATTGTTTAGGAATCTTTATGCTCCCCCAAATAGTATTGGGGGGAGGAGTGCAATTTAATATTATTTAGATTTTATAATAATCTCATAGCAAATTAAGTTTTTTTTGGCCACAAAATATGAGGTTTTTTAGCATTACATATTAAAGTCCATGAAGAAAACTTTTCTACAAGTTTTTTATACCTGCTAATCAGTTACACAAAGCTGAAACTTCAGGATTCCTTGTGTCAGCCTAGCTTAATTCCCTAACACCTTCCACTGTCTCCGGTATTGTTCAATGAGAAAATCACTTTGAGCCACAAAGATGCTAAGCAAGCAAGAAGTCTCATTTGTTAGCACTAAGCTTCTGTTTGTATGTTAGTTACTGTGGCAGTGTCTCTGATGTGTAACACTCATACTAATGCTGTACATGATCAAAGGCTTCCAGCAACGGTTTCACCTCCTCTGGAATAATGGCTGCCAAAAGCATCAGCACCTCTTTCTGAAGATATTGCTAAGGCAAACCTCTTCCTGGGGGCAGAGTGAATGCTTCAGGTGAGCATTAAAACAGCCATGCTGGGTCAAACAAATAGCCTATCCAGTGTTGTGTAATGGGCTTTCTGTCATAGAAACCACATACAAAAATTTTAATAGCATTGGAGCTATTAAAACAGCATTTTCCATTTCTTCCTGTTTTCTTCCAGCATCTGTCAGTCCATGGTGTTAGGAATAGTCAAAGCATTAAAAAGCTAAGACAGAACTTGCATTAAGACAGTCCCTTTTCTGAAATAATAGAATGGCTGCTTCATTCTTTATGTAGCAGCACACATGCATGTGCCAGTGCCTTTGCTTTATTAAAGGACCATCCGTCTCTTGGCTCCATTGTGTCTTTATCTGCTTAACAGGCACTTGCAAATGCATAGTTGTTGCTTGCCCACTCTGAATTTGTATGCTTACATCTAACAATATACTGTAATGTGAAAGGTAAGAAAAATGGCGAACATCATTATTTTGAAACTGGCACAAATGTTCATTTTGTTGTAAATACTGAGCCTGGCCTCACCTTCATCTAGGTGAAAACTCATTTGAAAAGCAGTCCTGTAGTTTACAGTCTCTTTAACATGTTTAGTCATCTTTTGTAACATGGTTTTGCTTTTGGATGTTACTATGCTGCTGGTGAGAAAAGTTCTACAGCTCAGGGCCAGACTAGATACAACAGTAGGCAGCTGGTTTTTCAAACAGTATTTTAATAGTCACAGCCATGCCTCCCCCCATTGAAACTACAGTGTAAGAGGAAAGGGATAATGCCTCTCCCTGGGGCTGTCATTTGTCTTGGGCAGAAATTAATATCTTTATAATATCTGCATGTTTTGACCCACAGAAAGAATGGTGTGGAGAGAGTGGTTAAAACACACTCCCGTTCTATGATTCTGGTTGGATCTCCCCTGCCACCCCCTCCCAGCTATTATTAAAGTATTAAAAATAGCAACACTATCTGCCTTCAGACGTAAGAAATGTGGGTAAGGAAACAGGGGCTGTTAGGGATGAGTATTCTAGCTCTGGCCTTCATCAGTTTTTATCGTGTTCCACTTTGTAAAAGGTGACTGTGTCTAGTGGGGGAGCCTTTAATATCTATGGAGGCTTCCAGCACATTTTGGAACCATACTTTCCCCTATAAGGAGCCCCCGCAAATACAAAAATTCTCCTCCTTGACACAGTCACTTCCTACAATTTAGACAATGATAAAAATCTAATAACCAAAGAAGACTGCTGCCATGCCTGATTATGCCTACAGGTATGAGCAGTGTAAAAAATGTCTCCTCTTGATGTTGCTGTGTGTTACCTGTTTCCAAATAAAATTTAACTGCCCATTTGTTGCGGAGCATAGGCATGTCAACAGGTGTAAGCCGTAATGGGTGTATGAAACAGCCATGCCATAGGCATAGGCAGGATTTATGTTGGGGGAGTGAGGCAGGACATCCACCTGTCATCATCCTCTGTCTGGCAGATTTGGAATGAAATGTCTCAACAACTGTTTTAAATTACTTTCTTTTGCTCGGAAAAATCTGTCAAAAATATTTCTACAGTTTCTACTTTTATTTAAGTATTTTTATTTATTTACTTGATGGGGGGAGGCAGCTTCCCCCTCCCGGCTAAGCCCATGAGCCATGTTAAGAGGCAGTATGCCATGAATACAACAATATTCTTGGGAGCAACAGTGTTGGAGGGCTCTTGCCTTTATGTTGTGTTTCCATCTTCCCAGGAGCTGGCCACTGTGAGAAATGGGTGCTGCCTTTTAGGTAGTGGTAACAACTAATTCTGCGCTTGGTGTTGTCTAAATGTAGCTGCATATGTGATCGTTGGGAAGAAATACACAAGAAATTGCAGCAGCCACATATGAGAATGCTCATACCGCATTCAAAATTTGCTTTCAGAAGTGCCTGGCATTTGGCTTGTCAAGCAAGTATGCAGGGCAGCACTTGAACCAGGCCTGGCATGGGAAGTGAGAAGCTCCACTGTGCACATTGAAGTCACTATTAAGGCTTCGGTCTGCCATTTTGTTGATCACCCTTGCTATCAAGTTATTCTCTAGCTTTGGCTATATAACAGTAATAATAGCAACAGTTGTAACAAATATTTTATTTATTTAACCCTTTGTCATGTAGTGTCCCAAGGTGGTATGCAACAGCATAGCGAAACAAGTCACAAACGTGGCAAAACAGGTGAAAACCATAGCATCAGGTGAAAAAAGCAAACATAAGTTGTTACCAGCCAGACTCAAAATCAGTCCTTGGAATGTCCTACTATTCAGCCATTTTTGCCTCCTGTTAGCTACTTTTCTTTAATATTTAACAGAAGGCTAATCCCTAACAGACCTTGACTTAGGTTCTTATTTTTAGAGCAGGGAGCTTGATGTACCTTTTTGAAAGGTCCATGTCTTTGATGTGCATTGAATCACTCTTAGGTTTCATGTAGGTTTCATGCCCAAAAAATTCTGTTACGTTGATAAAGAAGGATTTCTCTTCATAAAAATCCTTATCCAAGCATTTCATAAGAAAATAAGGGTCTCTGACATGCAGTTTTTGAGATTACCTCTGAAGAGTAATTTCTTGTTCAATAAAATAATGACAATTTTTTTCTTTAAAGTTCCCCAAGTCTGAGTGGCATGTTGGGAATACCAATATATGCTAAAGGTTTGTGCAACAATACAGGTTGAGTGTTTTGTGTCATTTCCTCAAGTCTCCCTTGAGTAGTGTAGCTTTACAGGGAAAGTGTGATGATTGTGACAAGAACATTCCAACACTATTACCGACACCCACCACAAACTGCTTTACTTGTTGCTTGAACAAACTTAGAGAGCTGACTTAATATATTGTACAATTGCTCTGTTCTAGTAAGGCTATCCAGAGGCGAGCATTTAGCAGTTTTATCACTTTCTCAAGATTTGTGTACATACATAGCACTGTGCAAATCATCCCCTAGGTTTGTTGAAGCAAAACAAGGCAATAGTGCCTTACCCTCTGGTAGGTGTTGAGAGGCACTATTAAGCCATGTTTAGTCTCTCTAGGGACCAGCATAGGGTTGATTCTACAGTCTAAGCTTGAATGACTCTGCCGCACCATCCCATTTTTAGCAAGAGAAGAAACAGTCAGCTCTCAAGTTTGCAAGCTCTTGCCCCATTAAATTCCTGGCTGCTATTCATATAAGAAGGTCCATTAGCAGTATGAAGATGCAGGCCTCCCTCCCTCCCCTCCACTGTTGGAGGGAAGGAGGCACTGTTCTTGGCAATGTCTGTCCAGAATTGGGTAGGTACATTGCAGAGAATTGGAAACAAAGGGTCCCATGGCATCAGTGTTCTATTAGCATAAGTGTTCGTGGGCTGGAGTCCACTTCATCAGATACATGTAGTATTATACACAGTTGGCAGTATGGGTATAGAGAAGGGAGAGAGAGAGAGAGAGAGAGAGAGAGAGAGAGAGAGAGAGAGAGAGAGAGAGAGAAGGGGGCCAAATGGCCATGAACAGCAACAAGTACATAAAATTGTCACAACTACTGTATAAACCTGAAGAGAAAGGGAAAAACATTCACAAAAGCAGCAATTGGTGATAATATAATTATCCTAAGTTTTGCAATTGTTAGTTAACATTTGTACTGAACAGGAAACTATTGTCTGTATTCAAGCCTGAACAGACTTGGACGTCTTGGTTCTAATTCAACAATTTCACGCTGGAGTCTCCTTATAAAATAATGTCAGAGAATGCAATTTTTCAGGTTAGTAACAGGGCTCTGGGATGTTGAAATGTACTCTTACTGGTTTCTGAATACTGCCATTTCTAGTGTCTGATTTGCAAACATTTCGTCTTTTGCATAGAAACTAACCTTTATGTAGAAGGACATTGCTGGCAGGTGACAATAGATTACAAAGGAATATGAGCAGGTGCACGAGTCCTTAACGTTAGGTCTTACAATAGTGCATCAACTTTGTCCTAAAAAACACTCAGGCATCTAGGGTTACAGTAGGGTCTGTGTCCATGTACAGCTACTTAAAAAGGTCTCAGCAAATATCAGACCCTGGGCAGGAGAGGCACTCCTTCTGGTAGTCAGAGCCCCAACTATTCCTGGCTTTCTATGTTAACCAGAACCTTGAATTTGAGAGTAGCTATCTTTAAGCAAGGATAAGTCAACTCAAGACCTGTGAGAAAACAGTATCATTGTTCAGGATGGCCTGTAGATCCTTGACATTATGCAGACATGGTTTACTTGTGAGCTGTACATAACAGGTAGTGTTGTGTCAATTTTTTCCCCTTATGGGACTCTCCTGTAGTAGATTATTTCTGGATACTAGTATAACCTTGATGGTCCTGCTTTTTCACTTCATTGGGTGGGTGTTAATAGTTTAAGAAATGCCTGATGTAAATGCTTAAGGTGTGAGTCCCTGTCCAACAAGTTGGAACAGATGCAGTTCTCTTAATAAGACTTGGCTATGGACAGTGGATCTTGTGGTGTCTTTGTGGTGAAAGTTAGAATACAAATGTTTCTGGTATAAGGTGGTGCTTGTATTTTTATTGCATAGATGCACACTGGTGTCCAGAAAGTGAACTGGCTGCTTGAACTGGTCCAGGTCCAGGTCCATGTTCAGACAATCAACCTAATTTAATAAACCTTAGTTTGTGTGATTCCATTTAGTGGCTTAAACAATCATTCAGAAGGACAAAAAATACTTCCTCAGGTTTTAGATGGTGTGAATATGTCACAGCAAGAATGGTCTAAGGTGGCAACTTTTATAAGTGAAATAATTAGCAGGATTCCAACAACAAACTGCTTGTTCCCACAAAACGCTTTTCCTCCATAGAAGCTGCAGCAGCATTGTCTCTCCCTACCCCCCAAAAATGCTGTTTTGCTGTGGCACTTCAGCCACCTACCACATTTCTGTCATGTCTGTGGTCATCATGTCATCATTGTAGGCCGAGGAAGTCGTGTACAGAGAGACAGGTCGGTGGATTCCAGCATAGTTTAAGAAGTCAGACAATATGTGTTGAAAATACAGCCTTTGGGGTACCTGGATCAAGGGAGAAGGATGGCAAAACCTAGCTTTGTTTCTCCTCTCCCCTTCGCTTGACTTGGGGTGAGAGAAATAAAGCTATATTTTGCAAGCAAAAGCAGAGAAGCCTCACTTGCTGCTGTTTCGAAGAGCAAGCAGGATTGCTCACCCTTCACATTAGCCAGTGCTTAGGGAGGGGGATTCTTTTAATGCTAATTTCAGGCATGTGAGAGAGCTCCCTGCAGGGTGCACTCTTGCATTCCTGCACCAAACAGGTTCGCTTGCCCTTTCATCCTACTCAGCAAAGAACCCTCACATGCACCGAAAGCCCAGTTCTTAGGAGGATTGTTCTTCCTTCATGCCAGCTGCTAGGTAAAGGTGAAGGGACCCCTGACCATTAGGTCCAGTCGTGGCCGACTCTGGGGTTGCAGCGCTCATCTCGCTTTATTGGCCAAGGGAGCCGGCGTACAGCTTCCGGGTCATGTGACCAGCATGACTAAGCCACTTCTGGCGAACCAGAGCAGTGCACGGAAATGCCGTTTACCTTCCTGCCGGAATGGTACCTATTTATCTACTTGGACTTTGATGTCCTTTCAAACTGCTAGGTTGGCAGGAGCAGGGACTGAGCAACGGGAGCTCACCCTGTCGTGGGGATTCGAACCGCCGACCTTCTGATCGGCAAGTCCTAGGCTCTGTGGTTTAACCCGCAGCACCACCGCGTCCCTTTACTGAGTTCCAAAAGTGTTATTTGAAATATCCATCCCCATTCTCCTTTAAACAGTGCTTTTATGCAACTCTTTGCTGAAACAGGAGCATGGGGCTCTCTTAAAGTGCTTCTCAAAAGCACTGTTTGAAGCCACTTGCACACTTCTCTTGTGAGCAGGTGGTAGTGGCAGGGGGGAGAGTGTGAGACACCTTTCTTCCCCACATTGCTGCTGTTGCCTGCGTACTTGTAGGAGAAGAACATGCGCTGCCTCAAACAGCACTTCTGAGCAGGATATAATTCCCACTCATGGGCAATTGAGCAGAGATTACATCCTGCTGGGAACAGGATACACAGCCAAGCCAGACTTAAACCCCATCCTCCCATTGATCTATTGACATCAGCAGATAGGCGTGGTTTGGGAGAAATGGCCTCATGGGCCACATTGGTTCCCCACCCTTGCTGTATGAGATCGACTATTAGAATGAGACTTTTTCCAGCGGTTGGGTAACAACCAGTGCAGACAAACCCTTTTTACAGAGAACATCTATTGTTGGCCAGCCAAGTTTTTCCTGTTAACATTAGTTCATAAAATGTAATTTTAAGGAATTTGTTATTGTTTCTTGGCATCAACAACCAGACCTATAGAGTTACCTTTGCTTCCTCAAAACCTCCAGTTTCCTTTAGCCTTGCTGTAGAGACTCCCTCCAATGGATGAGAGAGAGGTTTTGCTGGGCATGTCCCTCATACGTCTGCTTCTTCTTTTTTTTACATTTTTAGAAAATGTTTCAGCTTTCCTATTTCGTCATTGCATAGTATATGCCAAGCCTTCATTGTAAACAAGAAATGTGAGTTCAGTTGTGTTTTTTTTAAGTGCTCTTGGTCAATGAAAGTGAGATTCAAATTCCTAACTGCTGATCCTGCATGATGGGGGAAATAGCCTCAAAATACAAACATGTCTTCTCCATAAACGTAAAGCATCATTTCTGTGTTTGCACAGTATTCTCATTGTTCCTTCTTGCCTAGTGTAATTCAGTGCTGCAAGATGTAGTGAGGGCCACAGGCTTAGATGACTTTAAAATGAGAGTGGCACAGTTATAGAGGATGGGTGTATCACTGCATAATGTGATAGCTAAACAGAGCCTCCCAATCTCAGAGATTGTCTTTCTCTGAACATCCCTAGCTGAGGTGCAAACAGCAGAGGAGGGCTGTTTTCATACCCTGCTATGGTCTTTCCCAAAGCATATTTCTAGTTATTGCTGTCCAGATATGTCCACTGTTTGCCCGAGCCTAGAAAACCTAGCATTGGTTGCTAAAGGCGGAGCACACTTGTAAGGTAGAGGGGGGTGTTGTATGTTTTACAAACAGTCTCCATACAAAGGCAGAACCATGTCCTAGCTTGAGAAACCAGTTACAGCAGGCTAGTGAGGCAGGAACTGTTTGCACAATGCCACCAGGTCTATTGAAGTGTTGTGGCATTTCAAAAGCCTCATACTGAGTACCATTTGATAGCCTAGGGACTGTTTGCTGCTCTAGGGACTGTTTACCATGTTAGTTGTAGCTGAAAGTTTCCCTGGGAGGAAAAGATCCTCTTGGATGAGAGTTTTGAATGTGTGTAGAACAACAGAGATAGTTATCTCAGATTTTCCTATCATTTTCTTACAGGGAATCCCCACCCCCCCATAGGGGAATAAATGGCTACTGTCTGCCATCAGTCTCTTCATAGTGTCCTGTTGTTCGGAGCTCTTAAATATTCTCAAAAGGTGGTGCTCAGTTCAAGTTGAACATTTTTCAAAGAACAGGGCCTATTTGTTCAATTTCAACTTCTAAGCTTCTAAATCCCAGAAGAAATTAAATGAGGTGCCTAGAGCTATGGCAGCCTGTGATGTTGATTTGCTGCAGATGTCACCTTTAATATCATGCACATCAAATGCATGCGATTTCTAGTGCAATGTGGTGCCGCCACTGCAGGAACAGTGCTGAATTTAAGGAATGCTGTGAAAAAGATATTATTGATAATAGCTAACTGTACAGTCTCCTTAAAAGCCATGCAGTAGGAACTCTTGAGGATGAAGACATGGGTAGGAGATAAGGGTTTTTGCTGCTATGCCTAAATGCCCTTGTGTATCTGGTTTATCTGACCCTTGCAGGAGAAACATGATTTGAGCTAGGGCAGGTATATCTTTTGTCTATTAGCGCTGGATTACGTCTTGGTATTTCAGGCATGGTTTAACAAAGAAGTTCTTTGGAGGTTAGATTATTTGACCCATTTGGTAGGAAATGTGTTTGCAGGCTAATAGTAGCTTGCTCCTCTTCCTCCTATCCGTTCATTGAAGCCTAAGGCTAGCTCATGGTGTTTCAGACAAAAAGCACCTCCTTTCTCCTATTGCCTGTCTTTTCAGATAATGTGATCTCTCTTCACAATTCTTAGCTTTTCTTCTTCTCTGAATCAAAGCTTTCAGCTTTTGACACAGGGAGAGAATTGATGATACAACTAGATTCCCTAATAATTGCAGCATTTTGTAGGTACTAGGGGAGGAAACAAACCGACCTCCAAGGGCTTTGTGAATTTCTGTATGAACAACAGTACAGTTTCTTCTCTGTGCACTAAGAAAGAGTCTGTTGCTTGGCAATTAGGTGAAGCTTGGAGCGTAAAAGAATAAAACTACTGTTTCTCCCTTTTGCAGATCCTGCTGACTGAAGAGTTTGTGGAAAGAATGCTGGAAGACCTAGAAGATCTGAATTCTTCAGAGGAAGTAAGTTTCTTAACTCTAATATCCAATGGGACTCTTTCTGTATTCAGGGGGTTGATTTGCTTGGTTGATGGTTTGATGGCCTGGTTTCTTGGCTATAATTCCAGGGCTCATGTTTTCTTTGCTGTTATCACCCAGTCCTTGAAAGTCCTTCATGTGGCCACCCCAAGATTATGTGGTCGGAGCACTGGGGATGGTAAAGATTGAATGTTCTATTTTAGGACATCTATGCTAGCCACTCCCCTAGCAGTTGTTGATGTTTTGGCAAAATTCCGACAGAATTCCTATCCCTTATAGTCTACTGAATGTAGACATAGACTTTGACTGTCCGTAATGACACCTTCTGTAGTTTTTTACTGCTTACTTGACAGCCTTGCATTGTGGTAAGAGCATTTATATGACTCCTGTGGGGCTGCTAATGGTTTTTCATGTGCATATCATAAGGTAATCCTCCCTAACATTCATTCATTGCCATGAAAAGCAAATAATCCTAATTCTCACAGTACCTGTTGACTCCAGTCAAGGTTTGTCTGCTTGTAGAACAGCCTTTCCTACTTCTACTGCCAAAACTGCCCTGTTGTTTAATTTTTACTGCTGAATTAGAAGGCTGTGTTGTAATGAAAGTTACAGTAGTAGTTTATTTTTAAATTGACAAAGGATAAGGGGAGGGTAGCAGAAATTTAGTGAAGTCAAATGGGCCTTAGAAAGCACTGCAAATAACAAGGCCAGTGGAAGTGATGGCATTCCAGCTGAACTATTTAAAATTTTAAAAGATGATGCTGTTAAGGTGCTACACTCAATATGCCAGCAAGTTTGGAAAACTCAGCAGTGGCCAGAGGATTGGAGAAGATCAGTCTACATCCCAATCCCAAAGAAGGGCAGTGCCAAAGAATGCTCCAACTACCGCACAATTGCACTCATTTCACACGCTAGCAAGGTTATGCTTAAAATTCTACAAGGAAGGCTCAAGCAGTATGTGGACCGAGAACTCCCAGAAGTGCAAGCTGGATTTAGAAGAGGCAGAGGAACCAGAGACCAAATTGCAAACATGCGCTGGATTATGGAGAAAGCTAGAGAGTTCCAGAAAGACATCTACTTCTGCTTCATTGACTATGCAAAAGCTTTTGACTGTGTCGACCACGGCAAACTATGGCAAGTTCTTAAAGAAATGGGAGTGCCAGATCACCTCATCTGTCTCCTGAGAAATCTCTATGTGGGACAAGAAGCTACAGTTAGAACTGGATATGGAACAACTGATTGGTTCAAAATTGGGAAAGGAGTACGACAAGGCTGTATTTTGTCTCCCTGCTTATTTAACTTATATGCAGAATTCATCATGCGAAAGGCTGGGCTGGATGAATCCCTAGCCGGAATTAAGATTGCCGGAAGAAATATCAACAACCTCAGATATGCAGATGACACAACCTTGATGGCAGAAAGTGAGGAGGAATTAAAGAACCTTTTAATGAGGGTGAAAGAGGAGAGCGCAAAATATGGCCTGAAGCTCAACATCAAAAAAACGAAGATCATGGCCACTGGTCCCATCACCTCCTGGCAAATAGAAGGGGAAGAAATGGAGGTAGTGAGAGATTTTACTTTCTTGGGCTCAATGATCACTGCAGATGGTGACAGCAGCCACGAAATTAAAAGACGCCTGCTTCTTGGGAGAAGGGCAATGACAGGCCTAGACAGCATCTTGAGAAGTAGAGACATCACCTTGCCAACAAAGGTTCGTATAGTTAAAGCTATGGTTTTCCCAGTAGTGATGTATGGAAGTGAGAGCTGGACCATAAAGAAGGCTGATCGCCGAAGAATTGATGCTTTTGAATTATGGTGCTGGAGGAGACTCTTGAGAGTCCCATGGACTGCAAGAAGATCAAACCTCTCCATACTGAAGGAAATCAACCCTGAGTGCTCACTGGAAGGACAGATTGTGAAGCTGAGGCTCCAGTACTTTGGCCACCTCATGAGAAGAGAAGACTCCCTGGAGAAGACCCTGATGTTGGGAAAGATGGAGGGCACAAGGAGAAGGGGACGGCAGAGGACGAGATGGTTGGATAGTGTTTTCGAGGTTACCAGCATGAGTTTGAGCAAACTGCGGGAGGCAGTGGAGGACAGAGGTGCCTGGCGTTCTCTGGTCCATGGGGTCACGAAGAGTCGGACACGACTAAACGACTAAACAACAACAACAACAAAGCAGAAATTTACAG
This sequence comes from Podarcis gaigeae, assembly GCF_964106915.1. Taxonomy (NCBI): domain Eukaryota; kingdom Metazoa; phylum Chordata; class Lepidosauria; order Squamata; family Lacertidae; genus Podarcis; species Podarcis gaigeae. The sequence continues at coordinate 57,243,607 of NC_139681.1, read as the reverse complement.
TCAAAGGAAATAACACAACCAACTTGGAACATGCACACCTGGTTTTCTGTAATGGAGTCTGTCTTGGGGCCTCTCCTGGCCAAAACTGAAACTTCCTTTTAAGGTGCAAGCTACTATAGAAAAGTTATTTTTAGGCATGCTTCATATTTATTTTTAGGGGTGCTTCATAACAGTCTTCAGGGTTGGCAGTGGGGAACCCTCTCCATTCCCCAAAGTCTTAGGTCAATGAGAAGTTTGGTTCATCATATGAGGAGTTGGCAACTGCCTCTTGGTCAGGGCCAGAAAGACAGCTGGCTCGGGGACTGCACAGTTACCTAGAATCTTAAAACCATGCAGGAAGGCTTGGCACACTTCTTACATGGATTAAAAATGGATTTGAGAGACATTTTGAGGAACAATCAACATCAAAAATGGGGGTGTGCTGTTTTTTTACAGCAACAAAAACTAGAATGAAGTTAAAAGACTGTTTCATCTTGCATCTAGTACTTAACCCAGTAAATGTGAATGAAGTTGTCTTTCATTATTACGCCAAGTTTACTGCCTCCCTAATTTTTATTTATCTCAAGATCACCCAAGTTTTTAGTGAATAAATGATAGTTCTAAATTACTTTTTAACCATTTTTTCATGTGAAGAAATTATTGGAGGAGTTTTAAAATAAGTTTACCACTGAATGATCTTCCCTCAGTGAAGGAGAGCCCTAATGTGAGCTTTCTCTTGATTTTCTGTAAGCGTGATCTACTGGTTCTCTCTGTTGACAGTAGGTTTCTGATATGCCCAGGATACCTGTTTTGTTTAGCTGCCAAGCTCTTAAACTCTCCCATCATGGTTAAGAGATTTCTTTAATGTTAACATATAAACACCTATACATTCTATCTCCCTTCAAATGACATTTTCTAGTTCAATTTCTTCAGTCACGCTTTGGGTTTTTGCTAGCTACCATTTTTCTCTGTACACTCATTTTAGAGTTGTACTCTGTCCTCCACTTTACCTGAAAAACATTTACATCATCATCCTTAAGTGTTAAATCATCCCAAACTTGATGATCCTCAACTCCTGTTTGCTTACCCTGAGAAGTTAAGTCTAAAAGCTGCTCTGTGACTTCTTTCATGTTCAGCACCAGCAGTTTGGTTACTTCAGTTGAAGTGTACAGGCTCAGCTTGTCCCAGAAGAGACCCTAATGTCTAGCAAATGACTGCTCTAAAATGCTTTGCTCAATAGTGTGATAGAAATTTCCTTAATCTATACTCTTCCTCTTCATACCACTATCACATCCAAGAACTAGGGCCCTGCAGTTCCATCAGTCTAGCTGGTCCTGTAGGTCCTGTATGTGGAAGAGAGAGCATTTCTGAAAATACTACCTTGGAGGGCTTTGACTCAATGTTCTACTCAGCTATTTTTCTAGAAAAAGAGGTGCCAGAACTCAGCATGAACACCTCCCTCGTTCTCTTCGAATGGCAATGGCGCCCACCTGAGAGCTGCTGGAACTGAGTTCTGGCAGAAAAAAAGCCCATGCAACTTAACCACTCCTCAGCCAGTGTGCACAATGGTCATTGACTCCTCCATCTAACAGTCCATCCAGCAAGTCTATCCAGTCTACAGTCTTCCCACCAGGCAGACACCACCCCCAACTTTGTGATTGCCTCTTACTAGACCCTTCCCCAAGCAATTCCTGTAAGTTATTAAGCACCCAAGAAATAGGACAGTTCTATGGAATTCCCCCCTCCCAATTCCTCAGCTAAGACCCTCATTCTCCATAATAGCAAATGAACTGTTGGCATGGAGTAAGGCTCCTCTATGTGTCCCTGAATTCTGCCCCTCTATTTTTCAAAGTCAGCCTCAGGGGAATGAATTTGTTCCCAAATAACCAGGAGCTCATAAGTCCCTATATTTCTGCTAGTTTTCTAGTTTTGCTACTGTTTTTGTTACGTTCATGTGGGATTGATGTTAACCTTGAGAGGCATATTGGGACTTCACTTCCCCACGACCCTTGCATGATCCTTTATTTGCCAGTCTCGCCAGCTTCTTCCTCAACTACCTTATTGTGGGGTTTCACTTGTGTTTGCTGTATATCAAACCTATTCTAAAACTGTTTTATCACTGTATTTTCAATGTATTGAACTCCATGCGTGCTGCTGTACCCTGAAGTCTTATATGCATGATACGCTGGGCTAGAAAACCTCTGAATTCACTGACTCAGTCCTTCTTAAGCAGGTGCCAAAAAAAAAGGCCCCTGGTGAATTAAGAGAAAGCAAAGTAAGACAGTAATGCACAAGTGAGTGGTAGAAATAGGGAAAAAAATACTTGGCTATGTAATCTATGTAAACTGACCTGTGATCTTTGGATGAAGGGTGGTATACATTTTTAATAAATAATGATAAAATAACAGTCTTCTGTCCCAAATGAACACTTTGGAAAAAGATTTCCTTATTTACCTAATAGCTGGAAACTTTTGCTTCTATTGGGTCTAATGGGTTTGCTTTGTGTATCATTCATCATAGTAAATTATATTAACTAATAACTTCTTTGCTTTTTTAGTTCAAGTTTTCAAAGGAGTATAGTTGGCCTGAAAAGAAACTGAAAGTCTCCATCTTACCTGATGCTGTATTTGACAACCCACTGCATTAAAGCCAGCTGACACCCACAAGCAACAAGTTGCTGTATGCTGCCCAGTGACTCATGGGATAATTTAGTGCAGTAAAAGCTCTTCGTGCAAATAAGATGCTGCTGCATATCCACTGCAAACAACGGAGGGGTTACTCAACAGCAGTCCAGCCAGAACTCAATTATTCCAGTACCTGGCATTCTCTTCCGTCATGGAAGAACTCTGAATAACCTGCATATGAATGAGTGCGAGAGTGAGACAAGGAGAGAGAAGTATTTAACTATTAATAGTAGTTGTAAGAATTCCTTTCCCTACTTTAACTGGCTCCAGAGGTCCCTGCAACCCCCAGCTCAGGGTTTATGTGCCTCATCTGCCTTGGCTTAATCACACAATTTTCAGGCGTAAACACACAATCCATTAGAAGTATTTTTTGTAACTCTCAAATTCTTTAATTAGCCATGCTTCTCCTGGCCAGAATTATTCCTTCAGTGTGATTTTTTTTTATTGCTCCAGAAAGGCCATTTTGTTTATACTTTATGTACACACAATCAAACTGAGGAAACACTGATCAGTTTTGATGCCACACTAGGGACTGATTTGGCAGGGGAATCATGGTCCCACTGGCTAAACTGCCATGATGTTACAAAGGGGGCTGTACTTAAACTGTCATTTTAGATTCTGAATTCTGAGGCCTATAAACATCCTATTTAAGTCAGGAGTTTGCCCTAGGGAAGAGATACAGCTTGGGTTATATTTAGGAAAGGGTTGCTTTAAAAAGTTCTGTGAAACCCAAGCCTAAGTGTTTTTCTTCAGAACGAAACTTAATGGTGTTCAGTGGGGCTTCTTACCAGGTAAGTATTTACTGGATCGCAGGATTAAACACCTATTTTAGTGTGTCCTAGGGTAATAGGCCAAAATGATAATTGATACTCTTCAAAGATAAGCAAAACTTCCTTGTTTCATGGTCACCTGTAAAAGGGACAAGTACATGGAGAACTGGGTTTCATAGGTATTTCTCATTGGGCTGTACAATGAGCAGAGGGCTTTGGGTGTTTATTTTCTAACTTGGTACAGCCAGATCTTCTGGGTTAACAATTCTGATACTGTATCCTTCCTGAAGTTTCCTATAGATTTGTACCAATTTTCCTGACGCATACTGCAGAGAAATAGAAAAGGGTACACGAGTTAAAGAGATGCCTGAAAACCTATTGCCTTGTTTCTAACTTGCCTTTAAAAACAAAATTTCCCAAAGAACATTTATTTCTGCTGAAATCATGTTTTCACTTTCCATTCACATATTTTGGGAAGGCATATCTGTTAATTTTAATGCATATTGAGTCAGGCCATTTCAGAATGTTTTGAAAATTCAGCTTGATGTACTGCTGTATACACAGGCGTTAATTTTCAGAGTTATGGCCTGATTTTGAGACAGCTACACTGTATTTCTAACACCATTTTGTGCAGACTTTGACTTTGTGTTTAAAGGCAGTTTGACTAACTTCCTAGGAGAGGAAAGTGGTAGTAGCTCCATAGCTCACCACCGAAAATGAAATCTGGCACTGCTAAAGCAGAAATCTACAACCTAAAACTATCTTCTGAAAGTTTCTGTTACAAAGTTTGTAGAAGGAAACATGTTGGTTCGCTTCCCTTCCCAAGAGAATGAAAGTCCACTTCAACTAGGCAACTGTTCAAAATACCACGTTCTCTTGTTGTGTATACTTAGGTTCTTTAGAAATTTTGTCACGGGCATAAGTGACCTTCAGAAATTTCTCAGAATTGTTGTATACTGATGTACACCAGAATTGGTGTACACCCATGGGCTGATGGCTAGGGAACTGGATCTCGAGCAAGTTTAGATAGATATGTGCTGGTGACATAAAGTAGCTCACAATAAACTATCTAATATTGTCCACAGGCTCCCTGTCAGAATCCTAGACACCTCACCTTTCACATTAAGTGACTTAGGATCACATGGTATACTAGTGTGGTCTGATGTTTAGGGCATACAAGGCAAAAAAGCTTTGGGAGTCACTCACTTAGTTTGTAGTATTTTGGAAGCTGTTGTGCTGTCGTGAGCACAATTCAAACGTGCTAATGTAAGCAAAATTGACTAACCGCTATTGCCAAATTGACTAAGCATAAAACACTGCAAGGTTGAAATAGGCCAAGCCATAGAAGGTTGTAGTGAAATCTTGTAAGGGGTCCCTGCTTATGAGGAAAATCTTTCAGCATTCAAATGGTGTGCTGTCACTCAAATGTTACTGTCAGATACCTAGCATATTTTCCCCACAAAAGCCATCCTTATTAGGCCTAGCTTTCACAAACAGCAGCTGGGATGATAAAGCTGTTTCTTGACTGCTGTGCTTAGGACTGCAATGGAGTCTCATATGACGGAATGCTCCTCTGTGCAAGAGAAAAAATCCTTGCACATAGAAAACTGGCATGTCAGGGAGGAGAGTAGAAACCTTCTGCCTGACGTTAATTTCCTATGTACATAGAAATGTTATTGGATGAAGGAGAATTCAATTATGTGAGGCTTTAGAAGTCATTTCTAGAGTCTAAACTGTCTGGCTTTTCTACAGTTTATCTTGGAAGCCTTGTGTTCCATAGTAGTTTAATTAATGTAGTGAGGCTTTACACAGCTATACTGTCTCATTCGTTACTCTCTATAGTTTACCCTCTATGGATGCAGTAAAGAGCTGAGGAGTTTCCTATCTGAGAAATGAAAGAATCCATGGATGGAAAGCCAGAAATCCTATGAAATGTTAATTTGGAAATAAAAAAAATCTTGTGGGTTTTTCAGGAAGGATCTGTGAGCTGGAGACTAGACTACAGTCTTCTGTGGCTTTTGATAGTTTGCTGCAAAGTCCACAGTGATGTTACATTTTTCCATAACCTTTTAAACGTTTTGTTCTGCATGAGCATTCCTTTAGAGAGAAAGAACTGGTCCAAAGTGTATTTAAAATGACTGTCTTGAAGGGTTTGCAGAGTATTCAGATTTCATATCTGCCTGAAAGTACCCACAAATTACTACTTTGGCAAATCAAAGGTAAAGTGTCTTGGTGTTTAATCAGTAACAGTTTATGGCAGTAACTGCTAGAAACTATTATTGTTGGCTTCCCAGAGGACTTAATGGAATGGAGCTTGGTCTCTCTGTTTACTGTCTATTGCTAACTTTTCACTGTGGTCACTTATGCTGACCATTCCTCCCACCCTAAGACAAGGCAGGAAGAGTTTACTTTGCACTCTTGTTCTCCACTTGCTAGTTACTAAAGTGGCTAACAGGAAACTGGAGCTTTGGCTGTTCTTCAGTTGGTTTGCACCTGCTACTTAATCCCTTCAGCACCTGGAGCTGTAAACACCATTCCTCGGTTGCTGCGACAATTATTAACTTTCAGTGCAGCTGTTGCACCAGCCATGTGCCAGGACAGTGCTAACCTAGCCATCAGACCAAATGGCAACAAAAGAGCCATTCCAGAGGGTTTACTGTCTAAATATGAAGCAGTCAGTAAGTAAGTGAGCAAAATATAGATGGGCTGTAGAATTTCACATGAGAACACTGCAAGCTATAAGAATATAGTTTTAGCAAAACAAAAAAATTCCATCCCCACTTTTGTGGGTTTCCTCTCCCCCATGGCACTGACATTGGTAGCAAGGGAAGTTATAAAAACAGAATCCACTCCCCTCTTCAAAGCACACTCATCCGCTGTGTTTGCATGTAAGGTTAAACCATAGTTAATATTTAACTGTGGTTTAATGTGAATGAGCAGCTTGCTGGTGCACACTGCTCAAAAGTCCCTGCTTTGCTCCTCCCTCGCTCTTGGCTGCATCATACTGGGAGCAACAAACTACAAGACTTGACTTGTCATGTCGTCCAAACCCATGCTCCTGGTTTGTTTGGGGGAACCAAGCCATGCGTTTAAGTTTAGATGACACACCACCTGTGGATTGTTGCTCCCAGCTCATTCCGGCACACTGCTCATTTGCATTAAACCATATTACACATGTCAATTTGAAGCTGAAGGGGCTGCTCAAAGTGCTAACTTGCTGGACATTTGTGACACCATGAAACAACCTCTGCCTGTAATAATTTTCAGCTTCAGAATAAATGATGGCTCTTTAATCATCAATAAGTCAGGCACTGTATGATTGTTTAAATGCAAGGTCCTACCAGCAGCACTTTAAAGATAACAAGAAATACAGGCAGCTCAGCAGAGAAGGGTTAGGGTGGCCTAGAAACCAGTGCTCAATGCAAAGAGAGTGTGTGTGAGAGAGAGAGTAAAGAATGAGGGTTACTGAGCTTACCCCACAGGGACAAAAGAAGCTTGCTCCTGTACTTCGGTATGCACCATTAGATATAATAGCTCAGGATTTTGTTTTTCTGGTGTGTAAATCTGAACTTTGCCACTAAGCCAGATGGTTGGTTGGACAGAGATGCTCTACATGCACACTTCAAGCTTCTTCAGCATGTTTTGCACTGCACCATGACCACCCACTTAGCTTTGCAGATCTGAAGTGTCAGGCACTTCTATGGCAGATGAAAGCATGGGTTTCACATCTGCATGCATGCTGGTGGAGTTCATTGCTCCATCTCATCACACTTGTGTTTTTCTAGCAGCAGGGAGAAAATCATGAACTGTTTTAAAGAAAAGCCCTTTACACATAAAAGCAAGGGAAGTAAGGGTCAGAAAGCAAATGTATTTGCAGAAGTGTTTTTAATGGCTTGGGGCAAAAATGTGTTAATGTTTAATGTTTCTCTCCACCACTACCATCATTGTAATTTATAGGAACAGAAAGAATACCTTCATATTCTGGCAGCCCTATGTTACTGTAGCTTTTCCTACCTTTAGTTGTTCTGTCTCTTTTGAATCCTCCTTTGCTGAGCATCCAAAATGTCAAACAGAAAATGAGCCTGTAGCTGATGAGGGTTTCAAAATGATCCCTAGGCTGACCTGCCTCTCAGACAATTAACCCATGGGCATTATGCACTTTTCAGCTTCTTCATTTCATACACAATTATTTTTTCCTCAGATTGCTTACAGACCATAAAGTCGTAATAAGTGGTACATTAGCTTTACAGTATCATTCCAAGGCTGTCATAAAGGTATGCCTTTTCTACTTTCTGCCAGCCAGCTAATAAGGAGGTTGGAGAAGTATTCTGAAATACCCTTTCCATCTACCTACTTTTATGATTCACTGTTGAAATGTGGAAGCCTGATAGCAGAGTAGCGTAATGAATGCCAGCGTGTGAAGTAAATGTTTAAAGGGCTCAATCAAATACACTTTAATTTCAGAAAACCAGATTGGTTTAAAAGCACAGACCAGAATCTGCTTACCAGCTGATGGTTCTGGTTTTGCAAACACTTCTCTTACTACTCTCCTCGCCCTCCTGCACACATTTCCCTTTGCTTGTTTCCTAGTTTGGGTTGAAATCAACATGGCTGCCTGATGACAAAGGTTTGTATTCATCACTGCTCCTCTACATAATGGAAAAAGAGGGGGAGAATGGTTTGAGCTTTGTTGACAATAGTGCATGTTAGTGTAGGCCCTTCAATAAGAGAGGATAGCCACTGCCAGCCCTGGTTAATATTCTGGGGAAACACAGGAGTGTGCAATTGTCTTCAAAGGATCTGTTGGCTCAGGTTTAAGCCGAGTATCCCTTTCGCTAGTTTCCCTTTCAACACTGAACAGAATCTCAATTCTGTATAAAGACTTCACCTACCTTAGGGAAAGCGAAACCTATTAAAGTGATAAAACCAGTGAGTTAATTCAAAAGATTCTGTGCTCTGATTGCTGATGAATTACACAGTCTGGGGCCTGGCTTTTCTGGAGCTGCAGTTCACAATTTAGCAGGATCAAACTGCCATCGTGGAAGAAAGCTCCTAAAAGCCGCGGGCTTTGTGGCCCAGCCCCCATTCTTAGGGCCATTCCGTGTGCTGGATCCTGGGTGGGAGGGCTCAGGAGCATAGCATTGGTGTTCAGTTCTAGCAGATCAGATTGTCGCTGCTGCTAAACACAGCAAATGAGACTTAAAGGAATAAATTAAGGTAATGTTACACTCCAGGTTTGCCTTTGCCTTCCTTTCTTGAGACTGTTTTATATCGGTAGGAACCAGAGTTCACTGTTAAAGCAGGGTGGATTTATTTTATTTTTTACATGATAGTGCTCTTGTTGTTACTGTAGTTTTATAATTTGGATGGCTGTAGTGCTAGAAAACAAAATGAGTGGTTTTGCTTTTGGAGGACCTAATCCTTAGACTTGCTCAATTTTTAATTCTGACTGCTGAGGCTACTTTTACCAGCTTCAGCTGAGATGAACCTTTTTGTAGTTCATCTATGTGTGGTGTGTGTGTGTGTGTGTGTGTGTGTGTGTGTGTGTGTGTGTGTGTGTTTCTCAACAAAAATCTTAAGGACATTGCAGAAGCTGTCTGAAAATGGCTTGCCATTCCTGCAGTGAAATTCTCAGTACTTTGTAGTATGCCTTTTTTTCTACCAAAAAAACAATGGGAACCTAAACTAGCAGAGGTTTTAAAAATATTTTATATTAGTTTCTAATGTATATTCTTACATTATCACAGTGCCGGTGTGTGTTCACCTGCGCAAAACTACTTTTTGTAATATTTTTGTGATCACAAAGCTTTGTTTCCCTCCTGTGTATTCAAAGTGCATTAAACTTGTTTGCATAGTTGTGTCTTGTGTGCATTTATTGAGTGATTGCAGAACTGATAAATGAGACTTTATACTCTAACTCTTGTTTAACTTTCTCATTCCAGTGCTTTACAAGCTTCAGCCAGGTTAGGGGGCCCTTTGTCTGCACACAAACGTAAGAGCCTGGGCCCCAGCATTTGCTTATCAACGGTCCTCTGATGTGGTCTGTTTCCTTTTGCACAATATGATCTGCCTCAGGAGAAGGCTTGTATTAATAATTTCCATGGCACTTACTTTGAAGTGGTAGGTGCTTTTACAATTTTTTATCAGTTTTACCCTCACAACCACAGTTGCACATTAAGTTGCTCTGATTAACGTTTTTGTGTGTGCTATATTTGGACAGGGTGGATATACCATAACCGCTGTGGTCAAGAATGGATTGAGTTCTGTACTGTGATCAACAACTCCAAGGTTCAAGTCACACTCCTACAAATCACATTCCCATGGGTAGTAGTGGCCACTTGTACTGTTACCACACTGAATTGCAGATGGAGTGTGATAGTGACTTGTCTTAACGGCAATCATTTGCGCATTAAATTGGATCCTAAAATACTGGCTTGAGGACAAGTGTTCAAAGTTTTAATGTCTATAATAGGGCTGTTGGGGTTTTTGCCTCTGCAAGAAAGGACAAAGAGAATGAAGGTGATTAATATAACATTTATGTTTCCAAGCTTCCTTGCAATGTATCTGTGAAAAACACCTGGGCTTTATTAAAGTAATAACAGGCAAGTCTTGGCCTTCACACAAAATGAACCTTATTTGTATACATCGAACATTGCAGTTTAAATGAAGACACCTTCCTCAGAGGTTAGAAATACTCACTGAGGCTTGGTCCCACCATAACACCCTGTTCTGTAGAGGGCCTGACTCCTACAAAGAGTCTTCCTTTCTTCAGCCTATGTTGGGGACAGTTAGCTCTATCGGACTAGATCAGGGGAACCTCAAGCTCAAGAGCCAAACAGGGCTTTTTAGACCTCTCTGTTTCCAGGCTATACTCCTCATTGACATTGCACCCAAATGTTTTTGCTTGGCTGCAGTGTGTTTTGAACACTGATTGTGCCTCTTATTTTCTGGATTTGGGGCAGGGGAGGGCTGTGCAAGTGTAAAAACTAGCCTATCAGTGTACAAAGGTAAAAAATTACGTTTGTTGCCCCACCTAGCCCATATTCCTGTACAACTCCCACAGTCAATTGTGGAGGTATCATGTGAAGCATTCTGTGGCACACCAGACACATCCATGCCCAAACTGCATGGATCCCCCAGTCTGTTGTACTTTGCTTGCATAGAAATACTGTGGCTCCTCACTGGATCTTGTTTCTCACTTTAGTGCATCAATGCTCTTGAATGGCAGAGGCCTATAGCATTGGAAGTTATTGCTGCTAGGGAAGATTGTGTCTCATGTATCCAGTGATCACTTTGAGGACCAATAGACACATATTCCATCTACATTTCAGTGTTGCTAAATTCACATCTTTTCCCCAAAAATTGTAAATAAAATCTTTCTTTCATCCAAATTTCTAGCTACAGTACCTGTCTGAATTCTGATTCAGTGAATCTCAGCCCTGATGGGTTTCTCTGTGTTTTTACAGCCACATTAAGAACCACACAAAAATGGCGCTTATGTGTTATAAAGAGCTAAAGGAAATTGACAAGATGGAGCTCCTCTGTGCTTCATTCGTGCCTGAAATTGAATTGGAGGCTCCCAAAGTCAACGAGTGGTACATCCACAATTTTAATCAAAGATCCGTAGCAGTCTAGCATTGCCTGTGGGTTTGGGTCAAAGGAGGACATGGAATCAATTCCACATAGATAGGGCTGTGAGGGGGTGTCTTGTTTTTGTATTTTGCATCGCTATAGTATCTGGTATGGGATCAGCATCCTAATTCTAGTGTTGAATGTGGAGGAGAGCTTTAATGAAGGCTGGACAAGTATTCAGCAAATGAAGGGTGAGGGAAGAGGCCTGTACTTGTTCATCCTCTACAGCCTTGGAGAATGTAGAGTGTAGGTTAAAAGCATGAACTTTTTCGGGGGAGGGAGCCATTTCCATCTGTGTCATCAAGGATCAGGGAGAACACATTTAAAGTTTCACTGAGATGGTATTTCACTTTCAGTAGAATATATAATCATCTCAGTTGGAGTTGCAGAGGTTGGAATATCCTTCCACATGTGGTGGCAGTGTACAAGGTTCCAGTCATTCTGGTCAAATGTTTTTAGGTGAGTCCTACATTTATATTAGCAGTCTTTCAAAATGATTTGGCAGAAGTAACGGATAAGGAGCTAACAATTTTCCTCTTGAAGATTGCTAGGCCATTTATAACCTGGATATGAAAAACAGAAGAGGGGTCTGCAGTTGAGCGATGATACACACAAGTGTGGGATATTGTATTACTATAAGAACAAATGCAAAAGTCTAAAGGCTTCAGAAGGGAATTAAGACAAGGAATATTTTATGAACTAAGGTATGAATATATTTCATATTGAGAACCACCTGATAACTGGAAATTGATGGCAGGATTTGTTTATTTGACAGGGAAGCCGTTTTGATTCCTCTGTTGGACTTTCTCCCCATGTTTATATGGATTTTGTTACTGTTTGATATTCCCTGGGATAAATATTAGTGTTCTTAAGCAAAGGGGGGGTGAACTTTATTGGAAGACTGACAGTTCAAATCTCAGCTCAGGAACTCTGTGGGTACCCATAGGCCAAAGGGGGGGTAACCTAGGGCTTCCAAATGATTGATGCAGGACTACAGACACCATCATCCCTGAACATTGATGGAGCTGATGGAAGTTGGTAGTCACAGGTTTATAAAACTGTAGAATTGGAAGGGACCCTGAGAATCATCTGGTCCAAACCCCTGCAAAGCAGGAATCTCAATTAAAGCATACATTACAGATTTATGCTTTAACATCTGGAGGGTCACCAGTTCCTCACCCATGTTTTAAGCAAAGCCCTGATTCAGGCTTGTTACTGTACCCTTACAGCCCACTCCTGTCTCCTTCATGCCATTCAGTGCCCAGTTCCTTACTAAAAATTACAGATGTTTCCATTATATGAAACTGGAAAGTGGTGCATAACACAAGATACCTGCAGAGTTGGTTCACTCTTAACTCATACTCTGGGATTTATTTCAGTGCAGAATTTGGAATTTCTTTTTGTGTTGAATGCATATAGGGCATTCTCATATGATACGAAAAGTTAGATCTTGCCGACACACAAGATAGTAGGTGCATACAGATTAAGAGTATATCTACACGGGTGTGGGAGGTACAGAATACCAGCAAGAATGGGGCATTGATTTACTCAGCCATTTAGAAAGAGTTCTGTGCTCACCACCCTCAGGCAATGTGCATCTGGCCTATGGCACAAAGTTAATATTTCAACTGCTTTGAGGTTGGGCTGAATGCTAAATCTCCACTGAGGCTGGAGGAGGCATACGCCTACAGCATACAGGCAGCTATGGGCTTGCTCTTGCAGACCAGCCAACATTTACCTCTTTAGGCAGCGATCAACTAATAATGGGGCTGACACCGTTTCCCTACCACTTCCAAATATTTTCTACTATCCCAGAGTGAATTCTAGTTTTTGATTGTTTCTTCTAAAGGGCTGCAGAACGTTTTTATTGCCACTGATTTCCTTACCGTCGTCGTAAAGTTCAGACATGCTTTGCATGAGCTGAGCTGCTCAGTCTGCAATTCTTTTTTGCTCTGAAGCACCTGAACCAAGGAAAAAATAAGGTAATGCACTCCCAGGCATTGATCCTAGCAGCAATGAGAGAAGCAAACCACAAAGGATCTAAGGGGGGGGGAGCACAAGGAGTTGCTACTAGTATAGTAGCTGTGTGATCCTACTAGTCCCATCTGGTCCAATGGTGGCAGGCTGCTGCAGTCTTCTGCAAAACATGTATCTGGAAGTGCCCTTAGGCATCTGGTCAGCCTTAACATTGGGCAATATGAAACAACTTGGTTTTTGAACTGTGAAGATGCATCAAGGATGCTGTGCAGAAAGTGAATGCTAAGATTTAAATAACTGATCTCCCAACTCTGTTGGCATTAGTGTCTGCATGAGCTAAGGAAAAAGCAGGAAGGGGCTTGTGCTGCAGATTAAGTTGCCCAGAAATACGTGTGACCAGTAGTTATTATTTATTAAATGTATATATTATCCTTCATCAGAGGATCACAGGGCGGTTTACAGTATAGAAACACAAAAATGTGTAACGTAATACCCACTACACACACACACACACACACACACAGTTCTAAAGGCCATAGATTGTTTAATCAGTCAAAGGCCTGCTTGAATGTTTTCGCCTAGTACCTAAAGATACGTAATGAAGGCACCAGGTGAGCTCTCTGGGGAGAGCATTCCACAAGCAGGGAGCCACTGCAGAAAAGGCCAGTTCTCGTGTTGCCACCCTCCGGACCTCTTGTGGAGGGGACACACAAATAAGGGCCTCAGGTGATGGTCAAAGGGTCCAGTCCTATGATCATATGGAGAGAGGCAGTCCTTGAGGTATTGCGGCCTTGAACCGTTTAAGGCTTTATAGATCAAACCTGCACTTTATAATAATAGTACGGTATACTACTAATTTATTTTATACCTTGCCCATCTAACTGGACTGAGTTGCCCCAGCCAGTATGGGTGGCATCCAACAAAGATACCAAAAAAAAGTATGCCTCCTTTAGAGCCCAAACTTTCTTGCAGAGGTGGAGATTTTCCAATTAAAAAATAAAAGACTGTTTTCCTCCCATCTCCCTCTGCATTATTCTGTATCTTGCAAATGGAGGAAGCTGAACCTGGTTAATTGAGCCAGACCCCTCTCCTTGTGCAGTGAAAAGGCAAGACCAGACTAACGTTCTGCCGGTCACAGCCTGGAGGATACTGGGTACAGCTCCTGAACTGCCTGCATGCCTTTCTATCTGCTCCAATGGCCTGCCCCCTGTTTTCATGTCCTCTTCTCCTTCCTTGTCAGGGCTTGGGGGCAGGGCGAGCTGGGGCATGGGGCACTGCAGGGTGGCTGAGGTGGAGGCAGTGAATGGACACAAGCCCCACACTGCCTTTTTGGGCAACATGGTGTCTGCAGGTGCCCAAGCCACCGCGTCACTCCCAGGCGAGCTGCAGGCACTGCCGTAAGTGCTGCCCCCACGGTAAGTGGCCACCTAGTGTGACCCCACCCCCACCCCACCTCCTACCTATGCTAGTGTTCCTTATTCTATTTGTGTTTTTTAAAAAAACAAAAAGTATTTGAAATCTAGATCTTGGAAAATAAATGCTGCATTGCACAGTTTTGTTTTGGTTTTTTGCATATTTTGGCACACAGAAATCTCATTGTGCTCTGATTATGGTAACTACCAGTGAATGGACCCTAGTTTTCTGGTGCCTTGCAAGCTAATCCCTGAGATTCAGTTTTTAAAATAGTTTATTAAAGTGTGTTTCTAGCCTTTGTGTTTACTGCTATGTTTGGCTATGTGCAACAAGCCAGGCCGGATAAAGGTGCTTCATGCGGCTTTTAAAGGGCAGGCGTTAGTGCAGGAGCTTAGGCCTTCCTGTCATCTCCACAACACCATTTTACTGGGAGGAGCCTTCCCTGAATATCATCATCTTGCTGGTATCTGTGGGACCCAGGATCATCAGCTGTTCATCTGCATTTGCTAGATTCTCATTCACTTGGTTCCCTGCTCTCTCCCTAGCCTGACTCCTTGTGCCGCGTGGCTGTTTTCTCAACTCTGCCTACACAAGTTGTGTTTGTGAGGGCTTAGCCAGATTACTAAGTAACACTTCCTGGAACTTGCTATAAGCATTCACTTGGCCCCCACACAGTCTTTGGTTTCCTGCTTTGGCTAGCCTGAAACCTATTAGGAGCTTTAACGTGTAGATTCTTCTGTTTAAATAAAAACACAGCAGTTTCTCTCTTTCTCACCTCCCACCCACCTTCTCTAGGTCAGAGTCACAGTCCTGCTTAAGAAAGAAAGAGAGATTAAAGATCTTTCTTTTGAGTTATAAAGCTCCAATAAACAGACTGGTTGTGGGGGAAATAATTATCCACAGGTAAGTCATTTTCACAGCCCCAGGCTGGCTGAAAACATGTTAAGATCATTGGAGCCTCTTTGGTTAGCATGTTGGGACTAGAACCTGGCACACCAGGGTTCAAATCCTGACTCAGCCATAAAGTTCACTGAGTGACCTTGGGTTCCTTGGAGGAAAGGAAATGGGATATGATTGATTGATTGATTTATAGATATATAGAGAGAGAGCCACGAGAAACGCCCTGAAAGCCCTGCACATGTCAGTTTGCAGGCAATTGTCGCAACACTGTTGAATGCAATATTCAGTGACTCTCAGAAAAATTGCATGTGCTGTAACTTGATAAAAGTGCATAGCAGCCTAGCAGCATCAGTGCCACAAAATGCCTGGGAAGAACAGGTGAATGAAGATCTACATCAGTTACGGGGGGAATAAAGATTTACACTGGAATCTGCTGCTCTTGTGGATCCTGCCGCCCGAGGCAATTCCCTACCTTGCCTCATGGGTGGGCCAGCCTTGCTGCCTAGACACAACTCAGTGTCCTTGGTTCTGTGTCAGGAAATACACCTTCTTCCTACAACTACCTTGAGCTCATCTACACTATACAGTCAAGGCAATGGCTGCTCCCAAAGGACTTTGGAAACTGTGGTTTGTTGAGGGTGCTCATGAGGGGGAAACTACCGTTCCTGAGATTCTTTAGGAGAAGCCATGACGTTTGAAAGAATGATGTGGATCTGACCTTAGTGAAGAGGCCCAGAATATCTTCTAGCTCTTTGAGATGGACAGAGTCACCCACTTCTATGAGAGGAGGAGACATAGAGTACATAGGTAGATAAGAAACTAATGAATAACAGGCCAGGCCATTTGTCCATCTAGGCTAGGCATCCCCAACCTTCAGCCCTCCAGATGTTTTGGACTACAATTCCCATCATCTCATCCCTGACCACTGGTCCTGTTAGCTAGGGATGATGGGAGTTTTAGGCCAAAACATCTGGAGGGCCGCAGGTTGGGGATGCCTGATCTAGGCAAACCCAAGATTGCTTTCCAGGGTCTTGGGCACTTGCTACCTGATTCTTATAACTGGATTGAACCTTAGCTCTTCTTCAGGCCGAACGCCTGCTCTCTACTCACTGACCTCTGGTTCCTCCCCAGTCTTTCTCTGATCACGAAGCTGACTTCATTGCTACTTTTTCTCCTAACTTAGCCTTCTTTCCTCCCTCCCTCCCTCCCTCATTTTGCTTTCCCTTGGATTTTATACTGAGAATTTTTCTTAGCCCCTTTTTATCTTCAATGAGCTTAACAAGCATTTCCTAATTAACATAGAGGTTAAACCTAAACTCAAGTTAATTTGGGTTATTGGAAAGCAGCTTGGAATTTGAAGGTGCAGGTGTGTGAAAAAGAAGGGAGAAAGATGGGCAAGAAACCTGGGCCTTCATCTGCAGTATCACCTGGAGCCCTTTGCACTGCAGACAACTCCCTGCAGGGTGCCTGTCAGATGTCAGGCAAGAGATCATAAAGGCAGGTGGGGGATGAGACAGGCTGGCAGGTCAGTAGCAGACAGGCTGTGAGCAGGTTGACCGTAAGCCAGAAACCTGGAGGTATGGAACATGATCTGCCTTGCAGTGAGTCAGACCTGTCTAGCTCTCTGTTGCCTACACAGACTGGCAGCAGCCTCCAGATTTCCGGCACTGGTCTCTCCCAGCCCTACCTGGAGATGTGGGGATGGAACCTGGGACCTTTCGCATTTAAACCAGATTCTTTGTCACTTAGCTATGGCCCTTAGCCACCTCACTCAAGCCCCTCCCCCTGCCCCCACTATGCAGTGCCCAGACTGATGGAAGACAGGAGGTCTGTGGGCCTTTATATACCTTAATAGCACCTGATCAGGTCTCCACAAGCACCTGGCTTTCTATGTCAAGAGGATCACAGGCTTCTTAAGTAACGGCCTATAGAATTCTTCCCTCCCCCAGCTAGCAGGCTTGTTGATGTGTGGATTTGGTGTGCTCCTGGTTTATTCTATTGTATTTAGCAAGATTTATATACCACTTGCTTGAAAAAGAAATCAACGGTCTGCATAAGCAATGGATCCACATGGCTTTGTATTCAATTCAGGCCCTGTGACCACCCCTGGACACTTTATACGCACAGTAATGACAAGGCGAACAGCAGGAAATGGTTTGGTGGGATGTTGTGTGAGCTCTATGGCTGTAGTACTGCATAACCCAGACCCATAAGATGGGTGAGTACCGCACTTTTCTGTCTATAAGTCGTCCCCATGTATAAGTTGTATATTTTGGGGGACTCAAGTTTTAAGAAAATGAGGGGAGATGGCCCAAAGCTGTTGAGCTTCTCCCCCCATGCAGCTGCAGGCAGGAAACACTCTCTAGATTGTTTCCTGCGCACAGTGGCATCGGGGGAAGTTGTGCTCCCTGGCGGCATGCAGCTTTCCCCCCTCCCCCCACGCAGCTGTGGGCAGGGTAACACTCCCTAGATCGTTTCCCACTCGCTGCAGCATCAGGGGAAGTTGCGCTCCTTCCTGCCAACTGGTTTGGTTGGCGGGAGTGCCGCGTCCCCCCCCCCCCA
Organism: Podarcis gaigeae; assembly: GCF_964106915.1. Lineage (NCBI taxonomy): Eukaryota > Metazoa > Chordata > Lepidosauria > Squamata > Lacertidae > Podarcis > Podarcis gaigeae. Next base: position 57,225,690 of record NC_139681.1, on the reverse strand, counting down.
TGCCACTACCTGTGTGTTGGATGACCCCAGTTTTCTTAAAAAATAAATAAATAAACCAGTGTTTAACTAAAGTGATGCTGTACACAGCAACTGGAATAAAAGCTCCCCCCCCCACTCCACCCTTGCTGTGTGAGAAACAAGACCACAAACACATTTCCTGGACTTCCAAGAGCATCTTCGCAGTTTTCAAAGATGGGGGGCCAGGAGGAGCAACCCATCATTCAATATCCACCAGTTCCACTTCAAAGAAAAGTTTTGCATTTGGTGGAATTTTGGCATCTGGCTGCCTTTTCTTCCCATAAGCCCATTCTGGTTCGATTTCCAGGTGCGCATTCTCCCCTTTGCTCATGGTCAGCAGAGCTTCGTCCCAGCCTTGTATTACTTTTCCAATGCTGACTGTGAAGCTCAGTGGTTTTCTTCTTCTTTGAACTTGTCTGAATATTACTATCGAAGACTGTTCCATCTTGCAGCTTCCCTGCATACCAACATTGAACGACATCACCCTTTTGGGGAAAGTTGATTTTATTCCCCTTCTTCAGTACTGGCTTTGTATATTTTGGGGGGCCCTCATCCACAGCTTCCTCAGGCTTTGTCTCCATGGGCTTCTCCTCATCAATCTTGACATTTTTCACTTGCTCTGCTACATGCTCTGGACTCTCAGTACACTTAAATCTCTTGGTTTCAAAGAGCTCATTATGATCAGCTGCTCCTTACTGGCTGTCTTGGCCACATTTTCTATCTGTCCTAGTAGTTTGTGCTCTGACAGGAACTTGTGCACTGCCATAGCATCGCCTCCTCACAAGCGTTGCCGCCTCACACAAGCGAGGGCTCCCTCATGAAGCCGGCACTCATGACCCCAGTTTTTTGACACAATTTTTTAGTCAAAAAACCTTGTCTAATACACGGAAAAATATGGTAAGTCTGTGGGGAAACAGCTCCCTTAAATCCAGGGAGGTTCTTTGTGGCCTTCCATGAGGACAATGTAATATCGATGAATGAACTACAAAGCCTCAAATCAGCTCACCAGCCTGCATTCTGCCATGGAAAGAGCATCTGGTTTGAGCAAAGCTATTCTAGGCTTTGAAGCTCAGTGGGTGGCCTTGAGCAAGGTGTGTGTGCTCTCAGCCTAACCTACCTTTCAGGCTTGCTGGGAGGATAAATGAGGCAAGAGCTGCAGAGCATTGCACACTCTGAAAAGTGCTAGAGAACTAAATCGCATTAGTTGAATTTCCTTCTGGGTTTGAAGGTTGAACATGGCAATACTTTGCATGCTGTATGTCCTTGGGTGCCCCTCTGCTTTTAAAAAAGGTATTGGGTAGTGGAGCTGGAAAGGACTTAAAAGCCTTTAGAGGGGAGGCCAGACTTCAGACTTTTGCGTTTGACTTGAACCTCAAGATCTGCCACCTGGGGCCAGGTGTAAAAGACGATGAAAGAATAGGGTACTTTGAAGTAGCTGCTGAGCACAGGGATTTGTTTTGAGTACCAGCTGAACTCACAGTCCTCCTGCATCAAAATCCATTCCTGGTTAACCCAAGTGTTCTTAATTGGATTTGAAAGAAGGAGCCATTTAGTTGTTGCCATTGCCAAACAATTGGGAGTCAGAATTCTTGTTGATCTAATGCAGATCATATGGAGAGTTGCCAGTAGATCCTGATCTACCTTCTGCCCAGCCCCGGCCTATAGCCATGCCCACTTTAATGCCTTTCCCCTAACATATTGGGGAAACAACAAAAGATCATTCGGCAAGCTGTGCATTTTCTTCTTTGTAGCCATCAATGTGTCATAGTAGCTATAGCAAGATAACTGACATAGTCACCCACCCACCCATTATGGGCTCTTGTAAACAATGGCTGGAAAATTATCTGTAGCGTTGGGTATGAGTTGAAATGTTTCAATTAGTTGAATGGAGGAAGGCCGTATCTCAATGGCAGAGCACCTGTCATGCATGCAACAGGTCTCAGGTTCAATCCCTAGCAGTGCTGTTGTTGTTATTAATTGAATTTATATATCCAGATATGGCTGGGAGAGACTCGCACCTGAAAGCCTGGAGAACTACTCCCTTTCTGTGCAAGCAATGCTGAGCTAGATGGAGAAAAATCTAACTTGCTATAAGGTGTCTTACTATGACTCAACTTTCTGAGTTCCAGGAAAAATTGGGTGCAGCTCGCTTTAGGAAGAATGGAGGATCAATTCTAGAGCTCCTTGCAGCCATCCCAGTGTCCTCGGGGAATTTGTGAAGCAACTGGCTTCATTGCTCTGCTGAGAGGCAGTATTGGGTAATGGGGGATCAACCCTTTTTTTCTGAGACAGCATTAATGTGTTGCTAATGATCTGGGATTTTTAATGGGTGGCCTAGATGAAAGAACTAATCCTACAGTGCTTGACCCTTCCCAGCCGGCGACCCCATACCACCAAAGGAAATAGATGGGGATAGCTGCTCACTCCTTCCCTCTCTGCTTAGAAAGGGTCACAACCTTCCAATGCCCATTTGTGATCTTCCCCCCAAAGGTCACGACCCTCGGAATAAATGTGTTGGCCAAAGGAACGAACACTCCGGATGTTGGCAGGGAGGAGAGGAGATTTTATTCTTTCCCATCTTAATTAGTCTGCTTTGATTGACTAAAATTCTGGGCACCCGAAAGGGCCTTAGTTTTGTAAGAGCCCTCAAGAAGAAATACCTTCTCATCAGGGACATACAGTTCTGCAGCCCAAGCTCTGAGCCCTTTAGTCAAAGCAAGGACTGAGCCATTGTCTAAGATCCATTGAGCAGAAGGGAATATATGACTCAACGTCATTCTCCAACCACTGGGAAAGCTTTGTGGTGATTGGGAATGGAGGGTCTTTGGGGGGAAGAAATACTGGATGTGACCCCAGGCAGAGGTCGGCTGTGTGTCTGAAAGATTTAGCCCTGGTTGACAGTGTCTAATTGTTTTTCATTAATTGTGACACAGAGTGAATGGCAGGGCCTTATGGTCACGTTGGGGTGCTGCATGAGACTCTGAAGCCCTTTCCTGCCAATCTCTGCTATGACAAATGTTTCTTTTTCTATCTGATGCTCAGTAAGGTGCCCCAAATCAGATATCTTCCCGTGGACAAAGGACAGGCAGTGCAAGGGACTGCAGGCTTTCAAGCTTTACCATACAGGCAGATTGAACATGGTCACTGCTTTCCTTTGACTGCTATTGTTCAGTTATAAGGAGGTGCAATGCATTTTTAATTGGGTGATTGCATAATTGCAAATTTTCTTTTTATAGATATATAAAAAGTATGTCCTGCCCCTGATCACTAGTGATAATGGGACGAGTCACAACAGTTTTCAAATTCAGAAACTAATAAAAGTAAAAATACATTTCAATGTGCCCAAGTCAAAAGTCCTGGCAGTAGAGGAAGGTCTTCAGCTGGCGCTGGAAGATAGACCAAGTAGAAACCACATTATCCTGATGTGGAGTGCTCTTGCCAAGAAGGCCCTTTGTTGAGTTGTAGATCTCCTGATCTCAGCTGAGGAGGACCCCACCAGAAGGGCCTTCCCAACCAGCCTCACTGTCCAGGGAAGAGTATGTGGGAAGAGACGTTCCTTCAGATTTCCAACCATTCCAAATTAGGATTCCTCACCTGCTACATCCGACCCAAAGCCCCACCTTATTTCCTTTTCTGGGTGGCAGGGAGAGAGGCAGCACCATGAAGGCGTCGGGCACCCTGAGGGAGTACAAAGTTGTTGGGAGATGCCTCCCCACTCCTAAGTGCCCAACACCACCTCTCTATCGTATGCGCATCTTTGCTCCTAATCATGTTGTTGCAAAGTCCCGTTTCTGGTACTTTGTCTCTCAGCTGAAGAAGATGAAGAAATCTTCTGGGGAAATTGTGTACTGTGGACAGGTTTTTGAGAAGTCTCCGTTGAAGGTAAAAAATTTCGGTATCTGGCTGCGCTATGATTCTCGTAGTGGAACTCATAACATGTACAGGGAGAACAGAGATTTGACAACTGTTGGAGCTGTTACACAGTGCTATCGTGATATGGGAGCCCGTCCTAGAGCTCGTGCTCACTCAATTCAGATCATGAAGGTTGAAGAGATCACTGCTACAAGTGCCGCAGACCAGCTGTCAAGCAGTTCCATGATTCCAAAATCAAGTTCCCTCTGCCACATAGAGTTCTGCGTCATCAACATAAGCCACGCTTCACCACCAAGAGACCAAACACATTCTTCTAAATGCATTTGCTCTGAGTTTCAATAAAGTTCTTTTTGAACTTCTAAAAAAAAAGCCCCACCTTATCTAGCATTTCACTCAACATTGGCCAACTAGGTGCCTATGAGAAGCCTGCAAGTCATACCATGGTTAAGAGTATATGGCTAGTATTGGAGGTCCAAAGTTCAATTCTTGCCCAGCCTTGAAGCTCACTTATGGGTAGGCTTAACGTATTATTAAAGAACAGAATTGCCAAACATATAGAAGAACAAGTCTTGCTACAAGCAGACAAAAACAGTGGGGCTTCCATAAGAAGAGCCAGCAAGGCTACCTATTAGGATTTGCTGTTGGTATTATGATACAATACGGAAAAGGTTGAACTCTATGTGATGCGTTTTCCAATACCATAGGCTCTACTTCTTACTCAGCAAAGAGTTCTAGGAATCCATTCTAAATCGCATGAAAACTTCTTTATTTTTGCATTTTACTGGACAGGATCTTCTTATGGGCTACCAATTGCAAGGTCCTCAATACCAGATATGTCATGGGATTTCCAGTGTTGGGGAACTAGCATTTGATATTTGTGTGACCCCCTGGAGCCATCTCTTCTGCTCTTCCATCATTCAACAGGTCTAATATGGTATGAACATCCTCTGATCCAGGTTGTCTAAGACCAAACCAATTCTGTTTTCTCTTCAAGCAGATTCTGGTCGTATCTCTTTAAAACAGTCAGTATGAGAGCTTAAAACTACCTTTAATGGAAAGCTCAGTGATGGAAAAAATGCCCTGTGGAAATATGGGGCTAAACCTACAACTTATGCAAGGGTTACGTTCCAGGGATCACACCCTCAAGCCAAGATCACGTAGAAGCAGCACACATTGGGTGCAATGGTGGATAGGATTGTCAAAGTCCCTTTTCCTGGATTCCACCCCCTTTCCATTTAAAATAGATATACCGGTATTTTGCCAAACGCGTAAAGCTGAATGTGTGTAAGTTGCAGGCTTACTGTACCAATTCTCTGCTTGTGACGTATGTTGCACAACTCTGTTGAAAAAGCAGGGGTTTGATTAAAATAGGGCTGCCTCGTAGACGATTTCCCTTCCTTCATATTCAGCACCTCAGCTTAGATATAGAGATATTAATCGGAAATCCTTGGGAGGGAGGTCAGCAAATTGCCATTTCCCATCCCTCCTCTGTTTAAATTAGTTTCAGACCAGTAGCTGCTTCCTGTGGCTATTGGATTCTTAGCACTTGTCTCTCCAACATCTTACCCTGCTGCACCCCACGGACAAGTATTCTCCACTGTAGGAGAGAGAGATACCTAAGATCTGTGGGAAAGCAGTAGATGGCAGCTCCTGTGGTCCCCCTCCCATCTGAATTTCATTAGAAGCACCTTCTGGCTAACCAGTTTCTCATTAATAATGGAATTGTTCAGAGCAGGTGCTCATCTGTGTGTCTGTTGAATCTTTGTTTACTGTTAACTGTTCACTTGCAAGGGATTTAAACACCATTGGCCAGGAGTAATTTACTATCCTGTGGCACTGCAGGATATATTTTTGTCCTTTCAGAGTTGGTACACCAAAGTGTTTACAATTCAGTATGCAACATATATCACTCTGTGGCTCAGCACATAGACATGGGACAGCAGTTTTCCTGGCTGTTGGTCCAAAGGCTTTCTTCACATTCAACACTCTTCAAGCAGACTGTGTTGTTTTGCTTGCAGTTAAACATCCAAGAGTTGTCCGTTGAAACTTGCTGAGAATTCTGCCTTCTCCTCTTTGAAATGCCCTTCCTCCAGTGCTTGGAACCACCAGAAGCTAGAGGCTAATTCTATATAAGTAAAGGTAAAGGTACCCCTGACCAACAGGTCCAGTCGTGACCAACTCTGGGGTTGCGTGCTCATCTCGCTCAAGAGGCCGGGAGCTGGCGCTTGTCCGGAGAAAAGCTTCCGGGTCACGTGGCCAGTGTGACTAAGACGCAGCTGGCGAGATAGCACCAGCGGTCCCAATTTATCTACTCGCACTTTGAGGTGCTTTCGAACTGCTAGGTGGGCAGGAGCTGGGACCGAGCAACGGGAGCTCACCCCGCTGCGGGGATTCGAACCGCCGACCTTTCAATCAGCAAGTCCTAGGCTCTGTGGTTTAACCCACAGCGCCACCCACGTCCCTAATTCTATATAAAGGAAAGCTAATAACCGATACCTCCAGACCAACTATCAAATTGTGATGCTGAAATGTACAATTGCAGCTGTGCATATTCCTATGCCCGCAGTAAGTATATTGATCTACAGCTGAGGATTTTATTCATTTTAGTACCTTTTGGCCTGGTTTCCCCTCCTCCTCTTACATTTTTAGTACCTCACTGCTTGCTTTGAACATTTAAATTGCAAGCAATGCTGGGGTGACCTGGAACACAGCTGGAGCCTCTCCGAAAGCATCAGTTTTGCATATGAAATGCACAATCTCTTTCTCTTCCTCTTTGCTCTGCTGCTTCTGAGGCTGTCTAACATTTTGTCAAGACGGAGCAGCCCAAAAGCTATGTTGCTGTTTCAGATTCCCTGAACGTCTTTCATAGCAACTGTTGGGTGTCCAGCTTCTTTGTATTGCAGGAGAAGTCTCGCCCACACCTCATAACTCTTCCCCGCTTCCAATGCAGAGTCTTAAGAACCCAGCAGCCAGGAACATCACCTGACCCTTATCAAGAACGGCTTGATGCAAACATTCAGAGAATGCGAAATCCGCCAGGGCACCTAAGATAGATAGGGGTGCCAGTGTCAAATTTTGAATGGACGTTTATCTTTTAAGAGCTACATAAAAAGGAAAGCTATGCCTAGTGAAACTTCCCCTGTCACTAGGTTGCAGTGATGGGGGAAGTTGCACATCATAGAATTTCTCCTCCACTTTCTTATATGCAACTCTTAAAAGAACAGGATGTCCTGTGGTGAGGCAAGGCCCAACCTGGGTATAAGACGAGGCAAGGTTAAGGACTGGAGACAGAGTTCTGAAGTTGCTTCTGTGGATAACAAACTGAATCGAGCCCTTCTAGCAGGCATGGTCAAACTTGGCCCTCCAGATGTTTTGGGACCACAACTCCCATCATCCCAAGCTAACAGGACCAGTGGTAAGGGATGATGGGAATTGTAGTCCCAAAACATCTGGAGGGCCAAATTTGGCCATGCCTGCCTTATAGAGTAGTAGCAGCAGCAGGTGCAGCTCAATTGTTAGTCCCACCTGAACTACAAGATGCTGGTCTACTGAAGAAGGCTGGATCCCTTTAAGTAATCTACTGCAATGGAGCAAGGAGCTTCAGTCTTGTGCAGTGGAATCCTGCAAATATTTTAATAATGGACATGCACTCTTACCCTTGGGCCAGGACAGTACTAGAGAAGAGCTTGCTGGATCAGGCCCATGGCCCATCTAATCCATCATTCTCTTCTTACACTGGCCAACCAGATGCCCATGAGAGGACCAAAAGTACAACAGCACCCTCTCTGCTTGTGGTTCCCAGCTACCCATCACCCGGCAAAGAGGAATCTTGACTGTTGACACAGGAGCTTTCTATGGGGCCTGGGTGATAACCTTTCAATGCAAAGGTCAGACAGGCCTCTTCCAGTTTGGCTCCTTAAGGCTTTGTGAATAAACTTCCTAAACAGCACTGGGGGGGGGGGTAGCCAATGAAATGTCCGCCAGATGTTGTTGTATTCCATAGCCAGGAATGACAGGAGTTGTAGCTCATCAATCTCTGGAAGGCACCATATTTGGCTACCCTTGCTAAAGAGGAGATAGGACAGGGGAGCAGACTGCAATGAAAGTGATGGTAGAACACGAAAACAGTGCCTTGGAGATCATTGGCTTGGAGAGCCCAGGCCCACCATTCCAATCATCCCTGATCTTTCATACTTTGGAAGTATACTGTTTGCAAAATCATACAGCATTGGAGGTGAATGTTCCACCACATCTATTTGGTTTATGAGGCGAAAAGGGTTGTTTCGCCTTGACTTCTAAAAGCACTCTCTAAGCTTCAGTTATTTTGAATTCTTGAGAAGTCTGCAGGGTAAAGTGTATTTAAAACAGCACTGGCAGATGTGGAGAGAGAGAAAGTGTGTATAGATCAAGGGAGGGGAACCTGTGGCTCTCCAGGTGTTGCCGAACTACACCTCCTATCATCCTTAATCATTGGCTATGTGGACTGGGGCTGATGGGAGTTGAAGTCCAACAATGTCTGAAGGGCCACACTGAACCTTGTTTTTACTCAAGGGAAATTCGCTCTTTAGTGCTGGGAGAAGTGCTTGCATTTTTGGACTTGTATAATGTAAGGGTTAGTTCCCATTCTAGAATGGGTATTCACTTTCGCCTTGTGCAACTTGGCTGCTGCTACTGATTGTATCTAGTTTTCCTTCTGCTGCTACACACTGTGGATGGGAATGGAGTTTTGATAGAAGAAGGGAGATGATATTTTGCAACCACTTAATTCAAGCCCTTCCTTGGGCAGGCAGCCGTGGAGAACTTTCAGTAGCTGTCTGGCTACATGCTAGACTGATTCTTTGATAATATGCAGAGTTAGTCTCTTGCAGCAATAAAGTCTTGCAGCACCTTAGAGCTGAAGGCTTAGACGAACAGATTTATTGTAGCATAATAAGCTTTTGTGGGCTACAATCAGGTGCGCAAAGTGTTGTCCTGAGTTGCAGGATGTGTGTGAGGTTGGTTGGGATGGTTGCCTGTCTGTGGGGGAGGGAGTCTTCACAGTTGTGTCCTCCCCCCCAACCTCCCCCCTATCTATGTGTGTATAATACACACACAGCTCAGGATTACGCTTCATTTATAAATAAAGTGGGCTCTGTTCTTATGCCGTAATAAATTTGTTAGTCTTTCAGATGCAGCAAATGTGAATGGTCCCTTCACATATTCTCACTCTAAACAGGATTAATTTGCTTCAGATGTGCATACTTTTGTAATCGCATACAGCATGTGACCCCTGATGGGTTGAGGATCCCTGAGGAAGAAGAAGAAGAAGAGTTTGGATTTGATATTCCGCCTTTCACTCCCCTTCAGGAGTCTCAAAGCGGCTAACAATCTCCTTTCCCTTCCTCCCCCACAACAAACACTCTGTGAGGTGAGTGGGGCTGAGAGACTTCAAAGAAGTGTGACTGGCCCAAGGTCACCCAGCAGCTGCATGTGGAGGAGCGGAGACGCGAACCCGGTTCCCCAGATTAGGTGACTGCCGCTCTTAGCCACTACACCACACTGGAGGAATGAAATTGGGGGTGGGGGACGGAATGACCATTGAAGCAGCAGCAAGGGCAGAGGAGGCTTTGAATAGTAGTGAACAGCCATGAAAAAAAGGTTGGATTTGGGGCAACTGCAATCTGGGAAACAGTAAAACATTTGGTAAAAAGTTAATGGGGTCTTGCTTATCACCCTGTTACATCTAGATCTATCTCCCTTTCCTTACTTTACTGTTGCTCATCAAACCTGACCCAGGACTCCTGTTGTTCCACCCCCAATTTATGCCCATCAATTCTTTTTCAGCATGCATGAACCCTGGTCCACCTTTTGCAACGTCTTTTCCTTTTGAGGTTTTCAGCACTGCCAGATCCGTACTGAGACTGACCTTTCTTCTTCTTCTTCAAGTACTTGTAGATTAGATGTTGGACCTGGACCAGGGGATTACTATTTCTGTACATTTTGGAATTTTGTAAGCTGTGCAACTTTGTTGCTCGGTTCATTTGTTTTTTAAAACATGGTCTGCGATATTTTATGCATTGTGACTTTGCTGTTATTTTTATTTGTTTTAGTCTAGTAGTGATTTTGTGTAAAGATCATTGTGGGGAGAGATTTTCTGTTTAATTATTTGCTGATTTTAACAGTTGCTTTTATCATGTAATAGATTTCAAGCAGATTATTGAATATTACTTTAATTGATTGACATGCTTATTTTTATCGACTTGTCACATTTTTCATTATGATTTATTTGCCTTGGATCTGATGGTTTTAGGGTGTGTGATCTTGGTTGTATATTTTGTTGTTTCTGTGGCTTGTAAACTGCCTTGTGTTCAGCAGTGTAGAAAGGTGGTATACAAATTAAGAATAAAATGAAAAGAGTCTTTGTTGTTATCTGTAATATAGTGGTAGGACCTGTGGGCTGCACTTTGGTGCTTAGCACATGGCTGTGTATAGAAGGGAAGGAGATGAAATCTTTGTTTCCTAAAATGTTCATTTCCGTCATGTATCTGCCAAGGTCTAGTATGGTGATTGATGAGATGAAATAACCAAGAGGCATTTCTGCTTCTTATCGGTGCGGGTTCTGCAGTGCGTACTTTTTTAAGAGCCTGTGCCTCCAAATCAAGGATGGGGGAAAAAACTGTGGCCCTTCGGTTGTTGTTTGGCTAAAGCTCCCACCAATCCCACACTAGAATGATAGTGTGATAGGAGTTGCAGTCCAGCAACATCTGGTTCCCCATCCCTGTTCTAAACAGAGAAGCAGCCCAGGGAGATTAAGGTAACCAAGGAAGTGGCTCTGTGCCAGACTGAAAATGGGTAGGCCTCCCTTCCTCAACTCCCTGGTAGTTAGAAAGAACAGAGTGGAGAGTTTAGTTGTGTGCAAGCTAGAAACTAGATTCAGGCCGGGAAGTTAGGGCGTCAGAGCCATGTCTGATTTCTGCTTGAATCCAAGCTAAGTGGCTATGGGAGAAACAAGACCCTGTCTCTTGTTCTAAAGGAAACACAAACCCTGGGTAAGCCCCTGGAACCTCTGGAATTTAGCACTGCTCAGAGATTGGGGTAGCATGCAATGTTACTATCCTACAGAAAGAAGCATCTTCAGAGACAAATTTACTCCTGTTGGATAGTTTGTCAGCGAGGGAATATACAGGTAATATAAATTAAAACAAATGAATGTTTCATACCAGTTATTCTAAAAGGTGCTTGTTTGCAACAAGCTGAAAAGTACATTTGAGACAATAATAAGCTCCATTTAAATTATGCCCTTTTTGATACATCCCTCCCTGGGTTTGGAAGTACACAGAGGTAAGGATAGATAGCTTTTTATCTTTACATGCCTGCTTTTTTCTTATTCTTTCTGGTAGCAAATTAGGTGGTGGCAATATCCAGGTGTTTGGGTTTTTTTTGCTTTGATAACATGAGCATAAGGAATCAGTTGTATGCAAAGAACTATGGGAGACAAGAGTCCTAACAGGAGAGGCAGCAAGAGTTGGGTATATCTATTCAGGAGAAGAGATTAGTAAGAGGTTATGTCATAGCTATCTTCAAATATCTGAAGGGCTGTGACATAGATTATTTGTTTTCCACTGCTCCTGAGGGGAGGGCCCAAACTAACAGGTTCAAATTACAAGACGGAGAATTTTGATTAAACATTAGAAAGAACTTTTCAACAGTAGGAGAACAGGCTGCCTTGGAAGGTGGTGGACTCTCTTGTTCGTTATAAGTTTTTTAAGCACTGGTTAGGTGAGCACCTCTCAGGGATGCTACCATCCAGAAGAAGCAGACCCATTGGGTGACATTTGCGGCCCCTTCCATCTCTCTTCATTCTGTAATGTCTTTTAATGAGGAGTCATCTAGTCAACTATCATGAGAAATAGCAGGAAGTTTGTATACATGCATAGGGATGGAAACACTTTACTTTCAATATATGTTCCAGCCAACATCAAATCTGTCTCCAACAATCACAGGCTGTGGGAAAATAATTCAAGGGCCTTGGGGAAATAGTTGGGGGGAGGGAATGGCAACCAGTACATTAAAGAAGCTGAGGTCAGAGTGGAGCTTTTCAGGCCGCTTGCTTAGTGATCAATGCCAGGGCTGGTGCTAGAGGCGAGCAAACAGGGTGACTGCACTCATTGCCACATCACAGCATGCATCTGTGTGCTGAGATGGCTTTGGTGTGTGCTGAACCTCTACAGCAATGATTTATCCTTAAAAGATTCCAAATCCTGAACAATCCTGCTGGATGGGGAGGCCATATGATTTTACTGGGGGCCTTGAAGAGAGAAGACAGATGTGTGATTCTAAACATGGCAGAAGCAATCTAATACTGTTTCCACTGCTCTGAGGGCTGATCCAGCATGCAGTTTGTTAATAGGCAGATCTTTAATTAAAGCTGCAAAACTGCACTCACACAACAGATAGTCACTACAGCTCCCCCCCCCCCCTTCACTGCTGGTAACACTTTTTAATGCCTCCCACATCTGACTTAGGGAATTTTCTGTTCCATTGCTGCAACTTGGCAAGTGGCTTTGAACAAATGACCTACCAAGCTGCAGTTAATATGTGAGAATGGTAATACTGAGTTGAAAATGACCTATTTGGCAACGTTCCATAGGTGTTTCTATTTTAAATTGTTATATTTTACCATTGCAATCTGTGACCCTCCAGATGTTGCTGGCCTACATAAGGATCAGGCCAAAGGCTTATCTAGTCCAACATCCTGTTCTCACAGTGGCCAACTAGATGTCTATGAGAAAATTCAAGCAAGCAGGGCACGAGTGTAAGAGCACTCACCTCACTTGTGATTTCCAACAACTGGTATTCAGAGGCATCCTACCTCAGACAGTCAAGGTAGAACATTTCCATCCTGGCATCCATTCATGTGTCTTATCCTAGCAATTTGGTGTTATGAGCAAACTTTGCTGCCTCACTGTTAACCCCTAACCCTAGAACATTTATGAACAAGTTTAAAAGTGCAGGTTCCAATATTGATGCTTAGGGGACTCCACTCTTTACATCCCTCCACTTCTTCTTCAGGAAGGTTTAGACCAAATCCTGACAATACTGATCTACAAGAGAAGTTCTCCTCTTATGCCACAACTGCTAAGCTTATTCAGGTGTCTTTGGTGAAGGGCAATATCAAAAGCTTGTGAAAGTCTAAGTACACAGTGTCAACTGGATCACCTCTGCCTATGTGCTTGTTGACACGTTCAAATAACTCTAAGAGAACCACTGGAGAGCCAGTGTGGTGTAGTGGTTAGGAGCTGTAGACTCGAAATCTGGGGAACCAGGTTCGCATCTCTGCTCCTCCACATGCAGCTGCTGGGTGACCTTGGGCCAGTCACACTTCTCTGAAGTCTCTCAGCCCCACTCACCTCACAGAGTGTTTGTTGTGGGGGAGGAAGGGAAAGGAGAATGTTAGCCACTTTGAGACTCCTTCGGGTAGTGATAAAGCGGGATATCAAATCCAAACTCTTCTTCTTCTACATCTTCTAAAAGGCTAGCGAAAGAGGACTTACCCTTGCAGAAGTCATGCTGGTTCCGCTTCAGCAGAGCTCATTATTCTATATGCCTGGCATTTTTATCATTTATAATGCTTTCCACCAGTTTTCACAGAACAGATGTTAAGGTAACCAGCCAATAATTTCCTGGATCCCCCACACAAAAAAAAACTGGTGTTATGTTGGCCACTTTCTCGTCCTCAGGTAAAGATGCAAAAGAGTACCCTCACAAACTTTTTACTCCCTTGTTATCCAGTTGTCCAAGCTCCTCCTTAGGTGGTCTCCAGCTTCTCATGTATCTAAAGATTTGTGGTGGCGGTCTTTGTTTTTAACAGCATACTCTTCTACTTTTTAAAATATGTATCCTTTATTGTCCACTTGCATTCTTTTGCTAAAGTTTGTGTTTCTTTCCGTTCTCATTTGGACAAGGCTTCCATTTTCTGAAGGAAGTCTTTTTGCCTCTGTGGAAAGCCACCCCACCTCATATGTGGAGAGCCAGCTTCTATTTACCACCACTGATTCATCTGGTGGGTGGAGAGGTTCCTATTTTGTTCCCACTCCCACCATTGTACTCACATTTCAAAACCTGCCACCGCTGTGTATCTCTGCTCTGCTGGTTTACCAAAGCCTTAATCCATAGTTGTGGTATTTTAGATATGGTACAAAACCAGCCAGACCCGCTTTATAAGTAAATATGGGTGACCAAGAATTTCTACCCAGCAAGCGAATCAGAAGTTAAATTGTAGAATCCTTTAACTTGGCATAAAAATAACCCAGCTCTTCCAAAATCAGTTTTATGCAGCTAAGCAACTGACAGCCACCAAGGGATACTTAACTCTTCACATAACCTCACATACACAAATGAACTCTTATATGTTGAATATAAAACAAACACTGTCCCAGTAAACAAATTTTAAAATATGATTTCTCCACAGCCTCCAGCAGCTTTATTGATGTGGCTTGTTAACCGCACTAACGTTTTATTGGCCTCAGTGATACCTTTCCTGAGCTGCCATGTACAGTCCAGCTGATCTTCTGTTACTTTCGTTTTGAACAAAATTATTTAAAATTTATTTTAAAGTATTTGAAACTCCAGCTCACCCATCTTGGTTCGGGGGCTTCTGGTATTAGTATTTAAACACTTGCACATAGTGCCTCTCTCTGAATGTCTTTGGCACAAGGCATTTTGCTTTATGGCTCTTTAGCTTCTTATAATCGCTATTGTGTGCCCCTGGGCACTCAGTGTATCATCCTACACCCTCCCCTATTTGAACCTGGCGTCTTTGGCCCTAACTATTGGCATCTATATCCCTAACAACATCTAAATCCCTAACTATTTCCCATGCTGTCTGGGGCTGATGGGATTTGCAGTCCAACAATACCTGGAGAGGCACAGGTTATCCCCCTCCCCAAGCACAAACCATAATAGCCATGTTTCTGAACTTCTAATCTTTATAACGAATGCTTGTGAACTAGTTGCGTTTTTTCCACAAATCGCTTTCAAAGCTGTCATCCAGCAAATATGCTTTGATCTAATGGCACTTGAGCAGCCAACATCAAAGTTAAATTAACACCTCCATCCCAAGAAACAGCAAAAGTGATACAGTTGAATTGCATAGTTCAGGGCTGTAATTCCTCCCGCACCTCTGACCACACATACTGTGCACCCAGATGAAAGGTTTGAACCAAATACATGCTGGTTTGCATTGGGTGTGTGACTGTGAATGTGTATATCGGAATAGATGCCGGTTAAACTTTATGATGCCATTTATATGAAGCTGATTCTGCGATATTTCAGCAATATTCCATGACTGCAAGTAATTAGCGCACTTACTTAAACATGATGGTACCCACATATGTAATATAGGAATGCTTCTGGACTCACTGACTGCACAGCCCTATACATGTCTTCTCAGAAATAAGTCCCAATTGAGTTTAATGGGGCTTAGCCCCATGCAAGCAGGTATAAAATTGCAATCTGAGTTATCCCAGATACTGGCCATAAAGCCTAGTCATATAGTGTGAACTTACCATTTAAAATGTTATAGCCACTGTTTGATCCAACATTTTTAAAAGCGAATTTGTAGCCAAATTTCCACACTAATGGTGGGTTGCTGCAGAACTGAGAAAAGTTCAGCGACTGTAGTCAGTCCCTTTATGTACCCTCATCTTCTTCTAGCCCAGGGTTTCCCAAACTTGCGTGTCCAGCTGCTTTTGACTACAGTTCTCATCATCCCTGGTCACTGGCCCTGCTAGCTAGTGATGATGGGAGTTGTAGTCCAAAAAAAGCTGGAGACCTAAGTTTGGGAAACCCTGGGCTAGCCAATGAATATCAGAGTTATGAGCATGTGCATGGGGATAGTCTGTTCATGGCATTTTATTTATTTAATACCTAGTATTCCAGAATTCTGATCTTTTGGAAGTAGAGGAGATGAGGAGAGGAACTATGAGCCTGCCTGAGCTATAGCAAACCTGGTTATTGTGATGAAACTTTGCCTTCAGCTAATTATTGCTGTCATGGGCAAGACTTTGGCTCAGTGCTGTCGTCTCTGTCTGTTCTCTCTCTCCTCTGAACTGAGTTTGCAAACTGTCAGCTCACAGCAGTCAGGGGGAAGTGGCACGGAACAGATGCCTCCCAAGCCACGCCCACCACGATGCTTGTACCCATGCCGCATAAATGAAAATATTGAGGATTTCTTCTAGATCTTTCACAAAAGTCAGGTGTTTTGCAGGGCAAGAAAAAGCAGCTTTTGTGTACATTATTCTTGATCACTACCTGAATAATGACAATGTCATATGACAACATGCAATTTTAAAAACAATAACGACAACCCAGGAACTCTACCACTATAAATGGTAAGTGGGAAAAGGCCCCCAGCCTTTGGTGTGTGGAGGTGGGAGGTATCTATGCAACTACTGCATCAGAGGATGTTCATGTTAAGCACTTTTTTAGAGAGATGAAAGAAGTCAAGGCAATGTCCCAGCTGGCACTGTGTTGTGGGGGAAGCCAAGGTCTAATTTCTCTTGCCTGTCTGTACAGGCATCTTTCCCTAGGCCCTTCTTCCCAGTGCTCATGGATTGCCTACTGGAAAGCTGTTTCCCTCTGGGGATTCTTTTAAGATGCAGGCTTGATTAGTACCACTGCATCTGTGGCAGCAGAGTAGACCATGTTCATTGGGAACCAAGAAGTAAACACAAGAGCTTGCAGCTTCCTGTCTCAGTTGTGTCTGGGAGTTTGGCAATGAACAGGAAGCAATTGTGCCACCCATGCACAGAAAACCTTTAACACCCTGCCTGGGTCACATGTGGCAGACCACACCATGCATGCACTTCTCTGCCTCTAAAGAATTAGAGGGGGATTTCCCCTAGCTGCATGTACCATTGAATTCATGACAATTTAAGGTCTGGCTTTATCAGTTCTGTGGTGCGCCACAGAACTCTGTGCTCCCATGATCAGTGCGCATTCCTGCAATCTGTGCATGAGAGGTACTGTCTTTCTCAGAGAGGCATCCTCGTCATATCTGTAATTAGCTGTTGAGATGGCTTTTGCTTACACACACACACACACACACAGAGAGAGAGAGAGAGAGAGAGAGAGAGAGAGAGAGAGAGAGAGTACATACCACTGTCACTAATCTGGAGCATTCTGCTAAGCACCTAATGTGTCCGCATCACAATCTTATGCATGCCTTTTCAAAAGGAAGCCTCCTAGTAGTTAAATGGCTGCAGTCCCAGGTAAGGATTGCAGCTTTAACAATCCAATTCAACAGATGTATGTATGGGGTGTATGAGTGAAAATGGGAGTGGGGAGTCAGGGGTGCATGGCTGTGAAATGCATGACACAGTGATACTGCTGTAGTACTGGGGGGTAATGGCTGGCTTTTCTTCTGGCATAAGGAAATGAAATTAAGTACAGTGCCTTCCATTATGTCTGTCTCGGGATGCAATAATTGATTTTGCCTATTGATGCTGAATCTCCCTATTCCTCATACTGGATCCACTTGGGGAAAGCAGCCAAGCAAAGATGCCTGTAACCTGAGTTGGAGGATGGTTTGTTTGTGACATAATGAGAGCTACCAGGAACCGCTATGGGCAAATGCAGGGAGGCAGCTGGTGGTACATCACCTAGAGTTTGTGGAAGGAAAGGTGGAACATATAGGCAATAGTCATAAATAAAATAAATCCCTGGCTATTGGCCATGTTGGTTGGCGCTGATGGAATACAAACACACCTGCAGGGACAGAGGTTTTCCATCCCTGACTTAGATTGTATGTAGGACCATGCCACTGGAGCAAGCAGCAAAGCAGAACAAGTATAAGAATTCTATTTCTTATTTTTTTTTCAACTCAACTGGGCATATACTAGGTACCACACCAGCCATTCAGACTAAGAGCCATTTCACTCATTAAAAATATATGATGAGTTTACTTTGTCACATAAAGCTGTGTATTTGGGAAGGAATTGTGGTGGTTTGCTTGAAATCCTTCTGAAAAGTGGCACTGTTAATCTCTTGCTTCTGTGCCATAAGGATAACACTTTATGTCCCCCCCCCCCTCTGTGTGTGTCTGTCTTTCTATGAAAATAAGATTTTAGAGTTGCAGGGATTGTGTTTGGAGTTCAGACACTAATAAATGCTTCCAAACACCATTAACCACCCAGTGCAATTGATTGGCATACATTCCAAGGTATTGCTATATAATATTCAGTCCTTTTCCAGGGCAAAGTAAAATCCAGGTATATCTGGACAATATCTTTTGGGCAGAAAACATATTTTGGGCAAAAAAATACATGCAGAAAATATTTCTGTCACACGCTTACTGATTTTTGTCAGGATTTGTTCTAAGCCTGTATAGAGACAAGCACTGTCTGGAGGAACAAGAATGTCTTTACTGCTAATTATGGTGTTAGTTCTGATTCTGGAGCAGTAGCTTGATAACTGGACATGCATTTGAAAAGGAAATATGATATTTACTAGTCAGTTTTACACTTAAGAGTTCTGCTTCTTGTTGTTTTAAAGAACGATATGAGCACCTCTGTTGATGGGTTCCAATCCTTTTTACAAACACTTAAAAAAAATAATCAAGTAAAATTATTCCAAAAGTGATCTGGAAATGGGAGACAGTTGTATTACTAATGGACATTAGCCACTCGACGCCTGCAAATGTCACACCAAAATGAACACACGCCTATTATTAACAGTGCTGACCACATGCTTTAGAGAGACACAGCCTGTTAACAGAAACTTGCAAATGCCATGGCAGAACACAAAATGTAGAAATGCCATTGTCAGTGGTTTACAACACTGCTAGCAAATAACTGTGTGCAGAGGGGAAAATATTACTGTCTATACTGTACATAGCCCTAGTTAATTTTCCCACATTCCTTAGATCTGGGAATTTTGAGTATGGGTCTCCTGCTTCTGAGACCATATTTTAAAACAGAAAAAGCACTGCTATAGTTGAGCATGCAGGATCTGTGAATATTAGTTCAGTGTTTAAATTTAGACAGCAAGTTGGTTTTCTCTTTTACTTTGCTGCTTTATTTTTAGACTTAGAAATGTACTTCCAAATCAAATCCACCCATCTTTGCCTCTCAGCTTTGGGCTGCTGTGACACTCCCCAAATGGAGAGGTTGCCTGGAGAGGAAAGATGATTTAATAATAAATTGTTCTAGGGTCTGAGGTTGGGATTCCCCGCCCCCACCCCTCTTTCCCCCTGAATGTGTATGTGGCTGTGACGCAGTTTCCTGAAAGTCCTGCCTGGTCCTGCCAGGGACTGAACGAATGTAGATCCCAGCTCACCCAAAGGGGAGTGGAGTGGAGGGGGAGAGAAGACTTTGCCAAACTGGCTTGACCAGAATGTGACACAAGAGCAGGAAATGAGTCACTCCTAGTAGGGCAGCTGCTCTCAGCCATTTGCATAAAGAAAAGCACCAGCAGAGGAGGGGGAAATGACACCAGGCCTCTCAGCCTGTCCTGAATAAAATCTGCTCTGCATTCAACTAGCTTGCAGGCTTCTGCCTTGATACGTTGTCCTCCTCTTCCTCCTCCTCTCCCCCTCGCTGCCCCCACCCCTGTCCTTCAAACATCTCTCTGCTATATCTCACCCTGCAGAACCCCAAACATTCAGGGCCTGGATCTTTTTAAAGTGCTGCCTGTAAAGTCAACATGAAACCTCTGTTTAAACGAAAGTACACAGGCAGGGCCCAGCCACCCAGCCTCCCTGGCACATTAGGATGGGTCGGGGCAAGGCCATTGGGGGGCCCTGGGTTATTTCCCAGGAGGAGCCCTGCTAAGCTGGCTGCACAAGGACAAAGCTCTGGCAAGGGGGATGATACAGACATAAACTGCTCTAGCATCGCTTCCATTGTCTCAATCGATTCCTGCCTGCAAAGGGATTAATTTTCCTGCTGCACTGAGCTAACCCAAGTAGGTCGGTCGGTGGGGTCCTGGGCAGGCTGGGTGGGAGGCCCTTTTGTGCGTTGGGATTTTGACAGAGAGTGGATTGTTTTGGCAGCCTCTAAGTCCCCTTTTATTAATAATTAGGGATGGGAGCCTGTCCTTTGCAGTGGTGACGCTTGCTCTTAAAAGGGCAAATTCACAAGCAGGCCCAGCTGCAGGTAGGAGAGGGCTGAAGGGGAAACCGCTGGGGAGAGGGTATTGCAGGCTGGGATCTAGGACCCTCTTGTTTCTCACTGGGTGCCAGCAGTTTGAGGGGCATAGTTGGATGCATGTGTGCCACACAGGATTAAAGTTGGACCTTGCATTCTATTATTTTATTAATGGATGTCCCAAACTTGTGGTGTTGGATATCAGACTTCCTTTGTGTTCTGCCGTGCTTTTTATCATTTTCATTTGCTGTATTTATTTTAAAAGTCGTTCCAGCGTAGTATGGTGACTTGTGGGTGACTTGGAAGCAGGTCATCAGACTGCCTAAAAGTGGGTTTTCAGAGCAATAGTCATAATTCAGAGAACTACATCTGCCTAGAGTAGCTTTTGACTCGTCCAGAACACTGCCAGCACACAAACCGTTGGGCACACCTAAAGGAGCTCTTTGGACAGAGACTCAAAAAGCGCTTTCTCTCTGTGTTTGTGTGTGTGTGTGTGTGTGTCTGTTAGTGAGTAGCTTTCTCCTTGTTTATATCCTTCCTACCATAGCATCAGGGACGCAGGTGGCGCTGTGGGTTAAAGCCTCAGCGCCTAGGACTTGCCGATCGAAAGGTCGGCGGTTCGAATCCCTGCGGCGGGGTGCGCTCCCGCTGCTCGGTCCCAGCGCCTGCCAACCTAGCAGTTCGAAAGCACCTCCGGGTGCAAGTAGATAAATAGGGACCGCTTTCTAGCGGGAAGGTAAACGGCGTTTCCGTGTGCGGCTCTGGCTCGCCAGAGCAGCGATGTCACGCTGGCCACGTGACCCGGAAGTGTCTCCGGACAGCGCTGGCCCCTGGCCTCTTGAGTGAGATGGGCGCACAACCCCAGAGTCTGTCAAGACTGGCCCGTACGGGCAGGGGTACCTTTACCTTTACCTTTACCATAGCATCCCCTTGTCAGGAAAGAGTGCCCAAGGGTTACAGCTTAAAAGGCACACATTTAGAAATATATAAAGCAATGTCGAATCTTACAGGCAGCTGCAGTGTATTGCCAGTGCAGAAGTATAATAATTGTGTATTTTGTGTAACTAACATTTGAATAGGCCTGTTCACGAAGCAATGGCTGCTCTGCTTCGTCTTCTTCTAATGTGGATTATGCTTACCCACATGAATTGGTGTGTTGGCAGCTTATCTTTAGGCCCACATACTCTGTTTTAATCTGATTGGAGGATGGTGCTATTTATACAGGTTTAGTGGGTGGTTTGTTAAAGTGACAGAGCAACCTGATCTTGACCTTCCGGAGCACCCAAAGATGGCCAAAGATATAGAGTAACTACGACTTCTGCTTTTCCCACTCTGCCCTTTATTGAGCAGATTTCAAAGAAGACGTTGTTGTGAGCAGAGCCAGCCATGCCATCAGGCAGAGTGAAGCAGCCAGCCACCTCATACAAGACATGTGAAGGGAAATGGCAGCCTAGTGTTGGGGGACACAGCTGTAAGTGCCACATAGTCTGCCCTGCACCCCCTAAGTTAAACCTGCTGCTCTCGGCTACAATAGAAGTTGCTTTTCCGCCACCAGTGTTGAAGTAAGTTTCAACTGTCAGTTTGGCTATCTTCTGTATGTGGGATGCCATTTTGCCCTTTGCCTCAGACTACATAATTTCTTGTGCTGGCCCTGGTCATGCAGCATATGCATTAGTCCTGACCACAGCTATTTGGATCTGGACAGCAACTAGCCCTGGCGTCTCCAGCCACAACCCAATCTATAAATCTTTAAAGTCTTTTGTAAAGCTTTGGTTTAAACTCACACCACCCTGGGGAGGAAGGGAGGGAAGGAGTGATGTTTACCCTCCAACATTCCCCTCAGGCCAAAAAACCTTTAACCTCTTTTTATATTTTAAAAATAGTTTAATCTGTGTTAAAATGTGAGAGTCAAACTTGGGTGCTAGGAAGCACTTTGTTTTTGAAACGTGCACATTTCTTTTTTATTCTTAAAGAGACGTTTTTTAGACGAGTGAAGAACAACTGTAAGGAAGCGGGGAGTGTCTTTGGTCAGTGACTGAATTTTAGGGGGTGAGGAGACAGGTCAAGTTCAGCTGAGAGGCAGCTCCGTTGCTTCAATGAACCATCGTTGTAAACAACCTCTTCCTCCACTCAGAGGAGTCCGTGAAATGGTGAACATGGTTTAATGGATTCCTTCATGAACATTGCAGCATGAGCCAGTATTTTTTTTTTTATGCAAACTGAGTGACTGCCCTCACAGTATTTTCCCTGGGCATGAAACAGTGTTTTCCCCCAACAGGGAATGCAGGCATTTGCAGGATATAAAGGCACATTTCTGGGACAGAAATGATTCACGGGGATGACTAAGAGGCTACAGGGCCTTTTGAAGCTACGGTGCCAGTTTGTGTCCAGCCCTGGTGGTTGATAGCTGCTACCGGCCAGTGGCCTGTGTGACTACATGCAAAAGGAAGCTGCTGGCTCCAATGGCTGCTTCCTTGGGTAAAGAATCAATTTTTTACACTGACAGGGAGGACCAACATTTTATGGACAATGGCAGCTGAGCTCTTTCTTGGTTTTGCTGGAGGCCTCTGCAGAAGGATTAGGAGCCCCCACTGCAGGATGCAAAAATATGATATATCCAATATGTGCCACAGATCTGTAATGCGTATCCTTTTATAATAAGAGGTGTCTGTGAGCTTAGGCAGGATGGCAGGTATGTAGATGGTGGTGTGGCTGTGTATTCAGTATACTGAGGAAAAGACAAATAAATAGTGTAATGTATAAAGCTTGAACACAGTAATGACGTAGGAGCAGCCTTTGGCTGTAGTCCTACATACTTACCTGGGTAAGCACTATTGGACACAGTAAAAATGAATATTATTATTAGAATTATTTATTTATACCTTCTCTCCCCCTGCCCTGGGACAGGGACTCAAGGCGGCTTGCAGATAAAAAATAAGAACAGCTGAAAACATTGTTTTCCAGCTGTCTGTAACACTAGCTTTTCTGCCCATAGGCTGTTTTGACCTTTTTGGTCCATCATCTACAGGAGCAACTGCTATGAGGCTTTTGGAAGAGGCAATCTGTGCTGGAGAAAAATGAGCAAGGAGGTGCTCTTCTCTCTGCGTTGTCTCCCCACCCCCACCCCCACTTGGGGTTCCAGATGCAAGGTAAAACATGTATGGAATTGCATGGATACTGGGAAAGCTTAAACACCCTCATCCCAGTTCTTTGGGACAAATTACCCTGCCAGAAGTGCCTTGGCCTTTTCAGGTAGCATGCTGATCATTCCATCATGAGACAATCAGAAAACCATTATGGGATTCTGGAAAAGCATTATCCATTATCTTCACATGCCACATTTGAGTTGAGGGGATGTGTTTGCTAATTTACCTTTCTATGTAACATAAATCTAAAGCAATTTACCAAAAATGGCAATAAAACACACTGAAAAACACTGTTAAAATTAATGTAAGAAAACCAAAAGCAGGATAAAACAATTCAGCTTAAAAGCAGGGAGCTAGAAGTTTAAGCTATTGTAATATAAAGTCCAGTGGAATCGTTTCCAATCTCTGGGGTGAAAAAGTTTCATGGCTTCACATTTCATGCTGGCCCTACCATTAGGCAGAGTGAAGCAGCTGCCTCAGGCCACAGACGGTGGGTGGGAAGATCTTTGAGGGCAGAGAGGGATGTGCCATGTGACCTGCCCTGAGCCACCTAAGAGAGTGTGCTGTCCCATTGCCAAAACTGAAGTAAGATTCCATTGTTTTAATGGATGGCTTCTTTTACATGGAGTGGGTTGGGGTTATTAATCTTGTACTTTTCCTTATGCAACAAAATGTCCATAGTCAGCCCTGAGTACACGTAACTGAATGAAACCATTTTTGGTGTGATGTTGGTTTTTATTCAACATTTAAAAAACATTTTTAAAACTGACCAAAGATCTATGCTGCTGCCCTTAAAATATTTCTTTTAGTGCTCAGTTAACCCTGATAGTCCCTGTTTTTCTGAAAAACGTGAAATTATTCTTGATACAGTAACTTCTGTTCTGAAGCAAAATTTCCCAAACTGATGTACTCCACAACTTCTGCTGCACAGGAAATGTTGTGGTGTTGGTATGCATGGTTAGAAAAAGATGGAAGAAATTGCAGCTGGTTGGCTTTCCAACAGCACCACAAACCTAAATGAAAGGAAATGGGTTAGATCAACCCTGTCAATGTAAAAGATGAAAAGGGGTTGTATTGGCAGAATTTGTTACAAGTCATTGAGAGAGTTTTCTGTTGTGATTAGAAGAGGATTCAAGGTTTGAGGGAGGCGGGGGAGACAGATTTCTTTGGAATCTTCTGGGCCATAAAAAGAAGACCAAACAGATTAAATCCTCATAGTTGAATCTGTGAGGGTTTATCTGTTTCTCATTCTCCAATCTTAAATTCAGCTCAAATTTTCTGCATCAGTTTACAGGGGTTTTTTATTTTAAAAAAATATTCTCACCAAATGTCATTGGTGTTTTAGTGCACATCTCTCCTAATGTACATATTCTTGTACGCAATTTTGCGTAATATACAGATTTCGACGAGCGATTTCCCCATACATCATGCATTTTTGTATGCTATTTGCACTTACATATTTTATGAGGCATTTCCCTTAATATATGCATGTTTGTATACATCTGGTTAGAGAACCATATCAGAAAATTCCAAGAAGTGTGAATTTCAAAGTATACCTATATTTCAATTTGTATGTTGTTTCAGGAAGAGGAAGTAGATTGGTCTGAATTTCTCCTCCATCCCCACATCCAAAGTAAGAGTGGACAGGACTGCAGCCATGCTAGATTAAGGTTGCAATTTAACTGCACATCTGGGAGTTAGTCCCATGGAACTCAGTGAGAATTGCTATCATCTAGTCATATGCAAGATTGTGCTGCAAGCAGTTGTAGGGCTTTGATTTCTTTCTTTTTTAAACACTGAAATAATTAATTGGCCGCAGTGGCTTAATTTAATCTGGATAATTGTTAGATCCCATTTATATATCAGAGTCTGCTTTTTATTTGGGTTTGTTCTTATAAATCTGCATGCCTCTGAGTGGATGGCCAAACTGACAATATATTTAATGTTTATTGGCAGATGTCCTTGGTATGACTAGCCTGGAAGTGCTCTCTCACACACACGCACTGAACTGCAGCCTCTAAAAGCTATTCTGTCTCTTGCATGCCTCAACCCTCAGACCCAGTTGCAGCTGTTTGAAGCACGGCCGGACACTTGTTACTTCACCTGGCTTGAGCATGTGCAGTTGGTGTGAAGCATTCGGATGTTAAACGTATGGAAGGCTCTGTTGCAGCACTGCTTGAACACTCTGACTTATCAATGCAGCTAGAGCTGTTATATACTGCAGGAAAGGCCCTGTACTCAAGGACTTAAGAATCCTGCACCCCAGAACTGCAGACAGTGCAACATGGTGGTTCATTCGCATTAGCACTTTACTGTTGGTCTTTCCCTAATTCCTACTTGGCAGAGCCCTTCCTGTTGTAGGGTTTGGCTGTGATGAATCAGTATTATATTTGCGATAGTAATTAAAGCCCGTGCAGGCATTCCAAGCACTGAGCAGAATGAGCGTTGCCTATTGCCTCCCGGGAGTGATCTTACTCATTGCTCTCTGTCATAGTCTCCCTACTTCATGGCAAGAAGCACCCGTTTTCATGAGAAAAGTAGGAAGGGAGAAAGCTGTTCTGATGGGGAGTTGAGAGTAACTGCATCCCGTGGAGAGAAAAAAGCAGCAGTGTATATTGTGCAGGACTTGGATATAATAATTCATTGGGGGCGGGGTGGATGATAGTTCAAATGCAACAGATTGTGTTATGCAATCATAGGATGCTGAGCCAAACAGCATAATTTATAGAGCTCGGGCCAAAGAAGATTAGTTCCTTGGTTGTGAAATTTGGAATTTCCAAAAAGGAATGGAGTCATGCTGCTGGGGAAAGCAGCATGGAGGAGAATGCAGGGGGGAAAGTCTGATACTAGCTCAATGGATCTTTGATCTTGATTATTTTTTGTTGCCAAGGTATTGCAACGAAAACAGAGAACCTTGTATCGCCTTCAAAGACTCACAGTCACGAGTGACCAAAAGCATAACCCAGTGTTCAAATTCTGGGAAAATGTCTTTGATTTGTTTGTTCTTATTATTTGCACTTATATCCCACCTTTCCTCCTGCTCAATGTGGCGCAGACAGTTCTCCCTCTCCCCTGTTTTATCCTCACTACAACCCTGCAGTGTAGGTTAGGGTGGGAGACAGTGATTGGCCAAGGAACACGGAGTGAACTTTGTGGCTGGGTGGGGACTAGAACTCCAGTCTCCCAGATCTTAGTCCAACACTCTCACCACTGCACCAAACTGGCTCATATCCTTATTTTTCAAGAAGTAGCTCAATTTAGAGAACACAGTCCTTGTCCAGGCCTTTTTAAAATGTAGATTCAATAAATGGAGGGAGGATCAGGAGTGAGATGTCGGACTTCACTCCTGACTGCCATGCATGTATTGACTCTGTGTGTACTATAGAGCCCACAGTCTGTGAATATACACAGTTGATCATATGTTGATCAGTGACTTGCTACCATAATACCACCTCCATTCCAATAATGGGTCTATTTATAATCTAAAATGGACTGACTCGTGCCACTTTATTTTGGTACATGAGGACTCTGAAGTACTTGTGCTTCACAACAAGAAAGTGCTTGGAACAAATAAGAGCCCATGCAGATATATCACAAAATCCCTGCTCAATTAAGACATGAAAGAAATGGAAGTTTTTTCACTGACTTTGCTAGAAAGTGACCTATACCTATATTGGTGCATCTATAACATTGTCCATCAGAGATGCGTAAACCTATTCTTAGCCACAGCAAACGGCTTGGCTACAATCATTGTGTTGGTGGGGGGACTAGCTTATAATCTATATAAATTATTATTGACAATGCCTTTAATTTTTGAAAATGTGCATGTCATAATTGGAGAAATCTCAGGATACACAGAGTCATGTTTGCCATCACTAAAAGCTGGATGGAAATTAAGGCAGTAACTCTATGCATATGTACCTGGGAATAAGTTCCATGGACTTTTCTCCCAGGTAAATATGACTAGGGTTGGGTTGTGCAGGTAAAATTTGGTTGATTAAAAGGAGGAAGAAAGAGACATGCTGGAGGAAGAGAAAAACAAAATGAAGAAAGCCCATGAATTAATATAATGATGACACATGGGTGTGCAAGATGAGAAGGGGAAGAGGGATGGGTTAGCTTTGTCGAAAAGTATTTCAGGAAAGGATACCACAATGCATCCACATTTCTACAGAACACCACAGGTCTTTATGACAGAGCAAGAGCTTCGTCCACAATCCAAGGAAGATCCATGCACTTATACCCCTTGAATTATGGGTGTTAATTCTGTGCTTGATTATTGCCATTGTCTATAGACAGTGCTGTCTGCTTCTTCCAGATTCAGCCAAGTCCAATGGCTAGATGACCTGACTAAATCTGTTTCTGATTTTGACACTAAATATTGATAAGTTTTCTTGCCAGACCAATGATGGGTCCAGACTGTGGGCTGGTTTAAGTGATTCATACCTGGAAGTGTCCAATGGAATGTGTAGTAAGTACACACTTCATCATATAACAGGCTTCTTCAACCTCGGCCCTCCAGATGTTTTTGGCCTACAACTCCCATGATCCCTAGCTAGCAGGACCAGTGGTTAGGGATGAAGGGAATTGTAGTCTCAAAACATCTGGAGGGCCAAGGTTGAGGAAGCCTGTCATACAACTTTCCCCAGTTAGTGATCTGCCTGTGGGTTAGAAACTAACCAATAATAATTTTCCAGCATGCCACTTTGTTTATCTCTGAATAAGTTTCTCACTGTCTCCCACAGCATTGTCACTTTCCCACCATTTCCCCTTCATGATCAGGACATTTTTAATTAAAAAGTATAAGGGCATTTTAGACATGTATTCCTTATCACCATAGTCTCCATGCAGATTTATTCTGTTAATTATCTGCTAAGGGAAAGCAGAGTTGTTTCTGACTTTGCAAAGTCCCTGCTACTTTATAATGTCACAGAAAAGTCTCAAGGGCACATACGTACGCAAACATGTCCTTTGATTTTTATTTACACACTGCATCACAACTAGTGCATATTTGGTAGAGTATGCATCTGCATTGCACATATATTGCCTTATTTAAGAAGAATGGGATGTCCTTAAGTCTAGCAAATGTATATGGACAAGTATGGGAAAAATGAAGGACAAACCAAAATGAAATCACATGAACTGCCTAGACAACTACGTACTGAGCAAGATTTGCATGTTTACCCAAAATTACCCCCATTGCATTCAATGGAGCGTACTCCCAAGTAAATGTGGTTTGGATCACAGGTAGCCTAAGCCTGCAATTCTAAGCACACTGAAAGGCAGAGAGCCCCAATGAACTCAATGAGATTTACTACTGAGTGGTGCAACAGATACATTTCCTCATAATAATAATAATTTCATAACATTTTCATATGTTGATTTAAATGTGTAGATACAAATCTGGAAATAATTAGCCTGGAAATACAATACAGCTCATTGGGGGAGGGGAGGGGAAGAGAGACTGTGAGCAGGTGTGCCTGCTCAGTTTACTGTCCAGGTGCAACTTCAAAGCCCCTGTGCTTCCTTCTTACGGTTCTCTGTCTTTAAACCGGACCTGGAGAGGCCTTCAGATAGAGGACTGTTCTCTGTAAAGTAGTACAGTAGTCTGGACTAGATGGACCAACAGCCTGGCTCAGTCCAAGGCGGATTCCTCCAACTCTTTAGATTTCACAGATCAGGGTCACGTCATCAGAATACACTGTCGGGTTCTGGGCCCAGTGATTGCTGCTGCTTCTCCTTGCGATGCATTAACCTGCCTGCTGAAGGGGAGTGCAGTCCTTGCGAGGGCAAAGAAACTGCCACGCACCTTCAAGCTGCTGAGTGGTGTGCTGCAAAACCAAAAGTGTGACTGTATGAAAGATTGCACCTAAGGTGCAAGGGCGGCCAAGAGTGGGACTGGAAGGAAGTGCTCCAAGGTCACATTTGCAAAGAACTTGCAAAAGTGTGAGAAGGCGGGTGAAGATGGGAAATAATAGCCAAAGGGTTCTGCAAGCCAACAAGAAGCAGCTTGCTCTCTCACTGTGGGAGGGACTAGCCAGGGTGTTTTTGCTGCTCAGCATTTAGATGCTCTGGCGGGGCTCTCGTGAAGGAAGTTCACCAAGGTCATCTGCTTAAGGCTGCCCTCTTAAGTGGTGTTCAGCAGACAAAGGCTGGGCCCTGGGAAATGGGGGTGCAACTCCTCCCTGAGCCAGAAACTTCAGGATGACTTTGGGCAGCTTGGGGTACATCGCACTACAAGTGTAAACTACTTTGGGAGGGAAATTAAGAAAGCATAATTGCCATCAAGGCTGCTCCCAGAGAAACCTAGGAATTTTATTTGTATTATCATTTCAAGGATTCTGATGCTAAGAACCAAAATTCCCAAGATTCTTGGAGGAACTGTAGTTAAGTGGGGGAGAATGAGAAAGAAAGTATAGTTTGTCGAAATGCACTGTTGCCAAGTTTCATTTCTTCAGCTGGTGACCTACCTCATACGGTTGTTCTGAGAATGAGTGAGACATGGAAATATTACAAACTCTGAGGTTTATGGGGAAACTAGAAGTACAAATGTTCAGATGGTGAACCAATGCTAAATATTCACAATCCTCCTCCTGCAAGAAACAGCCTTGGCTGACAGGACTAAAATAAAAAGCAGCAAGCTCCATTAAATTGTTCCTGGCCCTCAAAGGCTAAGAAAACAGGGCTGTTAAAGCAGGGTGGGTGGATAGGCAGGGTGGGTGGATAGGTTAGAGAACTGGGCCAAATCAGCTGCCTCTCACATGTTTAGAGCAACACCAAATATCACAAGCTGTTTCATCAGTCTGAAGAGCAGAGGGCCTGGTGAATGGCTACTCTTAGATGGCCAAAGGCAGCACAGGTAATTGAATAGGCCTGCGTCTCTCCCTCTGTCCTTCAGCCTGATGGAAAGGAAAGAATGGACTGTTTCATCCCAGCTGATCACTGTATGGACTTTGTAATTCTAAGAACTGTGGCCTAAGCTTGCTTTCTCCCCTCTACTTTCCTGATCATGCCATGTCTTCTAGATTGTTTCATTACAGTAAGCTGCTCTGGGAACCTTTTTGGCTAAGTGGGGTGAAAATGCTTTAAATAAATAAAATGTTTGGAAATGTATTTTCCTTTCCTGAAAATATGTATGGCTGATGTATCCTCCCCTCTGCTTAGATCCTGATGAGGTCGAGCCTGGGGGTTCTCTGTGACACAAAAAGAGTGTCTCTTTGTTGTTCAAATGAACTTGTGTTTCTTTCTCCTCCAGCAGCTTGTCTTTATCCTATGAAATCATTCAGAAAGCTTTAGAGGAATTAAAGAAGGCTTTATTCCCAGGAGTCAAAGATGGGGCAACTTGCTCCAGGGTCAGTGTGAGCATCATGTGGATGCAAACTCATTATTGTCCGACTGCAAGGGTAGCCGGTCCTGTGACAATAAAGCAGAAGGCTGAAAAAGTTCTCCACCCATTGCTGGAATGTAGGCATCCTTGCAGCAACTGTTTACCACCACTTTTGCAAGAACAGAGAACAGGAAGCATAGAAAAGATAAGAGGGGTGGGCAGGACAGATTGGCCAGGAGCTGGATCAACATAACAGAATCAAGAAGTAATTTATTAGGTCAGCAATGCTCACCGTCTTTCTCATACACTTGTAAACAAAGTCCCGTAATATAATAACATCTTCAACTGAGAGTTCTGTCCAACCTCTTGAAAATCTCCAATAAAACTTTAATTGTTGAGCTGCTCTTATAATTAAACACGTCCTCCCCCCGATATTTAATCTAAACCCACAGATTCTTGTCCTGCTTTTACTCATCAAAAAAGACCCATACTTTGAAACTGTCAGCACAGTCTCCAACCTCTCACTTTTTATTTGGGCAAAATACAGTGTGCATAGTTCTCCTCTGAATCACTTTCAACACTTCAACATGTGTTTGCTTGTTTAACATTTATATCCCACTTTTCCTCCATGATGGAACTCAGGGTGGTATTCAGGAAGGTCCCCATAACGGCTCCCATCCAGACCCAGACCTACTTAGCCTTAGCAAGGCTGTTGTAAAAAGGTAAAGGCAAAGGACCCCTGACAGTTAAGTCTAGTTGCAGACGACTCTGGGGTTGCGGTGCTCATCTCACTTTACAGGCCGAGGGAGCTGGCGTTTGTCCGCAGACAATTTTTCCTGGTCACGTGGCCAGCATGACTAAGCCGCTTCTGGCGAAACCAGAGCAGTGCACAGAAATGCCATTTACCTTCCCGCTGGAGCGGTACCTATTTATCTACTTACACTTTGATTTGCTTTCAAACTGCTAGGTTGGCAGGAGCTGGGACCGAGCAACGGGAGCTCACCCCATCACGGAGATTTGAACTGCCGACCTTCTGATCGGCAAGCCCAAGAGGCTCAGTGGTTTAGACCACAGCGCCACCCGTGTCACTCCCTACCCCCCTTCTACCAAGACAGTGTCATCATTTTATTTGGAAGAACAGTTGCTCCTGTAGCTGCAGGTGGTAAACAAGGCAAACAGGAACTAGAGTCTTGCCTCTCTCCATCAGAACTATAGCCTCTCTCAGATAGTGTTGCATAGCAAATGGTTTCAAAATCTTATATTTGCTTCTCCTTTCCTTAGTTCATATTTTACAGTTGTCTGTTGAATTTCATGTTGTTGCTATCTACTGGGTTCCCTTTAACATTTTAGCCCTTTCTCTAGTGTTGCAATCTTCCCCAGTTTTAGATCACCTGTGAATTTTATAGGTTTCTCATCTTTCCTTTCATCCAAGTCGTTGATGAAAATATTGAACAGTGCCAGACCCAGCATTGAACTCAGCAGAATGCCACTGAATACCCGCCTCAACCGCTTTTCATTTATTACCTCCTTTTGTGTGCCGCTTTTCAACCAATTGTTGGCTGCCTTTTATTTAATAATGAATTGCACCTGCAAAACAACCTGAAAGCCAGTGCAGACGTTAGAGATCAGGTTCAGTGTAACCATATTCTGTACCAGCCAAGAGTTTTCAAATAGACCAAACAGCATGGCTCCAGGACAGGACAATAATCTGACACAGAAGCTACCCAAGACAGGGACAACAGTCTTCAACCTACCTCTGAGAAGGAAGGCTGCAATTCTTAAGCAGTCCCAGATTGTAAACCCCCCTCCCCTTTCCTTTTGCTGGAAATCCAGACGATATACAAGATCTCCCCAATGATGACACAATGGAAACAATAGAGCCATTCAGTCTTACAGTACAATCCTATGCATGTTTACCGAAAAGTCCTCATTGGCAAAACAAAGATGGGCAGCATTCTCCAAACAATGCATTTATGCTATTAAACTAGGTATAGTTCTTATGAATAAAAAATACTCACATGGCTAGACAGACTCAGGAATACATTTGGTATGGTTAGGATTTGAATGGTATTCCTCACCATAAATTTGAATGCATGTGCACACATTGAAAGTTATGGTGCTATAAATGGTAACCTAATAATCTAAATTGATTGTGGGGGGAAACAAATCAGGCAACAACACACAGGGTTCTTTTGCTGGTTGGTGTGGCATCTGATTTCTACTTGCAGGCTTATGAACTGGAGGGACTGATTCTTTGCAGTGTGCGCTGACTCACCACAGCCCAAGTACTATGCCAAATGTTAGTTCCACCTGGTGACTCACTTGAATGGTATGGCTAAAGAACTGGTCGACCCAGGACTCAGTGGAATAGTCTGCTTCTTGTCCGGTCTGGCCTTGTGCTTGCTTAAGTGTAAGTAACATAAGCTTACTCTTCCACGTGAAGAGATTTCTATGCTCTGCTTTGTCCAGTTCACAAAATGAGTCTGACTATTAATATCTTCCCCACAGGAATACCATGCACTTACACACACACACACACACACACACACACACACACACACACACAATGGGTCTAAGGTTGGCGGCCCACAGTCCACATTAAACTTGCCATACCTCTCCATCCAGTCACATGAGCCTTTTCCCATCCCATTATAACTGGGTGCTGTGGATCCCAGATGAATGGCTCTGGCTGAGGGTCCCAAGAACCTACTTTTCTGTGTTGCTCTTGGCACTTCAGTTCTAGTTGCCAAGCTTCTAGGGATACCCAAACACCCTCCTCTGCAGTAACACATGAAAATAGGGCTGTTGGTCTGGAAGGCAGTATACAAGGACAGTAGATTAGGGCAGGTGTGGGCACATTCCCATCACAGTTGTCAGCCCTATGTGACTGATATAACTTTACCGCTTCATGCCCTATGTCTGCCATCAGCAGCAGTGTCCAGGCAGGACTCAAAAACTTTTGTGTCCGGTCAGTGGAAACTCTGTGTCTGCATACCTGTAGATTCTTGGGTACTTTATGCACAGACACACTAACACTCTTAAGAGGCAGCCAGCCAAGCTTTGTGTGTGCATGTGCATCTGTTTGCTTGTGGTTCTCTCTTGGCTCTCCCTTATTCTGAATAATAATTTCTATAGAGTTTTTAGCTGTTAAAATGAGCTAGCAGTTGCCATCACACCAACAACTGAAGTAAGCTCAGGTTGGAAGGCGGTAGCTTGTCCAAAGAGACCATAATGGCAAAACACACAGTTGAATCAGAGTTCTCTACACTGAAACCCAACGCGCTTGACCACTGTGTGCATCATATTCTGGCCTTTCGTCACTTAACACCAAATCCTTGCTCATGTTTAGCAGGAAGGATGGTCCATCACTTCTAGATGAAAGAACTGGGGTGCAGGGAAACAGGGCTTGTGAGATTTACCTGCCTCAGGTGATCTGCCTTTGCACGTTGACATAAAGGGGAGCACCGTTTGCTGCTACACCTCAGGCAACCCTTGCTACTTCCAAGCTTTTCTGAAGTTGATACACAAGGATCTAACCCAGCATGTCCATTGGCTGTGCCTCTGGATAGTACCTTGGTTGGGATGCTCACCCTGCTATCGCTTGACATTATGACTTAATTCTTGTCAGATGCGCAGGCAACCATTGCACTTAAATGTGTACAACAAACACCCATTTGCCTGCCTTTGCTCATTTGTTCCTTTCCAGCCAGGGCAGGAAACAGCTCAGTCTTTATGGGCTAAAGTCGAAGAGCTACTTGAGCACAGACTCTAGGAAATGCAATTGCTTTGTTAGGTTATTTCCACACTTCCTCCTTTTCATAACCTCCTGTAAAACCTTAGTGTTTGTATAAGAATCCAGGGGAAACACATGGTGGTGATGGTCCCTTGCATGCTAGAAACAAAGAGCTTCTACCAGGCCCTTCTAATTCTTCCTATCTGACAGGCTTGATAAAGGAATTGGATCCCAGATTTAATGGAGCAATGATCAACATTATTGTGCTAAGGCAGCAGCTGTATGCATAGGACTGGGCTGCAAGTGAACCATCCTTGCTAATGTATGCCTTCGTCCAGTCTTCTTATTTTTTCATTAATCCGCTTTTCTGCTGTTTCCTACTATCCCAGCCCTAACCAACCTAGTGCTCTCCAGGTGTTTTGGATCACAACTCCCAGCAGCCTGTGCTGGCTGAGGTTGATGACATTTGTAGTCCAAAACATGTGGAGGGCACATGTAGTTAAAGCTGCACTAGCCCTTTATTATTATTATTAACCCTCCTACATACCAATTTGCTCTCATTACATTTGTGTAAATATAAATAAAAATATTTTTAAATATTATTTTATTTCACTCATTGGGCCACTATACCCTGTCACTTGCCTTTATTTGTATGGCTAACAAAAATATCTTCATTGCAAATCTGTTTAAAGCCAAAATACCGTACAGTACATTTTTAAAAATCTCCCTTTAAACTTTCCCCCTTCAAACACATACTCTCTCCTCAGTAAGAAGGAAATGGAGACATGAATAGAGATGGAAAGGAAGATATGCCCACATATCTGGAAGCTGGAAGTTGTTCAAGCCCATCCTGTGGCTGAAGGGTCCCTAGTTTGGAAATAAATTATGTCTTTGCTTAGAGGCCAGTTTGAAACAGAGTGACATTAATGCAAACTTTCCTGAGGCTTAACATTGAAGGAGCCATTCTTAGGCCTCAATCTTATTTCCTGCTTCCTGGGAGTAAGCCCCACTGAACTCACAGTGGCTTACTTTTGAACAGGCATGTGTTGGATTGTGCTACTAGCCTCCTTTCAACTCCTGCATTAAAGCTGCAATCCTGCCTACTTGCTTTGTAATAAGCCCTTTGTACTGGGACTTACAAGTAGACATTCATTAATGGCACACTCCTTATTTACTACATATTTCATCTAACCTTCAAGGAGCTCAAGGTCGCATACATTAATACCCTTTACCATTTACCATAGAGGTGTTGTGAAGGTAAAATGGAATAATGGGGTAGGGAGGGGGGATCAGTAATGAGTTTGCATCCACATGATACTCACACTGACCCTGGAGCAAGTTGCCCCATCTTTGACTCCTGGGAATAAAGACTTCTTTAATTCCTCTAAAGGTAAAGGACCCCTGGATGGTTAAGTCCAGTCAAAGGGGGCTATGGGGTGTGGCGCTCATCTTGCTTTTCAGACTGAGGGAGCCGGCGTTTGTCCACAGACAGCTTTCTGGGTCATGTGGCCAACATGACTAAACCACTTCTGGCACAACAGAACACCTTGACAGAAGCCAGAGTGCACAGAAACACTGTTTACCTCCCCGCCACAGTGGTACCTATTTATCTACTTGCACTGGCGTGCTTTTGAACTGCTAGGTTAGCAGAAGCTGGAACAGAGCAACGGGAGCTTACCCCGTTGCAGAGATTCGAACTGCCCACCTTCCATTCGGCTAGCCCAAGAGGCTCAGTGGTTTAGAACACAGCGCCACCTGCATCCTGGGAAGTTTAGTCTGAGAGAGTGTGACTGGCCAAAGGTCACCTAGTGAGAGCTCAGTTGTAAAGTGGATATTTGAATCTGGGTCTCTCCAGTCCTAATCTGGTGCTCTAATCACTACCTCACACTGGCTATGGCTGTGGAATATGCATGGGATGGGGCTGCATATTAGGAATCAAGTAGCTGGGCTGGGTGAGATCAGGAAAGTCAATCTGGCTGTTCCACAGTTGCATCACCCTTGTTGCCTGTTCAGTTTTGAGTGGGAGCCACTTGTAGACTCATTGCAGGCAGTCGGTCATGAGATTCATGCACACCACTTCAAGCTGGTTTGAACAGAGGAGCTTCAGTGAAAGGACCAGCTTGTTTAAGTGATTGTGTCCATAAGGAAAAACAGATGAGTAGTCTCCGAAATAACTGGGACTTTCCCATGGTAATATACACGCATAGACTGCATTCCTCTACAAATTATTTCTGTTTCCAGAGCTCTGCATATCTTGTCAGTGTGTCAAGTTGTGCCATCATGTCAGCCTTGCTTGGGGTGCTTTGTGACGTGCTGGTAGGGAAAACATCCAGGTGTGGGCTGTAGCAATAGAGCAGAATTGTTACCTGCACACCACCTGATCAGCAAGAGAGCAAACTTCAATGGATAATGTCACAGTTTGTGCATTGCTAACAGACACGTCCCTACATGCATTTATTTGTTTTACCAAGTCTTCTTAGGCAGGCAGGCTTTTGAAAAAGCACAAACCCACAAACCCACACACAGAGGGGATATATTTTCAAGAAATCCCCAACTGGGATCATGACCTAGTTAAGAAATTGTGAATTAGTAACTTGTTTCACTGTAAAAAGAAAGCTAATTCACTTGGTTGCAACTGAAGAAATACTATTACTAATCTCCCCACCACTGCCATTTAGACAATATATATTGTATCTTTGGAAGTTTCAGCTCTTCAAGGTCACGTTGCTGGATTGTTCTAAGATCCAAACTATTCTTTGTGCTCCTTTACTCTTCCTACTCCATGTGATACACTCAACATCATCAACAATTTAGTCTAACCTTCTGCACCTCAAATAGTGTAGTTGAAGTGACTGCTACAACAACTGCTTCAGAAGAATGAGGCCTTCAAATAATGTTCTATATTCTTTGCCTCTAAGCAGGTACAGGTATACATTATTGGGCCCCAAACTAGAACATATGGGCACACTGAACCTGAATGACAACATCTATCTCTCTGGCTAGCAGCTGAGTATATAGCTTGACTTCTTCTCAACTTAGAAATTTCACAGTGATTGGTTTAATTGTCTGTGCCACTGCCTGGCAAACAGATGCTGCTGGCATGATTCTTTTTGCTTGTTTCTGATCCATCTTGGATAGAGCCTCACAATTCAGAGGATGCCTTTTCCATGGATCCTAGTGGTATGGCTCTTGCCAGAATTTGTCAGTCAAGCAATCCTGGGACAAAGAGTAGATCAGCAGCACAATGTCCAGACTTAGAACTGACCTAACCCATAAAGAGAGTTAGGAACCTGTGGTCCTCTTGAAGTTATTGGACTCCAGCTCTCATCAGCCTCAGCCATATGGCCAATGGTCTGGGATGGTGGGAGTTGTAGTCAAACAACATCTGGAGGGCCACATAATCCCCAACCCAGCATAGAAGCAAGGCTAGACTTTGTACCATTTGGAGCTTGTGAGATCTTTGGGGGAGCATGGAAAGGTTGGAAAGTTTTCCTACCCTTGATGGCCATTATGATCCTAGCTAAGCAGAGCACAGGAAGATTTTGAAGAGGTCCATATATCGATACCAAAAAGGATATGACTTGTGCTTGATTCTTCAATAAACTAGATCTGAGGTGGGAACCTGTGGGCCTCCAGATGTTGCAGGATCGCAAATCGCATCATCCTTGACTATTAGCTATATTGTCTGGGACTGATGAGAGTTAAGTCCAACAACATCTGGGGAACCAGTGTTTCCCAACCTCTGATCTAGGTACCAGTTTGAAGTAAAGTAATGGATGCATTGCTAAGAGCTGGAGATCAGCTGCTGCTTCTGAAAATGTCAGCCTTGGTTTCCTCACCTGTAAAACAGGAGTGATGATTACCTGCCTTCAGGGCATTCTAGGGCTTAATTTGCTGACATCAACACAGTGCACTCAACTCCTCAGCTGGAAAATGCTATGGTAATATTTAAAATCATATGATTATAAATCAAAGGGAATTAGCCCATCTACAGATCAATCGTGCCTATGTGCATTGTGAACCCCTTGGGCAAGGGTTTAACTTTTAATTGGGAGGTTGAACCCAACATATTTGCTGCATTTCAAATATTTTAATATAAAAATCAAATAAGTCAAGGTGGAGGGAAGAAGCCTAATATATTTCTCTTGGATCACATACAGCAGAATGTTCATGATAGGGTTGTCACAAATAATCTGCAAAACAACAACTTTTAATCATATGTATATGATTAGTATTAGCTATATTTTAGTATGCAGGTAGATCATTATTATTTTTATTAGTTGCAGATGGAAAGCAAGTGGATGAGAGCTCTATATGTGTCAGAGGTGGGGGACTTGTGGCCCTCCAGATGTTATTGGATTTCAACTCCCATTAGCCCCAACCACATGCACTAAGGTCAGGGCACTGTAGGGAGGTCTGCATTTTGCATGCAAGCCTGCAATTGGAATCATAGAATTGTAGAGTCAGAAGGGACCACGGGGGTCATCTAGTCCAACCCCCTGCAGTGCAGGAATCTTTGCTCAACGTGGGGCTTGAATTCACAACCCTGAGATTAAGACTCATGTTTTACTGACTGAGCTTTTTTTGTGTGTGTGGGACAAAATTCTCACTTGTATTCTAACACTCAAGTCTAGGGATCTTTTGATGCTGAGACTTGGACACACTCCAGAATTTGGCACCCCAATAGTTAACACAGAACAACAGAGATAAATCAAAAGTAAATTTTATTAAGTCCAAATTAGCTCATTGCCTGAAAAGGGAATTAGCACATTTACTAAAAATATAGAACAAAATCAATAGACAGAACACTAACGCTAGTCTGAGTTTAGGAGAGTTAAAACTAGTGCAAGAGTTATTTTTAGAAGCATTCCTATGGGAAAGGGGAATTGGATGAGCCCAGACAAGGCTGGGGTGGGGAGAGATTTGGCTAAAGGGTTGAAAGTGGCGCCAGGAGAGGGAAATGGGTGTTGAGTATTGCTGCTTGTTTTGTAGAAAGAGAATAGGAGGTTGTCAGGGAGGATTGGGTAGTGGCTCTGTGGGATTTCAGGAAGGTTTTAGGGCAAGAATAAGAAGCATTTGGGTTTGCAGCAATGGCAGGCACGGGGAATAGAGAGAGCAGGTCTCTCCCAGAAAGAGGGACCTGATGGGAGTTGAACAGATGAGAGGGGAAGGAGGGCTTCCGCAACTGATGGGTTGACTGGGGATGGGGGGGGGGATTTAATACCTTTCCTTTTTCTGCAAGGCTGGGGCTTGGTGTGGTGGAGGTAAGAAAACCTCTTCAGCACCAGTAAGTAATATAGAAAGGAGAAGGAACGGTGAAGGAGTCCACATAGAAGAGTTCCTGTGCAGAGAGTTGAGGCCAAAGCTTTCTCTTACTTGACGTAAATCCTCTCTTCCTGACAGTGAATGAGTGCCAATCAGGAAGAGTTTAAATTTTTTGCATGATGGCTTTTAGAAATGTATCTTATTCTGCTGTTCTGGTGAGATGGGGAAAAGACTTAACACATCTTTTGGGCTCTTCTTGCAAGAGGCTTAGGCTGCTGAAAACTACTTGGTTAGTAATTGTCAGGGAGTGGGGTGGAAGGAATGACATGTAGGTGCCTATATCTTGGTTGAATACTTCTAGAAGGAGTGAGACTAATGCTCTCTTGCTTTTTTTTTTAAATTGACCAATGAGAAGGGAAGGACGGCAGAGATTTACAGTAACAACAAATTCATCAGCTGCTTTTGGAACCTGTGAGTTTGGCTTTCTGCAATGGAGTTTCCCTTGAGGCCTCACCAGGCCAAAATCAGAACTTCCTTCTGAGATGCAGACTATCATAACAAAAACTGGATATATTTAGGAGCGTTTCATAGCAGAAATGTAGTCCAATAACATCTGGAGTGCCAAAGGTTCCACATCACTGATCTAAAGTCAGGTTTGGGGTACCTTTGGCCTTCCAAATGTTGCTGAACTACAACTCCCATCAGGCAGGGATTTAAATCAAGGTCCAGCAGATTTCTCATCAGATTAAATTTCTCTCTCGTTCACTGAGCCCACTAAATGTGTTTCAAACATGAAAATTAATGAAGAGAAGTGGAAATGCAATTGGTTAAACTAATGTTGTCATCACACAGTCCAACTTTAGAATGGATTATTTGTTTGTTTTTGGTTTTTTAAGGTGGGTTGGTTAGCTGAGGAAGAACAACAGTGGAGGTGGAAGTTACATTAAGTACATCATAACCAAATGCTACTTTAGCTGCAAACAAGGATGATAAAAGAGCAAAGTTAAAACCCAATGCACACTTATACTAGAAGTGCTGTTGACCTAAGTTGAACTACCAAATAAAATCTTGCGCAGGATGTATTTGGGAAAGTTGTTGATCCTGCCTCTTCTTGGTCCAAGATCTGCTATGAGAATCACTTATGTTCATGACATTTGATCTCCAGGAACTGGATTTCACAGGTTAGATTTCTTATACTTTGGTCTGAATGTTAGACAATATCCTTTGTATTATACTAAATTAAGTAGTTGGTTTAGCACTGACTGGAAAGCACTGGACTAAGACCTGTTGACAGTCATGGGCTGGTAACACAGGTTTTATTTGGCACACCTTTTTAATCCAGTCAATATATAGCTGCATCAATGTTTAATATGACAGACAAAATTAGCAGTGAGAATTTAGATAAAATCTGTAACTCAAAGGGTCCCTCTGTTCCAGGTGTGGATAACCTCTGGCCTTCCAGATGTTGCCAAACCACAACTCCTATCTGCCCCAGCAAGCATAGCCAATGGCCAGCGATGATGGGTGTTGTAGTTCAGCAATTCTGGAAGGCTAAAGCTTCCCCACACCTGTTATATCCTGAAGGAGGCTTGGCTTACTGAATATACAAACTGTACCTACATGAGCCTTACTTTCTGGAAGCAACCTCTATTCTTCTCTTAACTCAATCAGTAGGAGGAGGATCAGTAACCTTGGAGTATCCTGTTCCTTCTAGGTAAAGGTAAAGGTAAAGGTACCCCTGCCCGTACGGGCCAGTCTTGACAGACTCTGGGGTTGTGCGCCCATCTCACTCAAGAGGCCGGGGGCCAGCGCTGTCCGGAGACACTTCCGGGTCACGTGGCCAGCGTGACATCGCTGCTCTGGCGAGCCAGAGCCGCACACGGAAACGCCGTTTACCTTCCCGCTGGTAAGCGGTCCCTATTTATCTACTTGCACCCGGAGGTGCTTTCGAACTGCTAGGTTGGCAGGCGCTGGGACCGAGCAGCGGGAGCGCACCCTGCCGCAGGGATTCGAACCGCCGACCTTTCGATCGACAAGTCCTAGGCGCTGAGGCTTTAACCCACAGCGCCACCTGCGTCCCCTCCTTCTAGGTACTATGTATTAATTAATTCTGCTCAAATAAAATCAGCAGTTTTGCTCATTTGTGTGCATTTTTCTTCTGGCCAACACATTAGAAAAGTATATTACCCCCTGCATATTTTCCAGGATTTGGTCTCATAACTCTCTCCCCCACGTTGTGGGAAAAGTTGCTGCTGATAAGAAGATTGGCATGAAAGTTCTGGTAACAGATATACCACTGTGTTCACTTCCAAAGGAGAGGGGGATTGCTCAATCTTCAGAAAAAAGAAGAAAACAATAGGTGGCATTTATAGTTTCTTTAAGAAAAAATCCTTTTGGGATCATTTTTGAAAAAGCATGTTAAAACAACCTTAAGACGCACCTGTAGTATGTTGGAAATGTGGCCTTTGGCTTTAAGAGGGCTGGACTTAGGACCTAAAAGCTAAGCATTTCAAAAATCATTTTATTGAACCTGTTTCCTAGCTAGAATGGTTGGTGGGAAAGACTGGCCCTCTCGTGAGTGCCCCCTGCACTACAAATAAGTATAACAAATAAGTATAACAGCTTCCCTAAAGAACTTGAAGATTGTATTTTTATAAGGCTGCTGAGCTTTGTTTGGTAGACACATTTTATTCTGCCTTAAAGTTTCTTGGGTTGCACTGGAATTGCATAAAACAAAGGAGGGTAACCTGTGGCCTTCCAGATGTTGTTAGACTCCAACTTTCGTTAACCCCAGCTGGCATGACCAAAGAACTGATGTCATGGAAGCTGTAGTTCAGCAGCATCAAGAACTGCATTTCCCCCACTTTTTCTTTTTTAAAAAAATTATAATGACCTTATAGGAATTGCAAATCCTAAAGGAAGTGGGTTATGAGTTTGTTTTTAGTGCTCTTAATCTGCGAAGATCATCAAGTTGTCTAGTTGCCATACCCACATACATCCCACTTTGGCCTGTTTTGGGCCCCCATCCATCTACATTTCAGATAGAACTGATTGCAGGATCAATGCGGGTTGTGTATATATGTATGGTAAGGGTAGGGTTCATAGTATCCATTCGAGTATGACTTAAAAACAATGACCTATTATGTTATTTGAAGCTTGTCAAAACCATGGTGGCACTGGAATCTACTAGGTATTATTACACTTCCCACAAGGAAACCATTGCATCATGACTGCAAAAATCAGGACGCAGTGGAGGAAAGTTACTGGAATCTATCTCAAATCTGGACAATCTAGCAGCAGTGCCAAGTATTCCAGGAAAATACTTAAAAGGACAGTGCAGGCTAATTTGATATTTATAATACTATTCTCCCAAGCAGAAGTAAATGGAAAGGCTACTTCAAAACAAAACAAAACAAAGCATATCCTCCCTTTTTAAAAAGTGTAGGGGACACCTATGAGATTTTCTTTACATAGATACTGATGGAAAACTGGAGTACTTAATTAACAGCAATTAATGTGACTGCAGCTGCTACCAATGCATTAAATTATCAGGATCTTTTTGCATATTACCTAGAAGTGATGACAGAACTGTGAGTCTCTCACACAAAGAAACTTGCGTGAGCATCCCCATGCCAAATGCATGTGCTGTGCCCACACTGGGAGCGCATGAATTTGGCTTCCCTTTTCTCATGAGAACTGGAAATGTGGAGAGAGTGTGTCAGTTGTTTGCCACTGCTGGGTAATAGACAAAATGATCCTTACAGAGCTTCAGTCCTTTAACTAGAAGGGTAAATGCTCCTCCTAATCCTAGAGTGTTCCTATCCAACTCATTCTAAATGCACACTGAAAGCATTGCAAACTAGAGCTGGAGTCTCCAGCAGGGAACCTCACAGCATGCAACCCGCATGGAAGTTAACTAGTTGGTGAAGGAGCAGCAAGGGATTAGGTCTGGTCTAAACGGACCCAATTAGATTTATTCTGTAATCTTCGCTGCTTCCTTGGTTTTGTTTCATATTGCCTTTGACACTACGCAGATAACAATTCTAAATGTATATGAATATATATGTATTAATATATGGGGGGAAATAGCTTCTGATATTTGTTAGATGAAATTATGTCCTGTATCTTCCTCCTTATATGATAAAGTAATTTCTTACTGAAGTCGAGAAGGAAGTTTAAGGTGGTGTGAGAAACATTGTTCCCCAGGATGCGCATATTTTTTTTGGGGGGGGGGTATCCCATTGTGACATCTGTTCAGAAAGGCTTTGGAAGACTTACAAATATCCACAAAACCTCTAACTAGAGACTTTAGTACAGTGGAATGTATGTGTGCGCAGCATGGGTGACAATCATCCCAACTTAACTTCTCTAAATA
This sequence comes from Podarcis gaigeae, assembly GCF_964106915.1. NCBI lineage: Eukaryota > Metazoa > Chordata > Lepidosauria > Squamata > Lacertidae > Podarcis > Podarcis gaigeae. The sequence continues at coordinate 57,181,829 of NC_139681.1, read as the reverse complement.
AGTTGTGTTCCCAGACTGAAGTTTCCAAGATGCTTCATTGAATTTTTTGGGGGAAGCTTTCCTTTCAAAATGTTAATTTCCTACCCACCTGGAAAACACCTACAGTCCATTTATTCTCCATCTATGCCAAATCTGTATATATTAATCTCTTGGCACTACATGTCAGCTACTCCAGCTTCTTCGCAGCTCCTGTCAGGCATTCTTTAGCTCAGACAGAGCGTAAATCATCTGGGCATTGGGATCACATCATTAAGACCTGTACAGCACCTGGCACTAGGCTGACACTAAATAATAGGAGCCTCTCATAAAAGATGATATATTCTACAGGCCAAATTAAGCAGGGGCTAGGATACGTCTGCGGAATTTAATAAACAATCGGTGCACTTAGGGGACCTCCAACTTTCATTGCTACATGCAGAGGATGATTTTCTTGTTGCTTGCAAAGATAATAATAATAATAATAATAATAATAATAATAATAATAATAATAATAATAATAATATGCTTAGATCCATCCTGCTCCCATCTTGCTGCACCTGTCAGCAGTCCCGTTTCGGATATTGGGGAAGGGTTGCAGTTCCGTGGTAGCGCACGTGCTCTGCGCGCAGAAACCCCTGGTTTGATCCCTGCCATCTCCCGCTAAGCCAAGGAAAGGCCTTGCTGCCTGAAACCTCGGAGGAGGTGCTCCTCCTCCGTGCAAATGCTGGAATGGATGGACCAAGGGCCTGATTCGGCAGCAGCCCGCTTCCCCGTCCCCTCGTGGTGCACAAGGTCTTCTCTTTCCCCTCTGTCGTTTCACTTCACCGTGCCCCGGCCGACCTCTGCAAGGCAGCTGGTAGGTGTACCCAGTGCGGTACGCCGCCGGTAATAGGTTCTATACATATGCATGCAGTACGCATTGTGAGAAAGCAGGTCCTGTGCTTATTAGATAGGTACACCTGGCCACGTTTCTTACCCCCCCTTCCCGGCGTGTGTGTAGTGTGACCCACTGTGACTCACCCCCCCCCCCGACATCTGGTAAGCGGAGCAGGGGAAGCTCAGCAATGGCTGGCTCCCCTCCGGCAGGGCGGAGGCGCTCCTAGTGGCTCCCGGCTCGCGAGTAAGTACGACCACGGGGGGCCCCGAGCGAGCGGCCTGCTTCGGGGGCCCCTCCGCCGCCGTCGCCCCTTTAAGGGAGGCCGGACGCGCTGTGTTTAATGTATCAAATTGTGGCGGGTCACGTGAGGCCCCGGAGAAGGGGTTGAGCAGCGCCGCGGCGGTAGCCGCTGAGAGTCGACCGAGCCGGGCAGCGAGGGGCTGGCGGTGGCTGCGGCGGCTGGTGCTAGGCAGGGCTGGGCTGGGCGCAGACCCGGCGGAGGGGAGGGGAGCGAGGCGAGGCGAGGCCCGGGACGGAGGCAGCGGCTCCCTCCGGATTGGACTCCCCATTCTCTCCCTCCTTCCTTCTTTTCCTCCCTCCCCCCTTTTTTTGTCCTTGCTCCTCTGGAGGACTTCGCGTTTCGTGATTTATCGGAACCGATTGATCGATCGATCGGCTTATTGATCGGTTAAAGGGGCCCTGCTGCTCGGGCGACGCGAAGCCGGGATCGCGTTGAGCCGCTCCTCCTTTAAAGCCGAGCCGGGGAGGGCGGGGGGGGGGGAGAGGAGAAGGGGAAATCCTGCGATGCGCCCTTGATCTTTAGTCATCCTTCCGCCCTTGAGTTCCTTCATACCCCCCCACCCCACACCCACCCCTCTCCCCCCTTTCACACCGACCCTAATGCGCTTTCACCGCCCCTGGGAGAAGAAGAGGAGAGGAAGAGGCGGCGGCGGCGGCGGCATCGCTACCTATTCCTATAGGCAACCCCCCTTCACCTTGATTGCCACCCCGTCGATCTACGCAAAAGACCTCGATTAATTTTTATTGTGCCATCCGCTCTCTTTCTCCCTCTCTCTCTCTCTTTCTCTCTCTCTCACCCCGGCTCGTTCTCGCATTATTTTGCAAACCTTGAGGGGAGGGGGCTAATAGGTGTTTTTTTTAAATTGGCTGTATGTATGCTGGGGAAAAAGAGCTCTTCGCTTAACTCCCCCATCCTGCGCCTTGCATCAGGAAAAGGTTTTTTTTTAATAAAAAAAAATCTATATAGGGTTTTGTTTCCCCCCCGGTTGGGGGTGTATTGAATCTGAATAATCAGACATATAAACCTATTTTCCACCCCTATCGCCCAGTTTACGTGATCCGGAACGTCTATATTATTCCCTGCTTTCGTTCTGCGTGATAGCGTGGCAATAAGATACCTCTCCTCTGCATCCGACACCCTCCCCCCTTTAATTTTCGTGGGGTCTTTTTCTCTCGGGTTGAAATCGTGGCTCTATTCTATGTTGTTTGTTTCTCTTGCATGTGGCAAAGGTGAAAGATCGTCTGATCCATTGGTCTGCTACTTAATTCTTGTTGTTTGTGACTGAGGGAGCATTAGAAAGAGGTGCGGAAGATAGAGGTGCGTGCCTGTGTGTATGTGTTTGTGTGTATATATAGATATATACAGTATATATATATATATATATATATTTATAAATCACACACACACGCACACACAGTTTTTAAAATAGAATTTTATTTAAAAGATTAGGGGAGACCCAAGATGGCTGGAGGTGGTTGTGAGGAGTATGTAGGGTTTTTTTTGATCTGATGATAAAAGCTAAAAGGCACAGCAGCTGCGGCTGTATAAACTCAATTTAAAACCCTCCCCTTCCCTCCCTCTCTTCTCTCCCCCCCCCCAATCAGGCGCACACTTTGCAGGGTGGTGCCATCCACCCCTTCTACCCCCCTCCTGTGTTTTTTTTTAAACAGGTTTGTTTCTACTTTCTAAAATAAAATTTAAAAATCTACCAATTAAAAAAAATCAGCTCAAAATGGCTGAGGACTGACTGTGCCCTCTTGGAATTGTACATTTCAGCAGTTCCCTTTAAGCTGCTGCTGTCTCTCCTCTCCTCTCTCTCCTCCCCCCTCCGGTTTTTTTTTTTTTTTTTTTTTTTGCAGGCTGGTTCCAAAAGGAGAAATAGCTTTCATGTCAGAAGGAAAACAGAGAAGCAAAGGGGAAGAGGCGGGGGCTGGGCTCTTCATTAGCAGTTGAGAAATTCCTATTCAGTTTGATCAAGGCATACTTGTTTTCCTTCCAGCAAGAGCAACCCATCACTTTCCAAAAGACCAAGGGTTTTTGGAAGTGGGGGAGGATTGTTTCCATTTCAGTCTTGCTAAAATAAAAACCGAGGCAGATTTTAAGAAGGCAGAAATCCCACGAGGTATTGTGAGCAGGTTGATTCTCTGGGTTGAATTTGTCTTCAGTGGTTTCCACCCTCCTGGGTTGTCCCCCCCCTCTTCTCTTCATTCCTATTTGTGAAAGGAGCTAAGGATGGGAGGGTCCCTTTGGCTCTGGGCTGGAATTTCATCCGAATGATTGACCCGTCTTCCTACTGAGATTGCACTCTTCCAAAGCCAATGAAGAACATATATATATTTTGCACCATTCAGCTGCATTAGAAGTTAGCTGGTCTTGCGTTTGGATTGTATCTCCCAACTTTTTTTGTGGTTTAATTAAAGACTTGCATTCTGAACTCTTTGATGGGAGGACAAATAATTTGAAAAGCGATTCTTTTGAGTTTGATCAGGAGAGATACAAGTTCTTTTAAAATATCAAATCTTGGGCAGAAAGACACAATAATTTGGCAGTGTTTAACTTAGAAGGTTTATATGGCATTTGGACTCCATTCTGGATTTTGTATGGAATTTTTTCAGTTCTCGGTAAGTTCTTTCCTTTGCTTTTTAGAATCAAAAGTTAAAACTTTGATATAAAGATTGTTTGATTTTAAACCTTGCAAGCTTTTGTTGTTAACTTAATTGTACCTATTGGATCGTGCTGCTGGGTTTTCCGGTGTGTGTCTCCGTGTGTTGTTTTACCTGGAATCTTAGGAGATAATTCTCAATTTAATTTTTATATTTTTTGTTCATTAGCAACTTAGTGGCCTTTCTGTTGCAAAAGTGGAAACTCATCACCATCTGCGTTAGTAGACCAAAAACTGACTTTTTAAAGAGAGATTGCTGAAAATAAAAATCTGTTGGTGTGAGACATGGCTGAAAACTGGAAGAACTGTTTTGAAGAAGAACTTATATGCCCCATTTGCCTGCATGTCTTTGTGGAACCTGTCCAGCTTCCTTGTAAGCACAACTTTTGTAGAGGATGCATAGGAGAGGCATGGGCCAAAGAGACAGGGCTTGTGCGTTGTCCTGAATGTAATCAGGCCTACAACCAAAAGCCCAACCTTGAGAAGAACTTAAAGCTGACCAACATTGTGGAGAAGTTCAACTCTCTCAACCTGGAAAAGACTCCCTCCGTCTTACACTGTGTCTTCTGCCGGCGTGGGCCACCTTTGCCTGCCCAGAAGATCTGCCTGAGGTGCGAAGCTCCCTGCTGCCAGTCTCATGTTCAGACACACCTGCAGCAGCCCTCCACAGCACGTGGGCACCTCCTGGTGGAGGCGGATGACGTCAGGGCCTGGAGTTGCCCCCAGCACAATGCCTACCGGTTGTACCACTGCGAGGCTGAGCAGGTTGCGGTTTGCCAGTTTTGTTGCTACTACAGTGGGGCACACCAAGGGCATTCGGTGTGTGACGTGGAGATCCGGCGCAATGAGATCAGGGTAAGTGTGGAAAATTGCCTCCATGTTGTTGCTGGTGTTGGACTGGAAGGTACTAGCAGAGTGTGTGGTGCCGTGCAAGAGAAGCTCAAAAAGTAAATTCTCTGCCACAGAGGGTATCCAGTTTATAAAAGACCAACCCCCCACACCCAAACCCATTAGATCTGCCAGGCCTGATCAGAGGCCCAAGAAGGCACTGCCGAGACAAGGTAAATAATAACTGATGGTGCAATGAAACTGTGTGTCCCCCTCCCCTCCAGTTTTCTCGATTGCACATCAACTGGATCAATATTGGCCCAGCAGCTCTTTTTAACCTCTAGTTCTGCCAGGAACAGTTTTATCCTTAATGAGAAAGGCTGCCTCTTCTACTCAAATGGTGCCTTTTACAATAAGGAGCCATTCTGTCTAAAGGTGACCTTTCTATCTCTGTTTATTTTTTATTTATTTTTTTGCAAGGCCTACAGAAAATATTTTCCCATCGGTGCCAATAAGGGTTTTCTGTGGGTTGCTGTGTGCAGTCTTGCTCCACCTTTACCAGTGCTTGTGCTGACATCTTAGATGTGCTGAAAACGAGGAAGTAAACAAAAGCTGACATGATCTTTTCAGGCCTCATTAGAAATGCATCAAGGGAAATAGACCCTCACTGAACAGGATGTGATGGGGGAAGGGAAGCGGGTAAAGCGGGCTGTGTGTGTGTGTGTGTGTGTGTGTGTGTGTGTGTTGCTTTCAATTTGAATGTGGCCATTCAAACAATAGTGGGGGGATGGGGTGTGTGGTGGTGGTCTCTGAGGTTGTTTGTCACCCTGTGAAAACAATAGGACCTTCAAATCTTCTAACTGCTCCGCAAACAATTGGGAGAATAGGAGGAAATCTGCTAAAGCTGCAGGTCATTTGTATATAGTTAAGAGATAAGCACAGGCCTATTAGCAGGTATAAAAGGGTTCTCCCTGTAGATAATTCTTCTCAGTAGTCCGCAAGTGCTGCAAATGATGCTTGGCAACTCCTGCCCCCACATTGCTTTCTCCCCCCCCCTTTTAATTAAATAAGCCTCCCTTTGCTCTCTGGCTTGCCCTGGGAACCTTTTCGACAGGCCCAACCCCTCTGCTTCTCTCCCACAAGAATGGAGCAGAGGGGAAATCCAATGGACTGGGCGGCTGAGTGCTCTGAAATCTGGTTTCGGGCAGCTTTTTCTCCTAGGGGTTGGGAGCCAGGCCTTGATTACAATGCAGCTCTCCTATTGTAAGGCTTGTCAATGTCAACTCTCCATCTTCCTCCCTCCCTTCCCTGTCCTTTCTGGGCCAAGCTGCTGAGAAGGGGGAAAATTCCATATGACCTCCGTCCCTCTCTCATCATTGCCTTGGCTTCATGCTCTGGAGGGGAAAGGTGGGAGGCCATTTCTCCTTTCTGAACCATCCAGATGGGAGGGCTTATCCCAGTGACAAGCCATTCTTTAGGGTTGGGAGAAAGGGAGTTTCATTGGCATGCCTGCCTAAATGCCCAGCAGGTTCAGGGTAGCATTATGTCCCATCAGTGGAACAGTGTTTGGAGCAGCGAGGGTGGGGTGTGTGTGTGTGGAATGGCAAAGGAGATATTTGTAATTCAAAGATCTGTGGCTTTTGGATAATAAGTTGAAACCTGAGATAATGGCATTATTGGTTGGTGTTGCACATGCAGAAATTGGGGGATTGGGACAGAATATCTCCATAAGGATCCATGAAGGTTGACTGAGGGATGCATCCTCAGGGTCATTTAATGTAGTTGCAGCAGCGTGGCCTGGCTAATAGTGGAAAAAAGGTGACTGAAGACTGTTAAAAGAATAGATTTCACCCATAAGCACGCACACACAACACTTCCATTTACACATGCTTATGGTTCTAATCTGCATTGGTGAAGGAGACCTTGGAAGCAGGGAGGGAGATTTTACAGCAGGTTACTTCAAATTTACTTCAAGGATGTGAGCCTGAATATGTGGCATAAGTCAAACAGGCAGGCAGGTGTCTGAGGCAGCATCTTCCCCAAGCCTGGTTGCCTAGGCCTTTCCCCCCCTTGTTCCTCTTCGCTTAGGCCCCTGCCTCTTCTTTCTGACCCGATCCTGTTGCCTTGAAACCTCAAAGCGGCGCAAACAGGCCCTCAGCTTCTCTTCAGGCATCGTTGTGTAGGATAAATATTTAACAACAAATGAACAGTGGTGCCTGTAAAACAGGGACAACTTCCTGTGTATTCTAACAGTGCCAAAATGACTCACGATTTAGCCATTAAAAAGCGGAGTGGAGGGAGAGAGAGAAAGAAAGAGAGAGAGGAGTTGTAAATAAAATTTGTTATCTCATTATTTTCCAATTGGACAGCCAGGTCCTTGTGGGGATTTTCGGGGCAGAAAGAGGAGCCTGTGAGCTTGAACAGGAAGGCTGTTTTCTCTCTCTCCCCCCCCTTTCTTTTTGGGAAGCCAAAAGATCTCGTTGGAGGTGCCAGCGGCTCCACCACGCCCACACAGGAAGAAGGAAGATCTAGCTAGGCTGCTAGGAAGCTCAAAGGGTTGGTTTCTCCCTTCTCCCTCCTTTCTTTCTATTAATAGGCACCCATGAGGGAGAAGAGGGAGGAATGCTGGGTTAAGCAGAAAAGATGCCTTTTTCCCCCAGATCTGGGAGAGGCCTGGTGATGACGTGACTGGTGAATTGAGACTGGCAAATCCCAGTGGCAATTCATTTTAGAGAGAGCTTGTTCTTAATGAGTCAATTTTTAGGAATTTTTTAGCTGGGTCCACACCCATCTTTCTGCTAGAAGTTTCTGTTTGGGGTTTCTTTCTTTTGCTGAAGGCTTTTTAATGTGGAAGCTACGACCAGTCTCCTTTTAGTCTCTCCCTTCTTTTAGTAGTTGGGCCGCATTCTGCTCAGGTTGCACAAAATTCCTTCCAGAATCTCCGCTGGGGATTTGCCTGAATAAGCAGGGATGGCCTGGACCAGCTACAGCGGCTGAACTCTGTGTCCTTGTTGTGTTGGGATGGGCAGATCTGGGTTCTGTTCTCCTGCTTTCAAAGAGCTTGCCCATTGTACAGTGTAGCTTGTGTGCTTCTCTTGGCTCTGCCAAACCTACCACCTTTTGGGTGGTAAGCTACTTAATGCACGAAGGCTCACTTGTCTCCTATAGCTCTTTTTAACCACCCCTGAGCTTGTGTTTGCCACTTCTCACGGAAAGTAATGAGGTTTTTAATGTTGAGGCTTCCCCTGCAATAATATCTGAATAGAATATTTGCTTAAGCTCTGAAAGATCTGAGCTGCTACATCACTCTGCTGTTCCCTGAAAGAGCACTGCTAGCTTAGAGGTATGCCCATCCCAGTTGTCTTTTCACATAATATGCGTCTGAATGGAGCCAAAGTATACGTAGTAGCTCTTGCTCTTGCACATTCCTTTTTCAAGAGTGTCTCTTTCCCCCTGCCCTTCCTTTGTTTTCCTCTACTGTTGAAATTTCAGCTGTAAATGAAGTGGGGGCAGGGACTGGCATCTCTTGCTTAGGCTGTTTCTTCATAAAGCACCATGTGTGTTGTTGGTGATATAGCTGCCAGTATCTGATGCAGTCTGCACCTCTTCCTGTCTTGAGTGCTGCTACATTCCCAGTTTCTTTGCTTGAAGGTTAGTACTTCATTAAAGAAGCATCAGCCTTGCCACTGTATCTCTCATGACCACCTTTGACTAGCATGCTGAGATGTTCCTCCTCCTGACTGTTCTATTGCTCTGCAAAAAAGTGTGTGTCACCCCCCCCTTTTTGAAAAATTAAAAATCCTGTTTCTATATGCTCCTATGTGGCAATTTCCCTGGAAACCTCTTATTTTTTTGGACAGCCATGTGATTTTAGGCTGCACAGATTTCATTGTGCATATTAAGCAATCTCTATCATGCTTTTTAAAAGATAAAGAAAAAAGAATAGAAAAAGGCATCCTGTCCTATGAGAAGGAGGCATATTATTATTATTATTATTATTATTATTATTATTATTATTATAACCCAGTTTTAGTATAAACTTTATTGTGCCCCTTCCACTTTCCCTTCCAGGCCATTTTCCACTTCAGGGGCTCCCCCCATGGACCTAATGTTCAGAAATGAAATGAGGCACACTGGTAGAAGGGCCCCCTAAACTGTGAACTAGCATTAGGAGAGGTATGGGGAGCTGTAGTCCAGCAGCTCCCATAATCTCTGAGCAGCAGCCATTGTGGCTGTGGATGATGGATGTTGGGAGACTAGCAATGTTGGGCGCTTGGCAGTTTCTCCCGTCCTGCTTTAGGAAAAGGCAGCTAAGATCTAGACAAGGGTCTAGGGCAAAGATTAATAACGAATGTTTGACCTTTAAACAATGGAATTCATGAGTGGTAAAGTTTAGGGTGCATCTTCTTGGAGTGTTTCTGCCAATACTGGAGGGCTATTTTAATGGCTTAATTTTGGGTAAAGAAGTGGTAAGTACAACAGCAGATGGGAGACACTTAGCTGGTGGTGGGAGGAGAAATCAAACGCACACTCCTGGATTGTTGCCAGGTATGTTAAAGGGCGCATATATACCCTGCTGAGCCTTTAGTCAGTTTGTCTTGTGAGCCCGTTTGTCTTTTTTTAAATGAATGAGAACCTAAGGAGAGCCTGCTGGATCAGGTCAAAGGTGCAAGCTAGCCCAGCACTGTGCATTCACGGGGACCAACCAGATTGGGGGGTTGCTGTGTCAAGATGCTTGCAGTACAGTCATACCTCGGTTTACAGACACTTCAGATTGCGTTTTTTCGGGTTAGGGACCTACCAAAACCCAGAAGTTCCAGAACGGGTTACTTCCGGGTTTCGGGGGTCGCGCATGTGCAGAAGTGCCGAATCGCAACCCGCGCATGCACAGACGCGCCACTGTGGGTTGCGAACGCTGTGGGTTGTGAACGTGTATCCTGCACGGATTACGTTCGCAGCCCGAGCGTCCACTGTACTTTACAGTTCTGCAAAAAATAAATATGGACTGCCCTGTTCCAAACATTTAGGGAGAGCCATAGCATCCACTGGGCGTGCAGATGGTCCTCGTTTTAATCCTTGGCCTCTCTGGGGAGTGTTGAGAATGTCCCTTGTTTGAAACCTTGAAGAGTTGCTCCCAGTCAGTCAGGGTACACCAGGGTGGCAACTTTAGCCCCAGGGATCGAAAGTGACCCTCCACACGCCTCTCTAGTTGCATCACACCTGACCAGCCCTGCTCCGTGCCCCCTTCAAGTACTTGCTGGAATGTGTCTTAGAACTCTTGTGATGTGCCTTGCTTGGATGGAGAGAGGGGCATGTAGAAACTTTTTGTGCAGCTGGAATGTTGTGAACTGTAGAGATGAGCTGCCTCTGTTGCTCCACCCACTTGGCTTCTGGCCTTGTCCAAAGCTCCCCTGGTGCAGAAGATGCTGAGCCAGGCAGGCCAGGGGTCTGTCTCTGTATTTCGCAGCTTCCGATGTGCCTAGAAAATTGAGGGATGTTTATTGTGCTTCAGTTAGGGGCTGCTTCGTCTAGCATTTAAGTGTGCTGCAGTAAATACGTGAAGTGTGTAAGGGAGATGCTGTCAGGGAATGGCAGAGCTGTGTTGCAGACATAGGGATGCTCCTACCTGGGGCTCATCCAGGGGAAGGGGCCAGTGATTTATGGGGTTTTGTGCCCACCTGTGAAGCAGGAGCCGGGGCTGTAGCAAGGGGGAGAGTCCGAGCAGGTGCAGGAAACATCAGAAGCATAGGAAGAGACTGTTGCTGAGAGGAATAGCCCCCCCCCACCCCCTTCCTTGCTGTATCCAAGGACCAGGAGGGGCTTGAAGAGGCTGGCGCAGGGGCAACGTCTGTGCAGAATTCACAGGTTGCTAGGCCTGGGTATGCTCAGGGCAGATGTGTTCTCCACGCACACTGGGAGATGGTATTTCACGTGTCTGGAAACCTGGTGCAAACAAGATTGTCATAGAATTGTAGAGTTGGAAGGGACCACGAGGGTCATCTAGTCCAACCTTCTGCAATGCAGGAATCCTTTTACCCAGTCTGGGGCTCAAAGCCACATTCCTGAGATTGAGTGTCTCATGCCCTGCCAACTGAGCTATCCCCAGTGTGAAACAGTTTTTTTCTAATTCCCTGCAGTTATTTTCCTTTTTGTTGGTGGCTTCTGGGCATCAAGAGAAATGGTGACAACCAGAAAATATTTTTATAGAGTAAGTTAGTGCCAGAATCATGATAAAACTGCAGTGGGTTGTCCTCCTAGGAAGTAACAGAGCTGATAGTGAAATACCAGGAGGTGGTACTTGTGTCAACCCTAAACAAGGTGAAAAACAAGCATGCATATTTTAAGTATGCACCCTCTTGCACACTGTCTGCTCATAAACAGAACTCTGAGTTTTGTTTGTTTGATATACAGGTATAATTTCAACCCGTCAAATTCCTGCCTGCCCTTTACGAGAAACTGTGTTGTCTTTGCCTGAGGGAAGGCCTCTTACATACAGACTGGTATGGGCAATTCCCCCAAACAGACACAATAGAAATTTGTGACGAGCAGAAGCCTTTTTAAAAAAAGTTGTGCAATAATTTTGCATACTGTTGACATTGAGCAAAATGCATAGGGAATAGCTTGCACCTATAATGTGGATATTGTAGTGGGATTGCAACTTCCTCTCCCATTTTACCCTCTCAAAAAGGTTGTGATCAAATAAATTTGGACTTCATCTTTGCTTTTCAGTTTCCACAATTCTAGTTTATCCTGGAGAGTAGAACTACTAAGCAGGGGTACAGGACTCTAAAAAAGAATCTGACTGCTGCCCAGTTCTGTTCTTAGGCCTTCTGGAAAGATCAGACTTCTGGACTATTTCTGGTTGGTGGGAGTCTTGTAGAAAAGGCCTATAACCTATTTTGGCCTGTTGCTGAAAATGCAAGCAGAGGGGATCTCCATTTCACTGCTAATTTGAATGTTCAGTGTCATCACTGGTGGGTTTAATTGAGGCAAAGGATTTTTATCGAACTACAAAATGTTATTTCACTTATGATGCCAAGATAGCCACGTTATCCGTGACTGTTTCTTGTGAATGGTTCGCTACCCCACTACAGGTGTTAATACATTCATCTCAACAATGTCACCAGTCTGCTTTTGTAGAAGATTTGCCTATTTGACATACATTTAAGCTCTAATTATTACTGCCTATAACTTTGTTTCTCGTTGCCATTCAGTTTTCTCCTTCATATACCTGCCAACTAAGATTTCAACTGATGAAGTGGGATTCAGTCCACAAAAGCTTATGCCATAATACATTTGCTAGTCTTTAAGGTGCCACAAGACTTTTTGTTGTTTATGCTGCAGGAGACTAACACTTCTGCTTTTTTTTTTTATTTTATTGCATGTTTCTGTTGCTTTTGACTTATTGCTTATTGTGGCTTTTAAGTTCACCATGGATAAATCTGTTAATTAAATTGCATTTGTTGCAGGCACCATCCTAAGGTGCATCATTAGCAAAAACAAAAAAACTTCAGCAGTGTATCAACTGCCATGATTCACAATTAAGATAATTTTTGTGCTGAACCAAACCTCACAAGAGTTCAGCTTGCAGAGGAGCTGAACTCTTGTAAGGGCTTGGTACAGTAGTCTATCTCATTGCAAAACAAATAAATCTTCATTGTGAATATGGCCGTCCAAGAGACACTAATGAAGAAACCAATTTGCTAGAACAATACCTCCATCAAGCATGTCAGAACTATTAAGAATGAATGTTTCTTGCTGCTAAAAGCTACTAACTGCCCTAAACAGGGCTATGGAAAATATTTAAAATTCCAAGGCATCAGAATCAAAAGTTTTCATCAGCAGCACTGGAACTTTATGGTTGTGGAATACATCCAACTTTGACTTCTGGTGTTGGATTGGGCCATCGTGGGAAGTCTGCAGCCATTTCCATTAGCTTATAGGGTCCAATGCAGGAGCTTCTGACCTTTAGTCTTTATACCTTTTGGGCTAAGCATGGAACCTTTGTATCATGTCCTAAGAGATACTGACTGCTTTTGGGCAGTTTCCTGCTTTGGAAGTTCCTGGTTTGAAGTAATCACAAATCATAGTTTGCCAATTTGGACACAAATTAAGCTTTAGTTTACAGTTAAAACAGGAAGTAATGAATGAGGGGTGGGAGGAGCCTTGGCTTGGGGGATCAACACTGAAGTCTGCACAGTTTGCTTGTGGCTTGGCTTCTGTTGTCTTTCAAAAATTTATTCATCTTTGAGCAATTTCCTTCTTGATGCTGTAGTTTGTTCAGGGTGCTTAGAATTGTAGCTCTGTTACGGGTAAACTACAATTTCCAGAATTCTTCCTTCCTTTCTTTTTAGGGGAGGGGAAGCAAGGTGCTTTAAATGTAGAGTGTGTACACAGCTCAAGGTATGTGTTTCTTCAAAAGTCAGCCCTTGTTTGCCTACAATGATTTGCAGCACTGAACTGGTTTAGTTTTCATTTTGCGAATTTGCAGCCATTGAAGTGTTTTGGTTTTTTTGAAGACCTTTCTCAGTGCTTTTAAAAGTGATTTGAAAGACTACAGCATGAAATAAACACATCTTTAAAAATTCCCTGTTCTCTTTATGTGTGCCTATACTTTTACAGCAAATGCAGTAGACTTAATGATATGGCATAGGCACCATTTAAAATGCCATTCTTTAGCCACATGTAGTTCCTCTTAAACTTGGTCCTTTAAAAGAGGGGAGGCCAAGGGGAAGCAGAATATTGCCTTACGGACTCTTTAGACCACACCACTTGCTAGCCCTGCTTATTGCCCCTCTCTGTGCTTTTGCCTTGCTTACTCTGAATGTGTATTTGATAGTGGAATATAAATAGATAATGTGTGTTCCTGCCTTTTGCATGGCTGGAATGTAGTCTGCTCTCACATGCATTACTTTGCCCACTCTTGCCTCTGGCTCTCCCTATCACCTGCATGCAGCCCACCTAAAGTTTCACCACAAGGGAATGCAGTCTTTGGCTAGAAAATGGTTCCTCACCCCTGAGTCACAGGGATACACATAACTTTAAAACAGTTATGTGGAACATTTGGCCCTCCCAGATATTGCTAAACTGCAACTCCCATCGTCCCTGGTAATTGGTGAATCTTGCAGAGGCTGATGGGAGTTGAAAGTTCAGCAACACAGGGAGAAGAGGGGTGACAAAGGTTTTCTACTCTGCCTCTAAAGCCATAATATTTGTAAGTTGTCTTTTAAAAGTAAAAAAATATTCTGTGCATGAAATCCCTTCCCCCTCTCAGCTTTATCACTTGTGTCTGGCATTGTAAGCATTTTGTACACCAAAGCTTTTATGAAAGCTCAGTATTCGCCTCATAGAAGGGAAATTGTCTTGCTGCATCAGTTCTGCTGTGGGTAACATGCAGGAAAGATGCTTCTGAGTCTGAAATGCCCTATATACCATGATGTATCTGTTCTGTAGGAGACAAAGCACCTTCCTTCACATTGAATGAAAGGGATGTGAAATTAACATGGAGATGGGGGCAATGGGTCTACCAGACAGAAATGCATTTTTGTGAGCAAAGCATGTCAAAAGGAGCCATCTTTGGGGAGAGATATTGAACTGAATACTTCAGCATTGCAAATGAGTAGCAAGGAAGGGAGAGAGAGAGGCAGCCAGAAACCTCAGCATGAGCAGGCCTGGCATGTTTTGCCTATCTGGGCAGAGGAGGTGTTAGCAAATTCACTGCAAATGTCCTGTTCTCTCACCTTATATCACTTGGAGCAACTGACCACTGCAAGGATAACTCAGGTGGGCTTTTGTGCTTGAGGAGTTCTGGCAGGAGTGCATTATCTTGCTGAAAAATAGTCCTGTTCACTTTTGGTGTTTTAAAAATGCAGAGTTAGTCCAGCTCCACCCACACTATAGGGCAGCCAAGCAGCGAGAGAGAAAACAGAATCCTTAACCAGAGACTGTCTCTAAGGGGCTCCTGAAGCCCAGCCACTGTGCTTGAAGGGTGGTACTTAAAACCCCCTTAAAGCGTTGATGGCGGTGTCATGTTCTCCGCATAGGCATAATCTTGACAAGGATGATCTTCCTCTTCCCTAGCCTTCCCTGTCTTTGTTTTCCTTTCCCCCTCTTTTTTGTGAGTTAACATACTTGCACTCATGATTATAATCTTGCATGGGCGGTAGGAGCATGAGTTTCCTCCGGCTGGCCTGTAAACGTGCTGCCATCTGCTTTCCCAGCTCCCTTTGCTGCTATGCCTGTCACTTTAAATGTTAAGCTGCAGGCTTTCTCTTCCCTCTTCCCCAACGCAGCAGCAGAAGCTATTCCAGTCCTGCCTCTCCCTCCCTGAGAGAGGCCCAGCCCTGCTGCTGCTCTCAAGTCCCTTGTCCTGCAGCACCCTTGATGTTCCCCTGCTTGCCCTGCCAAAGGAGTGCTGTTGTATTCTGAGATTTCTCTCTACTGGGAATGCTGACCAAATGCTTTAAAAAAATTGCAATGACTTATTAGGCCTTGGGTGATCTCTGCAAATCTGCCATCAACCACCAAGCCCTCCTCCTCCTCCTCTCTCCTCTCTTCTCCGCCCCCTCCCTCCCTGACTGATTGGTCTGGACAGCTTCTAAATTCTTTAAGCTGGGTTTTTGTTTTCATGGAAATTTAGGGAGGCAGGAAATTAAATTTATGAGATAGCAGGAAGGACTGCTTCATAGGAATCTGAGAGATTATGGTCTCTTTTTAACTATTGCAGATACTGGTGACATTGCAGCCAGGGTCTTAGTATGCTATAAGGATGTAAGTGCCCTGGGAATTCTGACCTCGTCTAAAAATAGATTTTGCATTTCCCCGGGGTTGCACTGTTTCTTCCCACCTTTTTAGTTGTCATGGCCTTTTTGTATGGTTTCATTTCAGATAACTAGCCTTTGCTTACCCCACCCTCACAGGGTGTTTTTTTTTTGTATTGAGTCGCTAAGCAAAATAGCCAGGCTTCAGTGCATGCTAGGAAGGGAAGGTTTGTAACTACG
Organism: Podarcis gaigeae; assembly: GCF_964106915.1. Classification (NCBI taxonomy): domain Eukaryota; kingdom Metazoa; phylum Chordata; class Lepidosauria; order Squamata; family Lacertidae; genus Podarcis; species Podarcis gaigeae. The sequence goes on along the minus strand of NC_139681.1, from coordinate 57,166,182 downwards.
GATGCAGGGAGTTTCATGAAACAAATAAGATGCATGGACAGGTCAAGGGTGGTTGCATGTGGCAGGAGTTGGCAGAGGAGGCGGCTTCTGAATTTGGCAGTGCTATACAATATAGATTGTTTATCCATGTGAGTTAGGCCTATGAGGGGTGTGGGTGTGTATGTATATATGTATATCCATATCTGTATGTCTTATCTATCTGTCTATATCCATCTATATGCACTCTTTTTAAAAACTTATTCCTTCATCATTATACCATCTGTGGGAGAGGGAGAGCATATGGGAGTAAAAGTGAGCACCCTCAAGTGACCTTGTGGGTAGATGAGGAGGATGGGGATTGTAGCTTGTGGCTTTCACTTTGTGTGCCCATTCTCATCAAGCCATGCTTGAATGGAGTGCAAAGCAGAGAGTGGTCGTCTACTGCCATCACTTAACATTTGCGTAGCGCTCAAAGATATGCTAGCCACTATTTGACAAGGTGACAATTTGGCCTTCCCCCTGGAATAACACTGGCTCCCTTTTGCTGTCTAGACCTACAGATCTACACACAGCTCTGGAAGCCTATAGAAAATACCTTTGGCAGTGATAAATTTTGGTGCTGTGTCAGTCTGACCCTGGGTTGATCTATACCATTTAGTGCAACCGTTGGAGGAGCAAAGGCATGGCGAACCATTCTTTCCCCTGTATGAATCCTATTGAAAAGGCCAAAAGCACCTTAATTTAAAAGTCTAATTTCCTCCTCCTGAACAGAGGAACTCGATGGCAAAGCTTGACATTCTCGCTGACCTCCCACTAATTAAATGGACAGAAGACGCGCTTTTTAGTATAGGCTGCATTGTTTGGAAGGCTCATTCTTGTTTATTCATTCTCTCGCCTTGCAAATTGTGCTTTCGTGTACAGTCCCCATGTGGAAAAATGATTTTTCCTGATTTCTCTCCGCTTGTCTTTCTGCGCTTCCCCCCTTCACTGCAATTGCTCTTGATCCGAACCTCTCGCAAAGGCCAGCACACTGCTTTTTCATGCATTGAAACGAGATAGAGGGAGTTAAGGGGCTGCCTGATAGCAAACACAGTTGTGATTGGCTGTGAGCAAGAAGAAAAGGTGGTTGCTTCCCTAGAGCTTCACTGCTCCTGGCTCTTTCATCCTCCCCTGCCCACATCTTGTGTGTCCTGATAGCTTGATGTCTAGTATAAGTAGGCAGTTGACCCATATGTTATTGGGGGGGGGGGGAAGCAAGGGCCTTTCCCTTGTGAACTGCCTTGCCACTCACTTGCTGATCCTCCCTCTTTAATTTGCAGTGTCCCAATGTATTCTCTCTCTGTAGCATACTTCAGCCATGCAGGAAACCAACAAGATTCAGAGCCACTTTTTTTTTTTTGCAGTATTCTGGACTGTACCATTGTGTGGTGCAGGGAGAATATTTTTGAGTGCTTCCCCTTCCATCAAGTTTTCTCCATGACTTGCCTGTCAAGAAGACTATCCCGAGCATATCTCTCTGATACGTTAGATTTCCACGTGCAGTGTTGCTGTTGTTGTTTTACTGTGCAGAGTACTAAAATTCTCCCTTTTTGCCACCCCCCTTCGTTTACAATCTAAGATGGTACAGTCTAGAATTCTGCCCCAGTCTGTCACATCATTCTTTGTAATGTGTAGATCAGATTTTGGGGGTTGTGAAGGTGATGCAGCCAGACAAAACCATCTTGATTTGGGTCTCTTTCAAGGCACGCTTCTAGGCCTCATAGCTGCAGAACATTTGGTTTTTGCTTAGCGGAAAGATGTGTTTGGATGTTGATAGCCTTTTTAAAAATAATTTGAAGGTGATAGCAATTCTCTGCATAGTGGAAACAAACAGAAGTGAGAAGGAGGGAAAAACCTTGAAATGTCCTTTCCAAAAACCGTGCGAGGGAGAACGCCGTTGAGGGTTCAGCAGCCTATGAGAAGAGCTAGTCTGGACACTGTTTGTTGAGTAATTTCAGTGCTGCTTAGCCTGCTGTGGGCATTGTGACTGGGGAAAGAATGCTTTGAATGACGAGCCTATCTGTAGCTCTGTCTGGATTAAAAACATGTATTTATGAACAGCTTTTAAAGTCAGCACTTGGGGGCAGGGAGGAGAGAGGAGGAGGATCCAGCTTGGCAGGCAACTGCTTTTGCTGTGGCCTCAGAGATGAATGGGGCCCAGGGTGGTTTAGCTGCAGAGTTGGTTTCTTTGGCAACTGTGCTCGCTTGGTGCTGCTTCTAGGCTTAAGGAGAGAAGGCTCTGGGCAGTCCTAGAGGGACACGTGGCCCAGGAAATGATGCCAATGTGGTGTGTTCGCTGTTAAAGATTAAGTGGTGTCCCCCCACGATCAAAGTGCCCAGCCCTGAAATGAGCAGGAATTTGCTTCCTGTTGATCTCAGGAAGGTCAAACAGCTGCTTTCTAGGCCTTAGAAGCCACCTGTGTACTCGAATGTAAAATAGTGAGGCTCTTCATTAAACACTGGGTGTTTTTTTTTTTTTTTCATTCTAATGTGCTGGCTAAGTGAAAGCTTGGTATGAGTTCTGTATGGTATGAACACAGGCCCTCTTCTGTAAATTTTGCTTCTCTTTATTGTACGGGTTCCAAAATGTTCAGCTGAATGCAGCATCCGTAGTAGAGACTTTTCTAAGTAGCAGAGAAGATCCTTCCCACACGCTTTTGGTCTCAGGCGGTTTGACTTTTTCCTAGGACAGTTGACTGAAAGGTAGCACTAAGCACAGCTATGCCTTCTCATAAATAATGTGCTCTCAGTAGCTGAAATCCTATATAATTCCCACTGCTCCTCTTTCCCTTCATGCTTGCAGAAATGGTTTTAGAATAATCCAGTATTTGATTAACCAGTAGGGCTTTATTGACTTGCCAGATTTAGGATTTAGCCTGACCAGTCTCTGCAACCTTTTCTCTTCAGCCATGATTTCCTGAAACATAGCCTTCCTTTTTCCCCTTTTCTCTTTTGAATGTAACTAAAATAAATAAGCCTGCAACCTCTGGGGCATTAAGAATGCTGCAACCTGTCAAAGCTTGCAAGAATCAGACACTCCTCTTGAGCAGTAGACAGAATGCTAGTGGCTACTGGTTAGTGTGGGGGGGGGGGGTTCCTAGGCTCGCATTGCAATCAAAATGGTGAGATGGTGGCAGTATTCGTGCTGTTTGGGGAGGAGAGCTTTTTTTCAGTAACCCAGAGGGAAAGACATCTATCTCAAGAAGTTACGGTAAAAGGTTCAGAGATTGGTTCCACAGAGCTACTGCAGTGCCTAAGAGATTGAGCGGTGAACCAGGAAATATCAGATTCAAATCTCACCATGAACTCAGTAGATGACTTTAAACAAGCAGCCTTGGCCTGCTACCTTTTCTGCAATAGGAAGATGATTGTAATGACCTACTCCACAGGGTTGCTGTGAATATTATTGAGAAGGTATAAGAAGTACTTTTATCACTTTAAAGTACCGTACCATAAAAATGCATGGTATTCTACTGTAACTATAGAAAGGTGAATGTGTTTCTTTTGAACAAGATAGCAACCTCCACTTCTTTGCATGTGTCATGGTACATCTCCACATTGAATCTGAATGTTCTCCATATCTACATGTGGCACGTATCTTTCTCAGCCTGTCTCCTTGTGGTGGTCTTCTGGAATAGTGGTTTTAACCTACCTAGGTCAGGTGTGGGGAAAATTTGCCCTCCCCGTGTTTCAGAACCCAGCATTTCAATCATGGTCAATGGCTAGAGATTATGGGAGTTGTAGTTCAGAAACACCTGGAGCACTGCAGGTTCCCCACACCTGGCCTAGCCGATATTCTGCTCTGTTGTATAAAGTATTTATTTAAAGGCTAATGTGGCATAGTACTATCCAAATTACCATGGCTTGGCAAGACCTCTGCTGGTAGAGCGTTGAATTTATTTGGAGTGCTACTTTGAGCAATTATTTTTGTTGAGCTATTTTAAATGGAATTTGCCAAAATCTACACTTCTGACACGGGTTGTCATATGTCCGGATTTCCCCAGACATTTCTTTGCCTCAGTATGAGTAATCCAGACTGATGTCTTGACCCCTCCTCAAGGGCAGAAGAGGTTCAAGATGCTTTAAAGAAGAGCTGTAGCTCAGTAGTAGAGCACAATGTTTTGTGAATAGAGGTTCCAGGGTCAATTGCTGGTGTGCCCAGGTAGGGTTGGGAATATTCCTTGACTGAAACACTGAGGAGCTTCTGCCTGCCAGTGTTGACAATATTGAGCTAGATGGACCTATGGCCTGACTTAGTTTGGTATAAGTAGCTTCCAATGTACCAGTCCAAGATCTCTGGTGTCACTTATTTGTACTATAACTCAACCCGTCTTGATGCTCTTATGGTAGCAGAAGTGCTCATTGCCTTGTTACTCTCTCATCTAATGGGAGAACAAATGTTGATTGCATGTTTTGAGAAGTCTGCACATAAAATCATACAATTGTAGAGTTGGAAGGGACCCTGAGGATCAATCCCCTGTAATGCAGGAATATGTAAGCTTGGTGTTATCAGCACCATACTCTAACCAACTGAGCTATCCAGCCTGACTTGATCCCACATGTATGTTTAACTACTCTAACAATTTGTAGCAGAGATGGCTACCTGGGGGCCTTCTACAGGTTGCACTCCCAGCTTCCATCAGCTTCAACCTCCATAGCCAATGTTCAGGAATGATGGGAGTTGAAGTCCAATAGCATTTGGAAGACCATAGCTATCAGAATTCCTTGGACTCCGTATTGGACTCCCTATTCCTGATTAACAGGAAACCATAATAATTAAGGACTCCTAATACAACATAGACTGGAATGATGGAAAGACAATGAATTATGATGTCCTAAAGTAAAAAAATCCAGCTACTTGGCAAGTTCGCTGTGAACGCTAAACCCATTGCTCTTGAAACTAGAGACTGTACTGGCAGGTGTTTTGTCATATGGACTATTGAATGAAGCCATATATTATGGGCTGCTTCAAGGCAAGGACTATTCTCGTGCTCCCATGGTCCACTGCTTTCCTTCTAGAAACAGAATGTAAGGATCAGCTTTAAACTAAGCTACCTTTCCTTGCCTCCTCCTCCAGTAACACGAACGTTTCTCATTGAACTTTATAATGGCTGGGTGAGCATCCTCTGGGGGCTTGCGCTTTTCAGTCTGATGTGTGTATTATACTTCGTTAAGCTTAGATGTCCTTTAGACTTGTGGTTCAGAGCCTGTGGCATGTGGACTCCTTGGCGGAGGTGGGGGCCAAGCATGGCGTTTTCTCAAAGTGTCTTCAAGCAATGTTCCTCCAACTAGCACTTGATTTCTTCCTCCACATTCTTCATTTTCACAGTTGCATCTCCAGGGGAGCTGCATTAACATTGAGGAGCTTCTGATCATTGGAAATAAGGGGGGCTTTGGCCTGTGCCTTCCTTGTTTTTCTTTGCTGGTGTGGTGTGAGGTGTACTTAGAAGAGCCTGCCTTCTCTGCTTTGCTGCTTTGTCTGCAGAGGTGTGTTGCACCTGTGGTTTTCTGGTCTCTTATATTGCCCTACGTGTAGGACTTATTGGTGGAAGGTGGAATACATGGCACAGCAGCTGGAAGGCCCTTAATTTGAGTTTAGGCAGCTCTGTGGATCGCTGGAAGAATTTCTGGCCTCCTAATTACTTATTGCGCTTGAGTTCCTTAGTTTTAGCATTATTGGAGATTATTTCTGGTGCTTTATTAGGATAAATCCTTTGCATGCAGGTTATTGAGGGGGTGTTTCTGGCTTTTTTCTGACTTAGGTCGTTTTGGGGGCAGATTTTTAGGGGCTCTCATTCCATGTTACTTTTGCTGCTCAAGCGTGCAGGCTTATGAAAAAGGAAAAAATACAAATGCTAAATATAAATAAAATAAAATAGAATTAAATTAATTGTCTATGTAAATAGCTTTATGTACAGGGATTTCATTGAAGTATACAATTGATAGCCCTGATTCTATGTGTAGGAATACATTACATTAATAACAACGAATGTCTTCATTTTAATTATTTTGGGGATTACTTCAGTTGAGTTCCCTTGGAAATAAATACATTTGTATTTAGTTCAATTGGATTAGTTGGGTTGTTGGTCATTGGGTATACTGGGTATGTAAGTGAATGAATTTATAATTATAAATACAGTTATATTTCATGCCTTTTTGAATTGATTAATTGCATCAATCAGTGCATATACTGGGGAAATAAATAAATGAATTTATATTTATGAATACATTTTATATTCAATAACTTTTTGAATTGTTTGCTTTGTTGATAGGTATATTGGAGAAATAAATGAATTAATTTTGCTACCTTCTTTGACTTCAGCAACTCATTTAAAAGCATTATTGAGTTCATAATAGTTTTTTGTCATTATATGTATTTCCAATTAAAAGGTAAAGGTAAAGGTACCCCTGCCCGTATGGGCCAGTCTTGACAGACTCTGGGGTTGTGTGCCCATCTCACTTAAGAGGCCAGGGGCCAGCGCTGTCCGGAGACACTTCCGGGTCACGTGGCCAGCATGACATCGCTGCTCTGGCGAGCCAGAGCCGCACACGGAAACGCCGTTTACCTTCCCGCTGGTAAGCAGTCCCTATTTATCTACTTGCACCCGGAGGTGCTTTCGAACTGCTAGGTTGGCAGACGCTGGGACTGAGCAGCGGGAGCGCACCCCGCCGCAGGGATTCGAACCGCCGACCTTTCGATCGGCAAGTCCTAGGCGCTGAGGCTTTAACCCACAGCGCCACCTGCGTCCGTATTTCCAATTAATGGCGCCTAAAATTACAACAGTTAGTATGTTGGGATCTGTGAATTTTTTTGAGATTGAAAAGAGGTCCTTGTGCTCAAAAATTTGACAACAGCTCTTTTGGGCCATAGCTGAGCTTTCAAGCCCAAGTGACTACTTTTCACTGGGCAGTTTTGAACTAAGTTTTATTCAAAGTAGACTTATTTAAATTAATGAATTAAAATTATTATTTATTAAATGAGTATACCACTTTTCATCCTCCATAGATCTCGGGGCAGTTCACAGCAAAAAACAACAACAACACAAAATATATTATAAAACAGGAACAGGAACAAAAATACCCAATACGCCCCACCCCACCCTGCTCCTACACCCCCTCACTTAGTTTATTGAGAAACAAATGGCTAGCACAGCATTCTTGGTTTGTGTGGCTCCAGGAGGTGATATGGTGTTTGTGCAGACAGTCTCCAGTTAACTTGTTTACACAGTTAACTTGTTTGCCTCATGGTGCTGTAGAGTAGTCTTGTTCATCTTGTGGAGTAGCAACTAAGAGAAGCAGTGAAGGGGGAAGTCCACAGGTGACTACTCGATTGAGATCCGCATCAATCTAGCTTTATGCCACATTCAACCCCCTATTTCATATAAAGTGCACATTCACATGTTAATTCCCAGGAAGCAAACTTGTTCTAGCAAGAATCTTGAGTTCTTATGCAAGTCCTTTGGCCTGTCTCAGTATGAACAAAAACTGATCTGTGCATAACGTTTAATTGAGCACCAGCACGTAGTATATCATTGATCTACCCAATCCCATTCCTTCTAATCTATTTCTGGAAACAACTGTGTGTGGTGCACTGTGGTTGCATGAATCCAGTATATCCTACTCCAGATGTGGGGAACCGTTGACCTTTCATATGTTGCTGAACTCCAGCTCTCATCAGGCCCAGAAAGCATGGCCAATGGCCAGAAATGACAGCAGCTGTAGTTCAGCAACATCTGGAGGACCAAAGTTTCCCCACAGCTGGCCTAGTCCATTCAGAGTTTATACTCTGCGTACATTTCTCCTTTCCACATGGGAAGAGCTAGAGGATCCTGCATCTCTTCATTTTGAGTCTCATTTGCAGAGCAAACACAGACTATAGTTTGCCACTTCCAGTGAAATGCTAAGCTAGTTTGCCTGAAATCATGGTGGTAGGAACACATTAGCTGCTTCAGGCACATCATGCCAAACCACCATTTAAATACAGTGATTATGAGCTTCTTGGACTTAGGGGCTAGCAAGCTAAGATCCAGGAGATGTCCTGCTTGCCACCATTTTGCAAATGGCTCCAGCCTGAGGGAGGTGGTCTTTCCACTGAAATAGTTCTCTTCATCTGAACCTTCTTAAATGGTTCCTACAGCAGAATTCTTAGGAACAGGCCCCTCTAAGGATAAATTATTTAATCACCCTGCAGTTCCTTTTTCTTTAGATGTGTTTACCGTAAGATGCAGGAATCTCTCCAGTTGAATTAAAATATAAACAAAGAGCGTCCATAGGAGTTAGCCTTTTAGTTTAGTTTAGGTTTTAGGTGAAGTCAAAGAAAAGGCAATGAGTCTAGATATGCTTTAAAAAAGAAACAAAGAAACCCTGTGGATCATAGGTTTCCATCATGGACCCTAAAACTGTCAACACATTGTTGGGGTACTTGACTGATGCGCTTAGTAAAATAAAAACAAGTTGCAAGGGGTGCATGGAAGACCTTAAGTTATTTCGTGACCACACAAAGCTCACCTGGCATAGTGGCTGTCTGTAGAGTGGTAATATTGCTGGTTTGAAAGGCAGACCCAACTTGCAGTTGGAAGAAGATTGTGGTATGCAGCTTGAATAAAAGGAGGACTGGAGTTCCTGGCTAAGTTTGAGTGTAACATGGTGCACATTGCAAACACCTCCCAAAGAGCAGGAGGCTTAAGTAATCTGGTTCTTGGCTTTGACTCTGTGTGTAATCTTCTACAGCCTGACTCCCTCTGCCCCACCCATCCGCAGAGTGGAGGATGGTGGTGGTTTTTTTACGTGCATCCAGGCTGAGCTGAAAATACATCAGCTGTAGATGGATCCAGATGAAACAGTTGGCAGACAGGGAAGTTCTGGATGACTGTCTCTTCCCTCTCCCTCTCTGAAATATGAGTAAATGTTGGCAAGCCAACCTGCTTGTAGATTCTGCTCCTTTTGGGGAGCCTTGTGGTTTGTAGTCCCCCTCCTCCCAATTCCAGCAATGTACATTTTTGGAACACCTTTTTCTTACTGTACGTGGAGGAGCTGGTAGAGTGAATCAGAGCAAGAAGCTCTGCGCTGTAGATTTGCTTGGGTTGCGCTGCCTCCGTTCAGTATTATTTAGCTTCCCTCTAATTAGCTGGCTTTAAAAGTCTGCCTCTTTCCAGAATGCATTTTTCACTTGTCCTACTTACTTCCTGATAGGTCTTTCTCCCCTCCCCCTTGCTGGTTTTCCCCCCTTCTTCTTTTTTGCTGACACTGCAAACAAGCATGAGGTTAGATGCTCAACCGCACACAAACGAATATTGATCTTTTCCCCCTTCTTTTTCTTTTTTCTTTTTTGTCTGGAGGTTGGGAGGGTTTCTTCTGCCTTTGCAAGGGAAGGGACTGCCTTTGTGCCTGGGAAGGAGAAGCAGCGTTAAGGAGGTTCTGGGAATGTTCAGTTGGGTCTTCAGAGGCGATGGCCCTAATCTGCCGAAACAGCAGCCCAAGCTCACTGGAAGCAGGCAAGGATGGCCTAGCCCAGACAAAGGGACTCTGTGTGTGTGTGTGTGTGTGTGTGTGTGTGTGCCTGCCTGCCTATCCCTTTGTTCTCTTGTACCATACGCTGACACTGAAAGCTGCTTTCCTATGGGCTGGGGGTAGGGGGAGGAGGTGGGGCAGGGTGTCTGGATTGCAAGCAAAATAAGATGAAAGCCAGAAGATCTCTGGCTCCATTGTGACCCCAGTGGTGGTGCAAAAACCGCAGGGATACTTTTGAATCTTCCTTGTCTCTTCCCAATCAGCTTATTAATGCACATTGCTTAAAAGAAATTCCCCTCTATCTGAGGGACCTGAAGTTAATCAGCATTCTCCCATGGAAGAAAGGTTTTATCATGGAAAGGCAGGCCTATGTGAAGAGTCTTGTGTTGGTTAGCTAAATCATCATTGGGCTTGTGTTCCCAACAAAAACAAAAACACTGTTCAGTTTCTTAGTTGTGTTAATTTGATAATCACCCAGCTCTGGAAATTTAGATGACTGCTTTTGTTGTTGTTTACCAGACTTAAGGCCATGTTCTCCAACAAACAATCCTAGCAGCCCATATGACGGCTACCACATGGCCTTGTATGGTAGATGGCCTTTTTGCAAGGAAATGTTAATTGACAGACTGATGCTTCTTCTGTGCCCCCTGCTCTCTTACTACTACTTTTTTAAGACACCCTGAATTTCCCACGTCTCCAGAAGAAATTACTTTGAAGCTTCAGACTCCTTGGTGGATAAGTGCATAAGTTTGCATTTGTGCCTTGCTTCCCAAGCTGGACCTAGATGACAATGTCACCTGCATTATACAGAGTTAGTCCTTAGATCCATCTAGCCTGGTTTCCCCAGGCCGTCTGGCAGCAGCTCTCCAGGGCTTGGGGCAGTGTTCTTGGGCACATTTATTCATACCTTATACCAGTGTTTCTCAAACTTGGCTCTCCAGCTGTTGTTGGGTTACAACTCCCATCCTCCCTGTCCACTGGTTCTGCTATAGTTAGGGATGATGGGAGTTGTAGTCTAATAACAGCTGGAGACCCAAGTTTGAGAAACACTGCCATACTCAAATTTAATTTAACAGAGAAAGCAAAGCTAGTAGATTTTATTACAATATATGAAATCAAATATTTATGTATTTTGCCTTTAGAATATGTTCCAGCTCTGAATACTCTTACTCATCTAGAGCTCATTCTGTTTGACAACTGTCCCTTATTCTTACCAGGCTTGTTAGCTTAATCATCTTCATTATTCAAGCATGTTTAATGCAGGCCACTATCAATTTTATGCTCTTTTGATTTTGGCCACAGTTAGATAAGTTTAATAGCATTTCCATGTCAAGCTGCCTAAGACTCTGCTCCAAATAGTGCTTTGTGAGGTTGACCGCCTAAAAAGCAGCATAAAGGTACTTAAAATAAATACCCAAGAAGTGGTAGCAGAGGATCCATGTGAAAAATAAATAATTATTTGGACAGTCTGTCGAATCCTTTTTGATACCACACGGCCATCAGCACAATTTAGGAGGCTATATTTTATATCCTAAGAGTGCTGAGAACCTCAAGGCAGTTAATAGTTTACCTCACAAAAGTGAATAGTTCAGTTCACTAAATTCACTTCAGTGAATAGTTCACAAAAGGAAGCTTGCAATTGGCTAGATCTGGTGTATCTACTTTTGTCAGGGGAATCTCAAAGGCATAATCTGACCAGGTGACAGTCTGTCCCATATTCTTGGAAGACCCTTACAGAAATGTTTACAGGATATATTCATGGATATGGTGTCTGATAAGAGTGTCTGTTCAGCTGGTAGCACGTTTCACATGATCAAAGAACTAATAATAATGATAAAGGTCTGCCCTTGAACCTAGGTTCATGTGGATCGCCTAATGCTGAACTGGCAGCCCCAGTTAATTGGTGGCTAGGGAGTCAGTTCTCTAACATATGAGCCACAAGTGAATTTGAACTACCACCAATTATGTGGTAGAAATTTGCTTCCCCTGCTTTAGTTTGTAACATGTCCATAGGATGATCTCTTGAGTAATGCATGTGTGAAAATGTATTGCATACTGTACTGTCTGGTTGCCTTGCACAGTAACAGTTATAGGAGACGGTTTGTATTAGTGCCAAAGGAGTTGGTGGGACATTTGGATGAGATAGGCAATCTTCATTCCCTTTGCGTCTGTAGAATCAGTGCTGATTCTCATTGGAAATGAGAGTCCATGATGGATGGAGAGAAGGCTGCAACTGAATAGCTCTAGTTTATGTTAAAATTAATTTTTGAAATAATTAGTAGAACCACTAACATTACACTGTGGCTGCCAACATAATTGTTAGTAGATTGCATGACTTTTGAATTTGAAGAACTTCACATGTGAGGTGGGGGTGACCTTACAGACAAATATTCGTACATTCCAGGATATCCACAGCCACAATTCCCAATGTCTTGCCCCTGGGCTGTTTCCCTTCTTAATATCACATTCTATGCATTAACTCAATAGTTCTTTCTCTGTCCAGTTCATTTTCACCCTCGTCCATCTTCAGTTCCCTGCCTGGTTTGATATGGAATAGTTATAACCTCATGGAGAAGGTATTAGGCATAGAATAATTCCTGGGGGTGGGAGTTTGCATGTGTGTTGCCAATGGCAGTAGCTCACAAGGCATCGTGCTCTTTTTAAATCCTTTGCTTCACAATCACAGGGACTGATAGTAATAATAGAGGCCAGCAAAAATGGGGGACGTTTTGTTGGGGTGCTTGCTGTATAATAATGCCAGCTGCATTCCTAATTCTCTAATTAGAAGCAACTTGACTTTGCCATTCCCAAGATAGGAAGGGGTGTGTGTGTGTGTGTGTGTGTGTGTGTGTGCGCGCGCGCGCATGCGTGTATGTGGTAGTTAAGAAATAGCCTGTGTTGAAACCAAAAACCCCTTTCCTACAGCTATAAGTGCTGGGAAATGCAGGAAGTTAAAAGGCCAAGAAACTGGAGGCATAGAAATAGCCCAGCATGGAGCAGCAGCTGGCTGGCTGACATGGGGGCCATGTGACAGAAGGGGAGGAGTGCCGGGTGGGGTGGAGGAGAGAGAAGAAGCCGTTTTCTCATAAGCAAACCAGTGGCATTCGAGAAATCTGGGAATAAAGCAAGTCCAGAGGAAAGCTTGCAGCTGACTGGAATGGCCTGTGTAGCTGCAAAAGGAAACATGAGTATGGCGCAGTTAGCCATCGTGGCACAGGATTTCTGTGTTTGTGTGTGTTTGTGCTCACATAGGCAGACAGACTTCAAACAGAGCATGGTAAAGGTGAAGTTAGGCACCTTGAGATGACTCTTTGGGTTCAGTGCAGTTGTGATGCTGAAACAAAGCGAAATTCAGCTTAATATGAATCCTTACAAAGATGCCACGCATGTTACTCTGAACTCTTTGTAAGACAAGGCACGGTACAAGTGTAATAAAACAAAAGGCAGTGTTGGGAAGTGACTCAGCAGACTAGAACTCGAGAAACTGATCTTAAGACTCCACAAAGATCAAAAACTGGGTGGAAATTGCTTCTGGGTGTTGAGATCAATGGTGTCAAAGTTGGTAATAAATCAAAGTAGATTGCATTCTCGACTGTGATTGGTTTTCAGTGCTAAGGAGGAAAATAGTGTAATTAATATTTTGTTTTTCTCATATCACGTAACCCATCACAGCAGTTGCACAAGGTTTGTACAATTCATAAAGTTTTCTAGATCATCACCACTATAGAATTCTACATGCTGCAGATGGTTCTGATATGGCCACTACCTTTAACATGGTCTCTCTTGCACCATGCAACAGCGGCTGCTCTGAGAGGCATGAGAGTTGTAAATTTTCAGCAGACAAAATCCCTGAAAAGGGATCTGTGGTATAGTTAAGATAACTTACTCCTTGCTTGCTTGCTCACTCTTTTAAAAAGTGTAAGGTAAAGCATGCCAATGAATTGGTGTAACAAGGGCACAATCTAAACTGGAAATAAAATGCTTAGTTTTGTGTGATGAGCAGCACAAACCTCTGCATGTTTACTCAGTTCCACTGTTTCAATGGGACTTACTTTCTAATAAGTGTAATTAAGATTGCATCTGTGTGATAACAAAAAACTGAGGCTGCAATCCCATACACACTGGGGCACAGTGAGACTTTGCTTCAGAGTAAACCTGTTTAAGATCGAGTTTGGAAATGAGTTTGCTATTCCTTTGCCTTATCACAAAGGTTTTAGCCAAGTTAAGCTAACCTTGTTGGTTAGCAACAAACATGGAGTTGGGTGATGGTTCACAGATCTGGCAGTAGTCAATCCTGTGGTAAAAAGTGTATGAGAGCACCCCGAGTTCAAAGTACAGCATCCAGCCATTTGACAATACTGAGTGTATTCTGTCTATAGAAAGTAGACTATTTTCCCCTTGCCAACTCACAAAGGTCAAGCAAGTTAGGCTTTCCCCCTCTGCGTTCCCTGTTAGCAATGCAAGCCACTGTTCATGGGAGGTGCCCCAGGCTTGCCTGAGGAAAGACCACCCACCCAAGCTCAACTTGTGGCAAGTAATGCTTTGTGACATCATAATGAAGCTGTGACTTCCAGAGGAAGAGGGCACCCCCCTCTCTCAATTAGAGCCCCAATAAGTGTAGCAACACAGAAGAAGAAAATACTGCACAATAGAAGCCTCCATTCCATATTCATGGCAGCTACTGAGCTCTAGTGGAGTAACCCTTCTTAGTGCTTGGAATGAGTCCTTTCCAATTTGCTGAATTACCTTGGTTCTAGAACCACACTTAGTGTTAGAAACTGAGATATGCAAGCTAGGAGCTAAATGGCACCTTAATCCTAGGTTATGGGTGCAACAATGGAATGTCTAGGCACGCTTTTTTAATAACAAGAATAAAAAGCTGAAAATGAATGAACTGTAGCTAAAATATGTTCATTTTTCACACGGTCTAGTCCTTCCTCTGCGCACCCCTCTAATATTCGTAACAGAGTCTCTTCTCCAATCTTCAGAGAGTACCTGAAAGTGGGGAGGCAGAAGAAGGTCCTCCTTTCACTCTTGCAGTTTTAATCTGAAATTTTAGGTACAGTACTGCACCCAGAGCTCAGAAACTGCTCGCGTTAATGAAATTTGCTGTCGCAAAATGCTCCTTGAACAATGGGAGTTCCGAACACTTGACCACACTTTCCCTTTGTTCAGACTGTGGACTGAGATTACACTGCATTTTTATCCACATAAAATGTACTCCATTTTAATAACCTCGTTTTGGAGAAGTTGCATGGTATTTTCAGTTCAGGGAAGCATTGGTACTTGGAGTGAGGAGTTGTTTGAGTTTATACAAGAAGGTTTCTGGTAAGAATCCACACCATGTACATACCCTTCTAGACCTGTCAGCTAAAATTATATGGACAATTGGCTGTGTATTCCAATTGCTAACCATGTTGGGGGGGTTAGACTATGGTTGAATCAGATAGTTGTATGCTTCAGCCTCCTGACTTCTATAAAAACGAGAAACAGTATCCCTTAAAGCAAGGGCGGGGAACCTGTTTTGAGAGGGTTGCATTCCCTCTGTCTTCCTTCCAGAGACCACATGTCATTGATGGGTGGGGACAGAGGTAGAAGTGGACAGAGCAATGAATGCAACGCTTGCTTTTGTATGGTAAGCTCCAATCCACATCCAGCTTCTGGCCCTGAGGTTCCCCACACTTGGCATTACAAGGTGGCTGGGAGCAAAAAATAAAACAAGAATGTTAAAACCCTGTGTTGTTTTCAGTACTGTACAAATTGCACTATAGTAAAGGTAAAGGGACCCCTGACCATTGGGTTGCAGCGCTCACCTCGCTTTATTGGCCGAGGGGGCTGGCGTACAGCTTCCGGTTCATGTGGCCAGCATGACTAAGCCGCTTCTGGCGAACCAGAGCAGCAAGCAGAAACGCCGTTTACCTTCCTGCCAGAGCAGTACCTATTTATCTACTTGCACTCTGACATGCTTTTGAACTGCTAGGTTGGCAGGAGCTGGGACTGAGCAACGGGAGCTCACCCCATCGTGGGGATTCGAACCGCCGACCTTCTGTTCTAGGCTCTGTGGTTTAACCCACAGTGCCACCTGCATCCCTGCACTATAGTAGCTATGCTTTAAACCGAGTTTAGAGTAGCCTTCCTCTGAAAGTGGAATGGCTTCCAGGTTCTGCTGTTAACATTTTCTCTGCTGGGACAGGTAAAGGGTTTGCTTGTGTCAACAAAAATGCTGAGAATTCATTCCTGGCTCCTACTGAAAAGCCTGATCTCTGTAAGGCCTACTCTACTTACTGTAGAGGCCGTGCTACCTACTGAAGGTCTAAGATTGTCTACTTACTAGACAATGGTTAGTAATGGTTTGTTCTTCTTGTGCTGCATGTGATTATAACAAGAAATAGGCACTTGTGCATAGTTATTTGCTGCAAGTAGACTGTGTCCTTTGGTGCATCTTAAGCGTTGCCTACTTTTTCAGAACCCACTCCCCAAAGTTTTGTGGTGGTGCTGTAGCTATACTGCTCAGCTTGCCTCTAATGCTTAGAACTTAGAAGTCCTACTTTCTGCCTTTATATACAATATTAGAAGACTTCTGAAGGCAGCCCTGTTTCGGGGGTTTTCTAATGTTTGATGGTTCTTTATGTTTTACTGTATGCTGTAAGCTGCCCAGAGGGACTGGGGAAACCCAGCCAGATGGGTGGGGTATAAATAATAAAATTGTTGTTGTTGTTGTTGTTATTTCCCCTTCCAAACTCTTAATAAGGAGAGCAGACTCCTGATTAAGTTTATTTTCTCCCTCAGTTAGCAGGTATCTAGGCTGAACATTTGACCCTCCTGTGCACAATATGCTTAGCAAAACTTCCCTTTGTACTTTTAACCTGTGGATCTTTGACCCTCCTATGCAGGAGAGCCTCTAAAGCAAACACAACCATTTTACAAACAAAAACTAAACATATAATGGTTGAAAATCCTATTCCTATATTGTGGTTTTCCTGAATTAAAGCATCCATATCAGGCGTAGGCAAACTCGGCCCTCCAGACGTTTTTGAGACCATCATCCCTGACCACTGGTCCTGTTAGCCTGGGAGTTGTAGTCCCAAAACATCTGGAGGGCTGAGTTTGCCTATGCCTGATCCATATAGTTGCTGCTGTGATGGGCAGGTGTGCATGGTGGAGCAAACACCCTCTGCAACTATCATGTTCAGCCCGCTGCAGTTGTGCTGTGTAGAAAGTAGCGCACAAATATAATGAGTGTTATTTGGACAGTCTGTGTGACAGCACTAAGTGTTGCACCGCTCTTACTTTCTTAAAATGTAATAATTTTTATCGCCTTATGAGATTCTTGTGTTGCATGCTGGAGGGAGTGCAAATGCTCATATAGTCATGAATTGGCAAATTGACTTTTAACTTGGCAAACATATGCAATTCTGTACCCTTGTTCTGCCGTTTGGTAGATCTCCTGCTTTCAAAAATATTGGGCAGTTTAGTGAGTGTTAGTGTTTTTAAATGCTGTGAGTAGCATCCTCTACTCTTCCTGCATCCATTAGTAGTCAAAAAGGGCAAAGCATTGGAAGATTGTAGTGCAATTTGAAGTAGCTTATCTGGCATGATTTCAGTGAAGAGTAAAACCTGCAGGTGGTATTCCAGTTTTGGTTCTCTACCCCACCCACTAGCCTTTAGCAATGGATTTCCATGGACATATACTTGCCTTCTTGAGTTTTGATGGATTGTGCTGGAGTTCTGCTGTTCCTTTAAAGTTGTCAGCTGCTTGTTTCATCTAAGGGCCACAACTACAAGTGTGCATTCTGTCTTGAGATAGGACATGTGGTTTGGTACAAAACTGTTCAAAATGCCATGCAGAGAGGTTGAAATGTTTCTGCAAGAATGCAAAGTGTTGGCTTACGGGTGAAGTATTGTGAGAGTGCACAACACTTGCATGAATGGTGAGCAAAGTTAACTAAAGGATCTGATGTTGGCAAGTGATGTGAAAGGGTCAGTGCCTGAGAGAGCTGTTGCCAGTCAGAGTAGACAGCACTGGCCTATACAGATAAAATAGACGTTACATGTCCATTATTGGAGAGTGCAGAGTCATGGGGCTAGAAGGCAGACCAAGCTTGTGTTGTAGAACTCCTGCTGTAGATAGGACTACCTCTGCCTTCTTCTCAGCGAGGCCTTAATCTGCTGTGGTGGGCAAGCATGCATGCCACAAGGAGTTGTCTACAGAGCAAATAGCCAGATGGTTAAAACAAGCCAAGCCACATAATTGGGTAAAGCCATCTCACTCTCAGAAAAACAAAAACAAAAACCTGCCTATGGGTCATTATCCAGAGAGGGGGTGCACCAACCTGTCCACAAATCTGGAAGCCATTCAGAACCAGAGTGTAAATGTCTTATCTGCTCAGTTCGCCAAAATTCACATGCTGCCTTCTAAAGAAATAAAAGAAAATGCCATCTGTTTACTTGACTTAGAAAACATGTTAAGCATGATGATTCTGGTCTATCCAGTTCACTTTACTCAGGCAGTATGAAGGCCCCAATGTTGTTTTGTGCTGCTTTTCATTTCCCCTGGCTTGTACTGACAGGCCCAGAAAGGAGTTCTCCCCACTCTGGAGAAACTTGGTCTGTTCTCTGCCCTCAGGAAGGGGCCCAGAGAGCTGGTGAAACAAGAGGTGCTTTCCTCCTCAGGGTACTCTCCACTTCTGCCAGTCCCTGTAGATGAGTGGCACTCCTCAGTGCTTCGATCAGTATTGTAAAACCTTAGTTGCGTGCTTGTTTAGAAATATATAGATCTCTATCATTTTGCTTTTTAAAATCAACAGCACAAAAACCCGTGCTGCAAGCTGCAGCCAGCTGCTGGTTGGCAGCTTTGCTGGAACATCTGGTGTTCCTGGGCTGTTCTAACGATAGGATTCATAAAAGATTATAATTCAGGCCTTTAGAATTCTGAACAACCACCCCCTCAAAAAAAGTAAAATCCAAGCTGATTTTTTTTTTATGGCATTTTTTTAAAAAAGGAGACAGCTGGAGGGTGTGTTAGCAAAATAGTCAGGATGCTTCAGCAACTTTGTAATTAGCACTGCTACAGGGAGGTTGAATGGAAAATCTGTCCTGATGTGGAAATCTCCCTTCTAAAAATTGCTGTGGGCCCTGCCTGTGGGCTGCTCTATCAGAGGTCCAACCCAAAAAATTAAGTGTTCTTGTTTCTGATTTATGGAGGGGAGCAGGCATGCCTTTTAACATAGCATTGGGAGGCAAAGATCAAAGGTTCCCAGGCTACTTCATGGAGGAGTTTTAATGCATACTTCATGCAGCAAATCTTTTAATAAAATTATATAGGAGGGCTTCCTTTGTATGTGAGGGGGGCACATAAACACTCCCGTTGTGTGGTAGTTGCAGTGTCATGCATGCTAATTGAAACATGACATTCCCAACAAAACAAAACAAAAACCACACTGCCCTGGTATATCTTGCTTGGTCCTTCCCAATCCATAGACTCAAAAAAAAAAAGATGCCTAGATATCTGGATTCTCCTGCAGCAATTGCTTTATAAATGCAGGGCAGTAACCAGGGTGTGTTTTTTAATGAAAAGAATGAATAGATAGAAGCTTGAAGATGTGGACACAAGCACCATATCTGCACATAGGTTCCTATGTTTAATGCCAGTTTTACACCCTAGGTGGAAAAAATATTTCATCCAAGGAGCTAGCATTCAAGTTTTAAGAGGCAGTGTTTAAAATTCCTTGGTACTAACTGCATATTTTGAAGCTGCCTAGGTAGTCAGGTGCCTGGGATTTTTCCAGCCATGCCGATATTCAACACAAATTCCCAAATAATTTTTCAGGTCAGATGACAGATCAAATGCATGTTGCAAGTGCCTCAAAGGTAGTACAAGCCTGTAGGGTTTTTACTATTTAAAACTCAGTCCACAAAGCCCCACCCTCCCCCACTCCAGACATAACAAATGGAATCTCTTGGTTACAGAAAGTGTTGACTGGCTGGGCATTGACACATTGATGCTTAGGGCTATAAATCCACTGCTGAGTGCTTTCTGGATATGTAGCTTCTGACTTGGCTGAAATGTGAGGCCTGGTAATTGGTGGGACTGGGGTGACATCTAATCAGTGTTCGAAACTCCCATTGTTCTAGGCACATTATGCGACCGGGAATTGCATTAGCGCGAGCAGTTTCTGAGCTCTATGTATAGTACTGCGCCTAAGATTTCAGATTAAAACTGCAGAGTGGAAGGAAAGGAGGACCTTTTCCTGCCTCCCCACTTTAAGCTACTGAAGACTGGAGAAGAGACCTTCTTAAGAATATTAGGGGGGTGGGCAGGGGATGGACTAGACCATGTGAAAAATGAACATAATATTTTAGCAGCAGTTCATTCACTTTTCATTCTTGTTATAAAGAAAGTGTTCCTGGACATTCCGTTGTTGCGCCCATAACTTTGGCTTAAGGTGCCATTTAGCTCCTAGCTTGCATATCTCAGTTTCTAACACCACATCTAATGCTAAAGCATGACTGCAGCTAAGCAGGTGTGGACCTGATTAGTCCCTTGGGTGGGGGACTACTGAGATACCTAACATGCCGTGATAAGATACAAGTGTGTGTTTTTAAAAAGCTCCTATAATCAAGCACCTAGTTTGACCTAGTTTCTTAGCAATGCTAAGGGTAGTAATGGGCACATGCTCGTTCAGAAGTCCTTGTATGTTTTGCTTAGCAGGTGGCTCTTTTACAAATGGCTTCTCAAACGTTCTCTGTGTGAGATTGTGGCAGGGTCTCAAGACCAAAGACTGATCATTCCAGGCTGTGCCATTCTAGCTGGCACATTTGCTATGCCCTTCATCCATGCTCCTGATCAGCTGATCCAGTGCTTTTCTTTGCCAACCTGTTGATGCATAGAGCTTTCAGCTTCTGGCAACGTGAAAAAATAAAATACAGTGGTACCTCGGGTTAAGTACTTAATTCGTTCCGGAGGTCCGTTCTTAACCTGAAACTGTTCTTAACCTGAAGCACCACTTTAGCTAATGGGGCCTCCCGCTGCTGCTGCCTCACCGCCAGAGCACAATTTCTGTTCTCATCCTGAAGCAAAGTTCTTAACCTGAAGCACTATTTCTGGGTTAGCGGAGTCTATGTATGTAACCTGAAGCGTATGTAACCTGAAGTGTATGTAATCCGAGGTACCACTGTATAGGAAGGAGCTTGCTGTCTGATCCTTTTAATGCCATTATTATAAATGGCCTATTAATGCCATTTCTTTAAGTGGTGTTTAGAATCGGGGTCTCAGTGCACAACCTTCCAAAAACAGTTACAACGAGGTTTGCCTGGTTCTCTTAAGTATACGTGCTCTGGAAATATGAAACTCAGCTGCTGAGGAAGGGACACAGAGCAGACCTAGGAGGTGTACCCATCCGGTCAACAGATGCAGGAAGTCTGATAGGGGACCCGGTCTGCCTCAGGAGCAACATGGCCTCTGACTGCAGCTGCCCTGACCCTGAGGGCTCCAAGAAGAGAATCTGAGGAGCAGAAACAAAAAAGAGGCAGGAAGCTGGACCTCCGTGCATGCGTACTTTCCTTTCCTGAGCTTGGCAGTACTGCACATCCAGCCTCTAGGTTCAAAACGCCATGTATTGAATGCTTTAAATATTTATTTTCATTGTATGTAGTTCTTGTTTTATAGATGATGCCAACACTTGTGATTTGATCGCTTTCTTTTCAAAGAAGAAGGCAAGTTGCTGGAAACCACAGGAGGAGAGAGTGCTCTTGTGTTTGGGTCTTGCTTGAGTTTCCCACAGGCATTTGGTTGGCTGCCATGAGAACAGGATGCAGGACTAGATAGACTATTGGTCTGATCCAGCAGGACTCTTCTTGTGTACAGGTTATTGTCTCAAACACAGTGTCAGAAGTATTCTGCCATTTTGAAGCCCAAGTGTTCATAGGCACAGGGCTGAGCCTGGGTGCTGATAATTCTATTATCTTCTACTTCTCTTGTGCGGGGAGTTTTCTGTTGCTGTCGGAAGAGTAGACAGGCATGCAATCGCCACTTGCATCCTAAAGTGGTATAATCTGGAAAAGTGTGACTTATTGGTTCTTTAAATCCTGTAAATGCCCTTGGTTTCTATGGAACAATAGAACATAATTTGTTGTGCTTATAATTTTGGATTAAGGAGTTTTACTGTGAATTTAGCTTCCACTGGAAGACAAAAACAACAACAACAAGTTGCTAGTCATTGAGTGAAGAGCTTGTAAGAAATGAAAAAGTTCATACAGTGATCCAAGGAAGAATACCACACTAAATTACCAGCACTTCCTTCATTTTGATATGAGTAAGGAAGTTCGAACACTACCAGTGTTGATTGATACAAGGTGTTCACTTAGATTGCTCACATTCAGGAGATAAGGAAGATAATTGCATTTTGGGCTTTCAGTGGGTCAGTTAGTCAAGGTTAAAGGGAGACTTCCTCTTCTGCAAGTCACATTTATATACAATATCTGGGCCAGATCTTTGAACTGTTTAAATAACTAGCTCTGTCAATGTTAATAGAACTGCAGTAGCATCTGCACCCCAGGAATCTGGCTCGCTTCTGAAGGCTAGGCAGACTTACAAACAGGCCATCATTATATATGATAACAGAACTTTTACATGGCTAAGCCACATAGTATATAGCATGTGGTCTAAATGTAGATTGTCACAAACACACTAGCTCTTGATTCTTTAGTTGTGTGGCACCAGTTCTGCATTTCAGGGTTACTTTAAGATAACCTCTGCACAGGCCTTTATTTCCTGGACCCTGAGTGTTTACCTGTTTCTGCCTATAAATTATAGATGGTAGACTGCTTGCTTTGAAGTGCAAACTGGTGGACGTTTAGGAGCAAAGCTTTGAAAAGTTCAGGTTAAAACTAGCAGGGCTTAATTAGAGAGAATAAGAGTGCCCAGTTCAATAGTAAGAAAGTAGATTAACTGTTCTTGCAAGGGCCTTTTGTATTGTTCAGTTGTAATAATGGTAACCCTAAGAGGAGAATCTAATTGCTTTCTGCCCTTGGGGAGGGGAGCATTCATATGTGTGTCTTTCTCTCTGTGCAGTTACCACTTCCTTTCCTAGTGGTTTCTTATGAATTATCCCCTCCCTATATATCTATCATCTGCACCAGTGTTCTGGATTTGTGAGTTTAGCTGAAGTCTATATGTACTGTGTGCCTGTCCGCACACACACTGCAGAATTTAAATTGGATTTTCTTCCAAGCAAGCTCTAACCTAGGCCCGTTTACTCTATAGTTGAATGGGGCTTACTTCTAGGTGAGTGTTCATAGACTTGCAGCCTAAATTTCTCTAGATTCCCTTTCCTCCTCCTCCTCCATATTTGGTTCTCTATGGGTTTCCCTCATTCCCCAACCTACCTTCTGCTTCTCTCTCTGCCTGTGTGTACATGTGTGCCTGCACTTTCTCTCTCCCTCTCCTCCAGCTTTCACACGCACCAGCAAGGAAATCTTTGAACAGCAAGTGCAGGAAAAGATTTTATTCCTTCCCCCCAGAGTTAGAGGGAGTGCCTGTGCATGCCATCCTGCCAGTGGGATATCTTTGCACCGTTTCATGCCCACATCGTAACCTCAGCTCCTGATCCAGCAAGTGGGCAAGGAGTGACTGCTTGATTTGTTTTCCTCCTCTGATCTCTCTGAGCTGCTTTTCGGCAGAGCAGATTCTATTCCTTACTTAGCAGAGGGTAATGTGTGCTCTTTTAGCCACTTATCTGCTTACTTGGCCACCAGCCTAATGTTGCTGTGATTGACAAGGGGCCATACCGCTGACCTCATTCCCCTCCCTTCCCCCGTGCACATGGTGGCGCCCTCCTGTTGCCATGGTGACTGGGGCCAGAGCAAGTCCTGTTCCCACATTGCCTTAGGATAGATGTGTTGCAGTTTGATGCAGGCCTTTGCATTAGGGGGTTTTATGGCTGGCAACATTCCACTCTTTTGTTGAGTGAGGGAGTGTAATCTAATTACAATCCAAGAGACAAGGTCCTCAGTGGTCAGTATCATTTTTTCCTGACTGCCAGAGTGGGGGAGGAAGCAACAGCTATTGTGCAGAACTGCAGTTCATGCTAAGCAGAATTTCACTCATGGACAGGAGCTGAAATGGGCAAGGAAATGTTTGTCATTCAAAGTTGTCCTCGTTGGATAAGGGCTGTCCTACCTGTACGGCAAAGTGATGTGATTAGCCAGGACTGTGCCTCTTCAGATTTGATGAGTGCATTTTGAAATGGGCCCTCATATTTTGCAAAATATATACATGTACAGTGGTACCTCGGGTTACATACGCTTCAGGTTACAGACTCCACTAACCCAGAAATACTACCTCGGGTTAAGAACTTTGCTTCAGGATGAGAACAGAAATCGTGCTCCGGTGGTGCGGCAGCAGTGGGAGGCCCCATTCGCTAAAGTGGTGCTTCAGGTTAAGAACAGTTTCAGGTTAAGTACGGACCTCTGAAACGAATTAAGTACTTAACCCGAGGTACCACTGTATAGAGAGAAATCCATTAGCACATAATGGAGGAGAAGAGAGTCCAGCCTGGTTGTCTCCCTTGTATGTTAGTTTTCTGTGTTCAGGGAGTGGGGGGGGGCGCATTCCAAAACGACAAAAGTGATGTGTGATTTTATTGCATGACTCTAGATTCCTCATAAGAATTATTGTATGTAAGATTATTATGCAAATTTGTGAGAACGATGGGGATCCAGGAACTGCTTGCAGATGGTTCTGCCTAACAAAGGATTGACTGTGCATTCTTGGGGGTTTTAATTAGTCAATCCTGAGTTCATGCTTTTCCCGTAACAGGTTTGCATAGGAACCTTGCCTGCCACCTCTTCCTGTCCTTCATGAGCCCCACCCATGCAATCATCTAATGTGATCAGGGTCACATCATACCAAAAGCAGAAAGCAAGCCTTGGCAGAGCCTCAAGCAAATGCACTAAGCCACAATAGATTGTTTCCTCAGTTTGGCTAATAAATCTGACATAGGTACTAAGGCCATAGGGTGCGATGGCAAGGTAATTAGCCAAACCCAGGGGAGACTTGGATGTATACAATTCCCTGCCTGTCCACAACTGGACACTGGTTATGTCTCAATGCGCCTGAGTAGACCTGGGAGAAAAAGGAGCCAGGAGGAGGAATTGGGGGCCCCTCCAGTGTTTTTTCTTCCTGAAGACTCAAACATGTTGACCTGTTCCTGCCAAATCTTTTGTCTGTATTAGGAAGCACATCACTTGCTGCAGCACTCACCATTAATATTCAAGGTGTTACTTTTTAAATAATCCTGCTGGTGCAAAAAAAAAGAAGTGTCAATTACAAATAGAAAAACCAACCTGCTGGAAAAGAAATGCAGATCTCTTCCATGGCAACGTACA
The DNA here is from genome assembly GCF_964106915.1 of Podarcis gaigeae. Classification (NCBI taxonomy): domain Eukaryota; kingdom Metazoa; phylum Chordata; class Lepidosauria; order Squamata; family Lacertidae; genus Podarcis; species Podarcis gaigeae. The sequence continues at coordinate 57,141,267 of NC_139681.1, read as the reverse complement.
AAAATATCCAATCTTCCAAGGTCTCAGTGGGCTGAAACCACCTCCCTCTGCATTATTTCAAACTGAGATAAGAAGACAATTGGGCTGCAGCCTCTGCAGATTCACTAATTCCTTTCCTGTGCCTTTGAGAAGGGAAATGAGTAAGGTCACTCAATAAGTTAGTAGCAGAGGTGAGGAATGGCATCCAGGTATCAGAAAGAACCCTTTTGATACCCACTATCACTCTTGTTCTATCTACTACCATCATACATTGTAGTGTGGGTTATCTAGTCTGGTAGATTTGCATATGCAATGCTGCAGCCTAATGCAAGCAACTATAAGCACTCATCCTGAGATTGAAATATTCTGAGAACCTGTGTTGGTCCCTACTGGTCATATAATTGGTTGGAGCTCACCTGAATCTTGATCAGATGTGAGATTCTGCTCATATGATAGAGAGCAAATAATCTTGTTACCCCGTTCGTATGAAACAGATAGCCAATGTGCTGCTCTCCAGATGTTGTTTGACTCCAGTTCCCATCAGCCTAAGCTAGCATGGCCCAATGATCAGGGATGATGGGAGTTGTGGTCAAACAATATATTGAGGGTACCATGTTGGCTGCCCCAATGAAAATAACCTCCGCTTTGGGATGCTATAGCAACGTGATGAAACCCCTGAGCCACTACTCCTGACATTAGTTGTCCTGGAAACCACCAAACACTCAAAACTCCTTGCAGTAGAAGAACCACCCTACACACAAGTACCAGGCATAGGCAAACTCGGCCCTCCAGATGTTTTGGGACTACAACTCCCATCACCCCTAGCTAACAGGACCAGTGGTCAGGGATGATGGGAGTTGTAGTCCCAAAACATCTGGAGGGCCGAGTTTGCCTATGCTTGCAAATACTCACACCCACACAGTGTGATGGGCATTTGGGTGGTTAATAATATGACCCATTTGAATTACTCCATTATCTTTGTAACAGGGTTCATCACATGAGACCTGTTTCTCCCTCACAGCGGGGCTCAGATTTTCATTAGGATGGTTAAAACCTGTGAAAAGTTTGATCCACTTTCAAGAATTCATTGGGAATCTTGCATATGTGTTTTCCTATCAAAGTTTATTTTTATTTCTGCGTCACCATCATTGTCTGTTGCAGGAAAGGAAAAGTAGGTAGAATAGCTAGGTTACAGGCTTCATCATGCACCCCCTGTTCTACTAACTTTGTAAATACATACTTTTTATTACACTTTTTCTCTCCCCTCCAAAAAATCTGGTTTATTTCTTTGACTTTATTTTGGATATCGAGAATTTGAGGCAGTCTGAATGAGGATACAACTGCAGGACAAGAGAGAAGAATTGTGGGTCTAAACTTTCTATCTGAGCGTCAGGAGAGTTTCTGTGGCAGACTGCAAATTTTACTGCAGTGTGAATGCTTTTCAGTGTGCAGTCTCCATGAGCACCAGCATTCAAGAAGCTAAAAGAGGTGTCTTTGGATTAGCGTTTCGTTTCGAAAAATAAGAGGGAAAGATGAATTATCTTTATACAATGACTAGTTCTCCACTATGACTTCTTCCATAGGAATGTCCAGACACAACTATTGGGTTTTTTTCTTTTGGAACTGGCTAGGATTTTTGAGGAGGAGTCTGCAGTTGACTGGGTGGCACGATGTACAATGAAAGGATCTGGGAAAGCCTTCCTGACCTTGGATTTTTGAAGCATGAAATTTAATTATTGTGATCTTACCATGCATGACTTGAAAGTTATGGCCCATAAAATTATCTCGTCTGCACACTTGACTCCATTACATCTCCATGGTGTCATCTCACTTGGGTTGGCTTTGTGCCACAAGACTAAGAGAAAGGAAGTTCCTAGGCTTGTCCTAGCCAGGTCTAACTCCTGGTCCTTGTTTTTCATATATTATGTCGGGACTCACTTGTCCCATGAGAGCTCCAATAGATGAGCTCCTCCTCAGAAATGAATGAAATCTGTGATTCACTGTAGGAGTGAACATCTTTGTTGACATTGCATCCTATCAGAGGTATCTAAGGTAGCAAACAATTCTTAGTTACATGTAATTAATGCAGTTTATGTGCCATGTTTTTGAACATGGCAGATGCCAAGCAATAGGTATAGTACATGTTGCATTTATTGCACTGTATGACGCCTTCGTTTGCCCCACCTACAATAAAACATGTTTTTCCCATCTCGGTCTCCACAGCCACAGCAGGCGCTGTAACTCTTCAGTGGTTTGACTTTACCTTGAAAGGCGCACTCTCCCATTGTCTCCTGAGACAGATGCCAACAGCAGTTGTATGGTGGTTATAGCATGTTCAACTGCGGAGACCCATAAAGCTCACTGGGTCACCTTGGCCAATTGTTTATCTCACTGCCTAAGTTATATCACAGGGTTGTTGCAAGGATAAAATAGAGGGGGGTAGCATACTCCCAACGCGCTGGAGGAAAGGCAGGTCAAAAATTGAACTTTTTCAGAGAGGAAGAAATGTCTGGCCATTTCGAACTCCTGGGTAACCAAATCTGCTTATTATACCACAGCGTGTGTTTATGACAGCAAGCAGTTCCCTGTAGAAACATAATTCAGTCTGGCTTTCTTTGCAGCAAATGCTGTTGTAGGTTTGTGGCTGCAAAGGTTGTTTGTCTCAAATGCTGCTCATTAATGGGCAAGTGACCTGATTGGCAGCTGCAAGAGTACAAAATGCTTCCCTTATGCCAAATATATCAGATGAATCTTTGTTTTGGAGGGGGAAGTTTATGCTTCTGTGATCCATTGGCATCCAATTCTGGGAATACACGGCACCCTGCCTATCCCTATTGAAAGTAGGTGGAGCTCTGTTTGTTTTGTTGTAATGAGAACATGACTGTAGGTTTGTGCTCCAGTTTCGAATAACAAGGTTTTGTTGAAAGGAAACTTTTAAAGGTAATGCTTTGAACTGCAAAATAATAATAATAGGATTAATTTCTACAATGGTGTTACTTTTTATAAGCAGAGCCTGGTTTTGTTTGGCATTTCACTTTTTTATGTGTCACAGTTAGCAAACTTTTCTCCAAGATGAACGCTTTATGCACCCAACTGTTGCTCTCAGTGAGTTCTTGATGAAGAATAAGTTTGTCAGAATGAGTGCCCCTGTGGTGTTCAAAATTATGACCCACTGCCAAAACAATCATGAACTTGTGAAAAATAATTTATGATTATGTATTTTCTTTTTTCTAAAAAAGCAAAGCATCTTGGGAAGTTTTTGTTACTTGTATTTACGCTTTAAAAAATCAATAAAAAACATCTGCATAGACTTACAAAGTTGGTTTGCGGATGAATATATAACTTACAACAATTAAACTAAACAGTCAAAATAATATGAGAGAATGAATGCCAGAGTAATTGCAATTACATTATTTTTATCATTTGTTACATATATCATAATTTAATAGAGAAATGATAGGGAATCTTTGGGAGTTTTAAAGCAGTCCTGTGAATATGTTTTAGCGAAACAAGTATAATGGTAGTGGTAATATGCAGTATTGATTCATCATAAATGAATAGTAGCCGGTACAAAGCAAGTAAACGATCTGTTCTGCCCCATTTTCCAGAAATCATTATGCTGTGCCATTGATTTCAGATTTAGGATTTGTCTAAGTGCAGGAAAGAGGCTTTCAACACTTTATTTCACAACACTTGTGAACTTGTGAGATACAGCTGCGTTACCACCTTGAGCTTGAGGTAAATCCTTGTGTTAGTATGTGAGGATGAGTTTTCCCTTCCTGGCACAAGGATAGTTCTGTTTTGATCTTCTGTAAGCCTCTCTGACTTGAGGGGATGTGGGCTCAAATCACCACTCATTCTTGAAGCTTATAGGATGATACCGTGCTTGTCACATGGTCTCTCAACCCTACCTCACAGGGGTTTTGTGATGATAAGGAGGGGGGGAACCATTTGTGCTATGAGTTCTTTGGAAGGGTGGGATAAGATGTGGTTTGTATAATAATCTCATAGGCCTGAATCATCCTATTTCCACATCTCTCAAACATTTGTAAAAAGACACTAGCAACATGAATTTAACTTTTGTAAAGCAAGTGTGAAACAATTGTTAATTTCACAAAAACATGAGTTAATTTCAGCCAGATGTGAATAATTAATAGATTTCTTACACTGCTAGGGCTATACTTCCCTTTGTGTCTTTGCTAGAACAAATTTAATTCTGTTCCAGCTTGAATAGTATATATGGTATGTATGCATGCAGTGATGGAGTCAGGTTATTCTGGTGGACAAGATTGTCATGTTGCAAGCAGTAGAATTTGTACAGAAAGGCTACCATTTCAAAATTCCATGTCAGTTTTGGACTGGAATCTCCAATAGCAAAAGCTTCTCTGAGGAAGTAGAATGCTACTTCCCCTCATTCAGAAAACTATTGTGTTTAGTCACTAGAATTGCGTCTGCGGTCTTCCTGTTCACTATTGTATCATTGGTTGCTGGGGAAACCAGCTATGGTAACTTAAGAAGGGAGATTTCATCCAGTGCAGCAACGGGACTGATGCTGACGGGTGTACAATGTCATCCTTCTGTTGCATTTAGGAAGCTTGTTTTGTGCAGGGCTGGGGTGGGGCAACCAATAGTGTATATACTGCATGTGAACCCCACCCCAAAACCCCCCCCACAGTTTTGTGTTGGCACAGTCCAGAGGCCTCTTATTGACTGCTGATAATTCCAGCTTTTCCTTCATTAAAGTAAGTATCTGGCTCTCAATTTGGCAAGATAAATTAGAAGATACTACATTTCTGAGGACTAAAGCTGATGTAACGTAGCATTAAGAGTATCTGGTAGAAATCTCAGCCAAGCCTTAGGCAAGCCCACTCATTTCTTAAGCCTCTTCTGAAACACTCCACTTGCATAGACCTTTCCCCAAAGTCTTAGTGTTTGTCTAAGGAACATATAGACTAATAAAAAGAAGTTTCGCTACCATTATTTCCAGACTTAACCTGACTCACAGATCCAAAATAAGTCTGTGGGCAGTGTATGCACCAGCTGTACTTTGTGTTAATTGAATTATATGCAAATTAAGTTACATGCAGGTTGCCCAAGCTGCCCCTCCTCTAGCTTATTTTTCCAATAGGGTTGGCAGTGCTAGGCCGATTGGCTGGTATAGCAGTAAAGGGGAAATTACCACAATTCTGTGATGTAAAAAGGCAACACACGCACACACACATAATAGCTGATTACCATTGTGTAATAATAATCTGTGGTCTGCTTCTGAGTTTCTGAATGCTAATAAATGTCAATGAAACAAAAAGTAGGAATGCATATTAAATTATATAAATGGTAGTATGTGGAAGATCCCTGTGTCTACCCAGGAACAAGTTTCCTTTAAATCAGAGATTTAAATTGATTTTCCCCTGCTATGTTGCAGTTTCCTTGTGCTACATGTTAGTCTGTGTCCTTGTTACCTTATAAGATGCCAGCATTGCCAGTTCACAGTACCTATATTATTCAAATCTGATGGACTGCAAAATGTGAGGGGCAATTATGTAGACCCCCATTGTTTTCTTTTTAAATTATTAATCAATATGAGCAAAGGGTTAAAGGTAAAGAACTCCTGGATGGTTAAATCCAGTCAAAGGTGACTATAGGATGTGGTGCTCATCTCACTTCAGGCCGAGGGAGCTGGTGTTTGTCCACAGGCAGATTTCTGGGTCGTGTGGTCAGCATGACTAAACTGCTTCTGGTGCAACGGAACACCATGACGGAAACCAGAGCACATGGAAATGCCATTTACCTTCCTGCCACAGTCAATATGAGCACTTGACTATTGGTACATGAAAACAGTGCATCATAAAGTAAGCAAACTCCTGACTCTTCCAGTGACATGTGAGGAGGGAGTGGGAATAAGCAAAAAGGGAAAGGAATAAATTGAAAGCCGCATTGCACAAGCAGTTCTTGCGCAGGGCTTCCGCCGGCAGGGGCCCCTTAGGTGAATCCGGCCCCCAGGTTCCCATCTGCCTCTTGGACTACTTTTTAAAGTTCCCACTCACAAGAGGGTTTAAAAGAATGAACGGGATAGAGAGTTGTACAGCATCTGATGCTGGAATAAAGCTATATAAATTAAATGGCAATTAAGGAAAAGACAATTACCATAGTTGTCCCAAGGCCCTGGAATTACCCTCCTATGGAAAGTATGAAGCTGCTTCTTTCATTTCTTTCCAGAATAATAATAAAAGCAAACACAAAACTTTCTTATTCCAGAGAGCATTTGTCTATTGAGTTGTGCTGTGCTGCTGCTATTACATTTTTCCAGTTCTGATGTTAGCTGTTGTAATGAATTTTCTGTTTTAATGTGATTGTTGGATGTTAGGTATATGTGTTAATGTCCTGAGCTGAGGATATTTGGGATAGAAATATGTATTTTAAATTGAGTAAATAGAAGTGGAATACTGGCTCCGAAATACCAAGATTGGACTATTGAGAACAGTCAGCTAAAACTATTCATTACATACAGACTGTGAGAGTAGAAGCTGTCCTGAGAAAGTGAAACATCTCTTATTTGTGTCATTATACCCTTTATGTGGAAGCGTGATCTATTTTTACCTGAGGTAAAAGAGTAAAAAGGGACTTGAAGGTGTGAGAGGAGCTTCTGACATAACACTGTTCATGTAGTTCCTCCACCCCATAATAATTTGTACGTTCAAATGCACATTCACATTAACAGATCTTTTAAAAACCACTCATGCAGAAGTACCGTACTCTCGGAGCCTTTCAGCACAGTGAAGCCACATCTGCACCATATATTTAAGGCACTATTATACTACCTTAACAGTCATGGCTTCTTAGTTTGCTCAGGGTGTTGTTCAGAGACCCCTATTTCCCTCACAATCCTTCACAGGGAAGTGGGAATTGTGGCTCTGTGAGGGAAATAGGGGTTTCCTAACGATTCACAGCACCCTTAACAAACTAAAGTTCCCAGGATTCCTTTTGAGAAGCCATGGCTGTTAAAGTGTTAAAATAGTGATTTAAATGCATGGTGCAGGGGTGGCCTAAGTGTATTTTTATCGCCCACAGTTCATGTATCTTCCTTGGAGGTTGTGCTTCATTTGCAACAACAGTATTTTCCCCGAGCTGTCAAAACACCTTGGGTGGTATTCAACAAAGTTTTACTGAGAGTAGGCCTGTTGAAATTAATGTGTGGGGTCCACTCATCTCAGTGGGTGCTCGCTAAGTGAACCTTAGTTGAATACCACCTAATAATGTACCTGAGGAAAATGTGATGCCCCCCTCATATAGCACCTCCCTTGTTGTTATGCTTGCCATGTGGGAATGTGTGGGAATGTCATTGGTAATACAATGTTTCTTGTGAAATTATTGATCAGCAATTCAGCTTCTCCTTTCCATGCCCTGCTTACCCTGTTCTGTTAACTTACTTCTTTATCATGTTTAATTATTTTCTTCAATGGAAGCTATCTGATTCCAGGCTGTGTAATTTCTCCTCTGCAATGCTTTCCCAGTAATACTGATTAAAATAGAAAACCACTGCAAGGCTTTTCTCCCCTTTCCCATCTCACATATTAGGTGAGCCTTTTTTATTATTTAAAGTATTTGGTACAGGCTGGATCCTGGCTTGGTTCCTGAGTCATTTCTCCATCTCTCCCCTCCTCTTCATCTGCAGTTCCCCACCCTATTCCCAAGGGTCTCTCACCCCAGAAGCAGATTTTCAGGGTATACAAGGGGCTGAAGTGAAAGGTGGGGTGGGGGGGAGCAGGCAAACTTCATTTCATTCATGAAAAGAAAATCGGGTCTCAGACCTCTTGCAGCTTTTTTCTCATATGCAAGTGTGCATTTCTAGGAAGGCTGTGGAAGGGATTGGGCAAAACAGTCGCACAACTATTGTCCTTGCAGCAAAACCTCCTCCCTTGGCATCACGTGCGGATGCAATATTATCACTGGAATAAGGGACCTCCAAAATGTAGAGGGCCTTTTGTTCCCTGGTAAATGAGATATTACATTGCAAAACACTCTTCCTCTTCTATCTGTGGCCTCCTACATTAGGGGCAGGGATGCCTGAAGAGTGATGCCTGGAATAGACTCCCCAAGTGCTGCAGATTTGTACCTCTCACATTTGCCTTTTCTATTTTAAAGCTTCTCTCGTTTTCTATTTTAAAGCTGCTTCTCTCCTGAGTGTCACAAATGCTGCAAGTACTTACACAAAGCATCAGTCTCTTAAAACTGAGAGAGAACCAGAGCCAAACATGGGATGTCCCTCTAATAAGGAACAGTTGAGGTGGATGAGAAAGTATCACCTCTCGACCCTGTGCTTGACAGGAAAGCGAATGAAGCGTGGCCAGGGATTTTTTTTTAGCATTGGCCTTTCTCAGCTCACATTTCCAGAAAGATGTTAAAAATTCAAATGTGCTCAAAAATGTTAAAAGTGAAGGTATGTGCCTGTTCCAAGTCGCCACCATATTTTATAGCCAGGCAGCGTCCATCTAATCCCTTTGTTTCTTTATTTATGTAACATTTTTGCTCCGTTTGGGGGTGGTTACGAGTCTTAACTGATTCATAGCTCAGCTTTTTGCAGAGCTTATCTTAATTAACTAGCCGAGTAGCTGAGCTCTTGAAAACAGCTGTGGTTGCACGGAGCAACTTTGCTCAGGCAGAATGCATCTCTCATTTCTAACTAGCCAATGATATTGCCTGAGAATCCCTTGGTGCACAAATGCAGCAGCACTTTAGATAAAACATTCCAGAAGAAAATAGGGTGGGGGGAAGCAGCAACCTAAAAAGCACTGTAGTAGGCAGATCTCCTCCTTCCTTAAGAAATAGAGTCTGTGAGTGTGCCTATTGTAGGGCAGTGAAACAATCAAGAGCCCACCCAACTCCCATAGAGCTTTCTGCAACCTCCGGGCTATTTCCTGCTCCCAGGAGGCCTGAGGTGCCTAGACCTTGAGGTAAAAGCAGAGGAAACAGTAGGGCAAACACCAAATTCGTTCTCACTGCCTAAAGAGAAGATGGTGGCCTTCCTCTGCAGTGCAATTAATCCCCCTCCCACCTCCCCCTGCCTAGACCCAGAATTAATTACTTGATTATAAACCCCAAGTGGTAGTTAATAATAATCCCCTCAAAATTGGTCTTTGCTGTCATTTCCCCCCTCCCACAAACTCTCTTGCCTGCTCCTAACCAGTTAACATTTTCTCCTGCTCTGTCCTTCCCCTGTTTTCATTAAAGGTTTGAAACTAGGCAGATTTTTTTCTCCTGAGGGGGATTAGGTGCACTGAGAGAATTAAGGGCAAACGTCTGTGGATTTTCTTTCTCTCACTGTGAGCGTGCCCTTGATGCAGCGTCTGGAGGTGCCCAGTACCGATCCTGTACTAGCAGCTTTTGGCTGGAGACCAGCTTCTCCAAGCCAAGCTGTTGAGCAGATGATTCAAACTGAGTAGCCATTTTGGGATTGGTCAGTTAGGTCCAGCTTTCCGCCCTTCTCTCTTTTACAGGAACTCAGTATTTGAGGGCAGAGTAGGCTTTCCCCATATGATAATGGCTTTTAATGCACACACAACAACACACAAATTCAAATACCCTTCCCCAAAAGCCTGAGCAGAAAGATCTTTGCATGCCAACAAATCAGCATCAGCTCTACTTCCATTTGCACAAAGTAAGGCTTGCTACCACAGAGAAGAGAGAGTGAGCATTTGGAAGGGTTGGTTCTAAAATTCTTTGCCGCCTTCTGTATCTCTAGGTCTATGTATGCTTGGATCTGTATAAATACTCTGCTACGGCCTCTGAAATGGTTTGGGTGAGCAGTGTTTCTGTCGGTGTCCTTCATTTGTTCCCCAACCCTAAAAATATAATAAATATTTATCAGATCCGGCAGAAGTTATCTAATTAGGGAAAATGTGTTCTGCATGAAAATAAATCCAAATTCCTACCATAAATAATCTAAACTGCACATTGAAAATTGGGCTGCAACACATTGGAGTAATCCTATTCCCATTGGGGAGCAGCAAGGGGTGCGGTGCTTCTCCAACAAAGAGTAAACTATGCAGTGTCCTGCCTCCTCAACCAATGATATGGGAGGTGCTCTGTTGGTTAATCATTAGATTAACCATTAGATGATTAGGCAGGTAGATTTAAAATAATAATAATGATGATAATAATACCTAATTAATTTAAAGATTAGGGAAGCGGGTGGCGCTGTGGGTAAAAGCCTCAGCGCCTAGGGCTTGCCGATCGAAAGGTCGGCGGTTCGAATCCCCGCGGCAGGGTGCGCTCCCGTCGCTCGGTCCCAGCGCCTGCCAACCTAGCAGTTCGAAAGCACCCTCGGGTGCAAGTAGATAAATAGGGACAGCTTTCTAGCGGGAAGGTAAACGGCGTTTCCGTGTGCAGTTCTGGCGCGCCAGAGCAGCGATGTCACGCTGGCCACGTGACCCGGAAGTGTCTTCGGACAGCGCTGGCCCCTGGCCTCTTGAGTGAGATGGGCGCACAACCCCAGAGTCTGGCAAGACTGGGCCGTATGGGCAGGGGTACCTTTACCTTTTTAATTTAAAGATTAGTACCCAAAAAAAGTCATATGTGGTGGGTGCCATTTTAGGAGAGGTATTTCCCCATCTTTCTCCCTGCGGAGGGAATGTTTCTTCCCTCCACTGTGCACATATAAAGTGTTGCCTAAAAAGCAAGAAACGTGTTCTTCTTTTGCAACTGTTGTTGTTTTCACTTATGGAATTTATGCAGAGTGGATTGATTTAAAACTCATACAATTAAGGAGTTAACTTCTTCAGTCAGATGACGGCTATTAAAAATAAAATAAGAATCCTGTGCTCGGAAGAAATCAAGCAGATCTTATCACCCACCATCATGTTTTATAAAGCACCCCAAATTCTTCTGTGTGCTGTTCAATGAAAATCTTAAGAGGATGATGCTCTGCCTTTAGGTTCACACTCTGAATTTGGCCAGTACAATGTCATGGCTAAAAGGTGTGGGTAGATGGACAGAAGGGGAAGCAACAAAACAAAATATATAGACGTTTGTTTATTTTGGGGGGAAAATGATTCTTCATTGGTTCAGAGTCGCCTGAAAGCACATGATGAAGCTCCATTGCTGAAAGCTCGTGGAAGGCTTGGCTCTGCCTGGATAAGAGCTCTCTTGGGAAGTAGGTGTAAGATTCTGTGACTTATGTGGAGGTGGAGTGGGCTGCAAGTTTAATAAATAGATTGTCCTTTCCCTCTGTTTTATGGGAGACAGAGTCTCCTACCTGCCTTATATATATTCAAATGCCCACATGTTTCCAGGATTCCAAGTTCTGTGTGTTCAGTGATCACAACACATGGAACAAATCCAGCCTTGCTTTTTCTATACAGCTGTCAGGTGTGGTTGTTTTTTTTTTCTCATCCATGGATAGGAGCTGATCCATATAGCCATGTTAATCAACATTATCTCCTTGTATACAGCCAATGTGGCACATAGGATAAAGTGTCGGATCTCTTTAATCTTGCCCTGCTTTCTCTTTGTCTTTGGAATTGGGAAGAGATTTTTCACAAGGCAGGCTGAGTTGTATGGCGTGGCTTGCTTATTTAAGCTACGTGGGATCTGTGCCACAAATCTTATTTATTCCCTGTGATGTGCCTTGATCTTTCATTGTTGCCTAGTTAACCTAGTGAGTCATCATACTATGATTATGGGAGCCGCTGTGATGTAATGGATAGAATGTTTGGCTTGAACCAGGGAGACCTAGATTCAGATCCCTGCTCTGACAAGAATCTTCTTGAGTGGCCTTGGGCACATTGCTGTCTTTTAAGTCTGGCCTGCCCCAGAGGGCAGTTGCAAGGATAAAATGTCCTTGGCTTTTTGGAAGAAGGGCAGGTGCAAATTAAACAAACATGTAAACTGCAATTATCCACATGATAGTCGATCAGCAATAGCCACAGCAATTGGATAAAGCTTAATCATCATGTGAAATAATTGTTGATCAGTACCATAGCTGGACAATGTTATCTGGGACAAAGGTTTGCATTTTACTGTTAAGATTATACACCAAACACATTTGTTGATGCAGAAGATAAAGACTCTGCAGGACTAGTTTATCTGGATCTTTTATTATCACAAAAAGCTCATTTGCCAGAAATGAGATCAACTTCCCCAGCTGCATGAAGTCAACCAGGAAGCTTTCTCATCCGAAAAGGTGTTTGCCTAAAGCCCTTTCATCTCTCTTATGTCTTCCAAACCAGTGAAGATCCATTATAAATAATGTCCTTCCCCCACTCTTCAGAAAGGACTGAAAATTGCAATGTCTGGATTAATTTCTGCCCCATGCATTCATTGTGCCATTGTCAAAAGTGCCATTTTATTCCTCCCACCCTGGTCATTTCTCCAGATATGATATCTGGGCTGGATGAGGGCCTGGAAAAGCCAGCCTAGTGAAGGCACTTAACTAAAAATTGGGCACAATATGGAAGTTGATACCTTCAGTTGATATTACACTAGAGTAGGCTTGCACAACTTGTGACCTACCAAGCATGTATACTGATTCATGTTTGTGTCTGTAAAAGACATGTTGAGTACCTGGTAGGCTAAATGGGTCACAAGTTGTAGAGGCCTGCACTGGGCGGGATATAAGCATTCCAATATTATTGGTCTCTTTGGTTGCTGTACTATCAGTAGTATATATTCCTTCCACCATTTAATCTTCCATGTTCCTTCATAGTGTGCTCCTTCCTTCCTTCCTTTTTGCCAGATCTAAAATGTATTACTTGGCATTTCCTAAATCGTGCTGTTGATAACCAGAGTCAAACTCTTCTGTTATTTACGATGTCTATCTTCTTAGGTGTGTCAGTAGTACATTATTTTTTTTTAAAGTACTTTTAAAATGGCAAGCAGCTATATGGTTTATTGATATAAGAATCATGACAATAATAAAAAATCTCAAAAATTAAATATGAAGTAAAACTGAGGGAAAACTTTCATAAGCCTCAAACAGGACGGAGTCAAGCAAAATGAAAGCCGAACTCTTGTATATGTTACAGTGTTGCCCATTGTGTTAATAATAACCTTGAAATAATTAACTGTGAGAGTATGAGACTATTTTTTAAAAAAAATGTTTTAGATATGCGTTTGTTTTGTTTTTAAGTGTATTGGCTTCTGTTCAACGTAGTGCTAAGGTTATGGTTTCCTCAGCGCAAGGATTTTCCTTATACCACAATAATTTATTTCCATCTCCTCCACCAATGCGCTCCACAATCTGTTTTAGGGGTTCTTCCAACCTTCCAGAGCAGACTCAGAGGACTGTGGGGGGCACATGTAGTGGGAGTAGAGAATGATATTCCCATTGGATTGGTGGGAATTCTTGTAAGGGCTTCTGCCACTGCAACTATTTAGTTGATTAAGGCCCATTATTTTGCTAATTTGTTGCTGTTTGCTGCCCTTGACGCCTGGGGGGGAAGGGTCAGATAGAAATTAAATAATTAAAATGTTTCTAAATATATTAAGAAAAGCATGAGTGAGATACCTCTCAGGTTTTCTCACACCGAGATTCATACTTTTCAATTTTTGAATGACAAACCCATGACATTAATACATCTCCAGCATGGAATAGAATTGCCAGTCTACAAGCATGCTTGGGAAAGGTGAGGTTGGTGGGTAAAAACTTTTGCTGTTACTCTCTGAATATGATAAACTAAGCTTGTTCATGGCTTTGGGGATGGAGTTAAAAACACATTTATTCAGGGATTGATTAGACCTTGTTAAGGATGCAATCGATAATCGCAGAGGTATCCCAGGAGCTATAGGATATTGTGAATCTCCCTTCACAGGCAAAGGGGGAACTGCATTGCTAGAGATCCTTTCTGGATGACTTCAGAAATTTCTGAGATTGTAGCTGTGATGGAGGCAGGGCTGAAAACAGGGTAGCTTGTGTGGATGTCTGCTCAACAGGATCCTTGTCTCCCTCATAGCACCAAACAGAACCAGAAACCACTGGCATGAGACCATACCTAGTTAATTCCCTTGCTTAAGAGGCAGTTGAAGGGAACAAAAAAGACAGAAGCAAGGGCTTAGGAAATGGAGGGTACCTCTGTTGTTGATCTCCCACAACTGCCACCAGAAGGGTTACTTTGCCTGTGGTCTTGAGCCGGTTACCCTGGCTTCAAGGGATCAGAGATGCCTTTTTAAGGGAACGGGCTAATGGTTAGAAGATGCCTTCAGTCTGATTCAGCATAGTATCCAATACCAAAAGGCAGATCTCCCAAGTGAGGAGTGCAGGCCCGCCATCTTCTCCAAACTGGCTACACCATTGGCCATTATTATTTTCCCTAGGTTATTTTTGTGGCTAACAAGAAAATTGTTGCTAACAAGAAAACAAGTTTTTGAGGGGATGGGGACTTCAGGATCAAGAAGTCTCAGAGTTCTCCTCGTGACATTTTAGCTCTCTGGGTATGTTTTTGAAAGCTCATGTAGGGAACTAACCAGGAAACGATGGACGCTGCATATTTATAACACAGGATGGTCCTGAACAGGCAGCTCATGTGTCTTCTAGAAACTTTATTCTTTTTTTGGAGCTTGGGAGGGAGACTGCTTTCCTTGTTCTTGTAATGTCACAGTGGCTGTGTGTGGGCATCACGATGCACCATAGTTTATGCTTTAGCGTGGACATGCAGGTGTCAGGAGCCAGAGTCAGATGTAGGTTAGTGATAAAAGAACACAGTGTTGGCGATGTTAACTCTTTAACGAAGAAACCAAAACAGCACAGGCTTAGTGATCCCAGCAACTCTTCCCAGTAGGTCTTGACACCCAATGAGGCAGTTGCAAGGACTGAAGGTTCGCACCTTCCCACAGCTGCCTAAGTCCCCACCTCTCCAGGGTTTTTTTCCAAGCAATTGGGGACAGTGTCTGCATGCAACAATCCTCTTCTCTTTTCATTTCTGTGTGTGTTGTGAGAGACCGGGGGGGGGGGGGCCAGCAGGAAGGGGAGACTCCCTGGATTCTTCAGCAGCCGGCCTCATCTCTGTCTCCTAGCCCTCCTCCTCTCCAGCCTCTGAATCAGGACTGCTCTCTGCCTCAGGCTCTTCCTGCTCACTAAACCCTGTTGCCTTTGGACACCTCCTTCCTTCCTTCTGCTCCTTTCCCCCCTCTGACCACTCATGGTAATCCCACCACCAGTCTCCTAGCTCTGAGCCTTCTTCCCCTGGGGGTTCTCTTGGGGGTTTCCCAGCTGGTGCCTCCCACTACTCTGCCTCCAGCCAATCCATGACAGCGAATGACTCTCGTTTCACTGTTTCACTCAGCAGGAGAATCAAACAACAAAGCCAGACTTCACACTCTGTTCAAAGTGGTTTATTTTGCTACAAGCAAGTCATGATGTGAAGCCAAGCTTTTGCTCTTCGCTCTCCTTTCATAGTTTGTTTGAGGGTTTCCTGGCATGGACATTAACACTAAACCTGGGCAACATTGTTTGTTGCTCCCACTTGCGCAAGGAGAGGAACAAAGCAGTAGTGATAGTCAATGGGTTTCTGTGAAGAGTGAGAGCTAAGAGTTCTAGAAGACATTTTGACTTATGGCTCTTACTGTAGGTGTGAGATGCAAACTCCATTTGATACATTACATCAAAAGCAGTAATGCAGAAGTCATTTTAAAATTATCCTGCTTCCAGGTAACTTGTAAACCAGTTCTGGAACACACTTTTTCTGACTCTTGATTTTCCTGTTTGTCCCTTTTCTTGCAGAAGATGCTAGTGAAGCAGCAGGACCGCCTGGAGGAACGCGAACAAGACATTGAGGAGCAGCTCTACAAGTTGGAGTCTGACAAGCGGCTGGTTGAAGTAACTTGGATTTCTCTCTTCTTCCCTCCCCTCCCCAGTGTTAGATGCAAGAAGGATGCTGGGCTGCAATTACCCACCAGTCAAGGAAATACCTTGATAGAGGAACTGGGAAGGGAGAAAGTTTCAGCCAGCATAGCAATAATGGAATCCTAGGTTAGAAGACCTTATTCTGCCAGAATGACCTTATAAAGGGCCTGCCTACTGTAGCTCCTAAGCAAACCCAGTAGCCAAAGGTTAAAGGACACAAGGGTGTGAAGTCTTTGGCAGAGAGAGCAAAAATGGCCGACTCTGCAAGCATCTCTCCATACAGCTGTAAATCTAAGACCTTGCTTTGTTGAGCAGGGACGGACCTCTCAAGGTTTGGTTCCCATCATCCTATCCCTCCTGGTGCCTTACTTAAGTAACCCTACTTTCTTCTTCTGTGATGAGGAACAAAGACCAAGAGTCCTCACTCACAGCCTCCTTCTAGTTAATATATACTCCATTCTCTTCCTGGTTGCCTAGTGTTCCCTCTGCAATGGCTACTAGTTTAGTTTCCCCCAAACTGGATAGCCACTTTATCCTGTTCCTTTACTGAACAAGTCTGTATTCCTGTGGCTCCCTCCTAGTCTGATCAAAGCAAAGTCAGTAACCTATGCTTTTTTGTTCTTCAGAAAAAAATTGAAAGCCTGGGTAGGTGCCCTAGGCATAGCTACTGCATAAAGGAACACCAATCATTTAGTTTCAGAGCGCATCCTCCCCACCCAGCCTCAGTCACAAAAGATAAAGCAAGTAGGGATGAAGGGAGGCTAAGAAGAGGCATTTTTTCTTCCCCCTTCTATACCACCAGGAGAAGGTGAACCAGCTGAAGGACGAGGTGCGCCTGCAGTATGAGAAGATGCACCAGATCCTTGAGGAGGATCTGCGCAAGACGATGGAGATCCTAGACAAGGCCCAGGCAAAATTCTGCAACGAGAATGCTGCCCAGGTGCTGCACCTCAGCGAGCGGATGCAGGAAGCCAAGAAGCTGCTCAGCTCCGTTCAGGTCATGTATGACAAGACCGAGGACATCAACTTCATGAAGGTGAAGTGGGGGGTGTTTGGGGAAGGGGAGGGTCTGGTGGAGCACTTGGCAGCAGGAATAAGGGAAGGACTTGGAGCTTATGCGACAACCCCGACCCCAAAATGGCCGCTTTAAGCTGCCATATGCCTCAGCTTGACACAGCTTCACTTTCATCCACAGAAATGGAAGCTTCTGCTTTTCCCTCCTACCTTCCATGAATTAATTAACTGTTTGGCACAACTGGGAGTCCCACTCATTCCCTACACTGGGCTACTTACCTGCCTAAAGAGCGTCATGAATGTTGTCTCTTGTGTGGCTAAATTGAGCCTGTAAGGATGACCAAGCTTCAGAGGGAAGAGCTCAACCCAGGGTAGTTTCATCTTCCGAAAGATCTCAGAGATGCGGAGTAATGTTTATTTGTCAGGGTTACTTCTTGTTTTCTACTTGTGTGTAGATACTCAAGAACAACATGCAAAATGTGTGTGCTTTGTGACATTTTAAATTGTCATATTTAAATTGTGGAAGAACTGATTGGAAAAGGATTGGGCACCCCTTTCTTTCTGTGTTACTGAGAGCAGAGGGGTGTTGGACATATAGCAGGGAGACTCAAGTTCAAATCCCCCCCTTGGCCTTGAGCCGTTCACCATCTCTGAGTCTAACCCACTTCACAGAGTTGTTCTGAAGAGAAGACAGGAAAACTCAGTGTAGGCTACCCTGAGCTCTTTGGAGGAAGTGGTGGCAAGTAGCACATTATCAGAAATGTGGAGCTGGCGGAGATCTCAGGGCACAGCCATGAATGCATATTATGCAGCATTCAGGCTGAAGCTAAGGCAGTCTGGCCAGGCAGTGCCTGGAGCCCTAAGCCTAATCTACCTCACAGGAATGTTATTTAGAATAAGGAGCATCTGGCAACCCAAAGTTAAGGATTAATCTAGGAAGGTGTGCTAGCTGCCATAAGAAACACCAAGCATTTAAGGCTGGGGGAGGGGGATGATATATATATATGGACGGTTACTACTTTGGAGTTAAGTTCCACCAGGGAAAAGCTCAACATTTCTTAGGTTCAGGAAGATTTGCAATTTTAGGTGCTGCTTTGTATAACATGTCATACTAGGAGATTTCCGTTGCAGCTGGTGGGGCACCGACATGTCCCCAGCAGGTTTCCCTTTCCGGATTCCTAAACTGAATCTTGTCATGTCATGCAGCAGGCTAATGAATACAAGGGGCATCTCAACTTGTGCTCTGGTGTAAGATATTGCTGAGCAACCCCCTCTCGGGTTAATCTCCCCATCACATAGACCAGATGGCCCACTCCTCATTTTAGAAAGACGATATGCCCTTGACCCCTTGAACAGTGCTGTCTGTCAAAAAGAAGCTTTCCAAGTAAATCTCAGCAGCTGATTGGCAGGGTATTTACACCCTACTGGAGTATATCCCTTTAGCTGAGCTGATCCACCAATGTTGGCCTAATTGTGCTTCAATAAATATCCAGAACTTGGAGTGGTAGCTCGTAGCAAATGGATTTTTAAAAAAATTTTTTTGCCAGGGTGCAATATAGCTATATAAAATGGCCTTTGAGCTGGAGGACAGAGTTTTTTGTTGGCATTGTTCTGACAGTAGGGAGATGACATGAGGCTAGAGTGGTGGAGGAAAATGAAAGCAATAGCCTCTGTAATCTTGTGCTTCAGAGTTAGTGGTTTGTTCTGGACTGTAGCTAAAGTGACAAGTTAAAGTCTAGAATCAAGATGCTGATTTAACGATGTTGGGGGGGGGGAGCTGAAGTTCCCATAATAATAATCATCATCATCTGAATTAAAGAGGCAGTTTCTGCCTGGCACACCTGGTTTAGAGAGCATATTCACAAGACGAATGAAAATGGCCCTTCTAGTTCCACCTTTGTTATCCTGGAGGACTGGAGCCAAGCCATAAATTACTCAGAAGAATTCTTCAAAGTGGCAGCATTTATTTTGCTTTTGTTAAGGTGTTGTGCACTGCTAAGGACTGAGCTTGAAATCTGGTGGCAGATGCTTCCATTCAACAGAGGGATGCAAAGGTGTTGTCTCAAATAATAGACTTTTGGTATAGTAACAGCAGCTTAGCATTACATAGTACTTCAAAGTGGATTACATATATTATCATTACAACGTTTTTACAACAGCCCTGTAAAGCAGCTCAGCTTTATCTACCTTTAGTTCATTATAAGGAACTGCATAATTCTGAGGCTAGTGACCTACATGGCTCAGTACTGCAGCCCCGACTTGCATAGGACTTCAGGGCCTTGGCTTTGTCAGCCTTAGCCTTGTTACCTAAGATCCTTCTGCTGCAGATGCAGGGGCTGAATCTGGGATCTCTACCTGTGTGCTTTGCTCTGAGCTGTGGCCTCTCTCAGATAGTGCTGCTGTATCTGGGAAGTACAGTGTGTGGCTGTTTGTGAGGATGGGTGGTTGAGGAAGAGAAATGTCCTTCATATGAAATCAATGAGGGTGCGAGGGAGACGACAGAGAAATCTACAAAAATGGGGAAAGGTGCTGCTGCTGTGCCACAAGAGGTCTGCATGACTTACAGCTTCTGATTCCATTTTCTCTATTGCCTCCTAGAATACCAAGTCGGTGAAAATCTTGATGGATAGGTAAGAAATCAATTTCCGGCAGTTCTGGGTTTGGGTGAAGGAGGGTACATGTCTATGATACAGCTAATCTAGAGGATCTTCTTTGGGGAGAGCAGTAGGTATCAAAAGGAGTGTTTTGTAGACATCTTAAGCTACTGTTCTTCCCACGGCATTTGGGAAACCTTGTGATAGAGTTCCACCAGACTGGTCTTCTTCATTCAGGTGGTCCCCAGCATGTCAAGTGGCGAGGAGTTTGGGAACTGCTGCTTTATTGGGGAGTTACAGTCTTGCTAGAAGTAGACATGAGGTGCTACTGCTGATTTCTAGTGTTTATATCTTGAGCTCAGCACAGTGCTAAGAGAAGAAGCCTTATTTACTGTGAAAGAATTAGGATGCATGATCTGTTTAGCTTTCCTGAAAGAAAGCTGAGAGAAAAATGGATTATAATGCCTAGCCACTTCCACAGGTAGAAAATACTTGGTACTAAAGGTATATTTTCATGAATTGGAGGGAGATGAGATGAGAACTGATTGACGAGCTGTGCAAAATCCAGTTAAAAATCAGCACAGCGTTTTCAGGGGCAATTCTAACCAGCAAGACAGGTTGTTCACACTTTGTAAGAATCTAGTTGACCAAATCCCACCTCTAAAAGAGTGTATCTTCTTGAACTGCACTCAAGTCATGCCTCTGTCTTATCTGTGGGTCCTGTGTTACTTAGCTGTAGGCAATGTGTGTGTGTGTGCAGTAGTGGGGGGGGGGGGAATCTTACAGCATTGGGTTCTGCTCTGTAGCTCCACTCACAATGCAAAATAAAAATAAAATAAAACTGTGTTAGTGAAACTAGGTAATTTTGATCAGTATTTATGACAGGGAAATGTTGAAAGAGAATATGGTAGTGGTGAATAGAATCAAAGTGAGTAATGTGGCGCGACACAAAGTCAAGGAAAGAACCAGTTGGCCCAACTCAGAAGGGAATTACAATCTGCTTTCCAGCAGGATAGTAGGAGGAGGAAAGTCAGTGCAGTACGTCAGTCTGTAATGTAGTATAATGCCCCCCCCTTTTTTAAAGGACCCAGAACTGCACAGGAGGCAGCCTGCCCCCTCCCAAGATTGGCCACCTCAATTCCAAGCTCTTCCTGAATGAGATTGCCAAGAAGGAAAAACAGTTGCGGAAGCTTCTGGAAGGTGAGTGATGCCTCTCTTGACCCTTCCATCTCCTAGGCACACCTGAACCCAGGAGGGAATGCTCTAATCTGTCTTTGTATATGATACATGGCCTTGATGTTGCTGGTCAGAGTGGTGATTTGAACTAGAATTCCAAATATCATTGAAAGGGTGAGGGTGGAAAAGGTAGGGAGCAGATGTTCCATGTAATGGTTTTCTCAGGGGCCAAGTTTATTTTTGCTGTATGTTATTGTTTGAGATCAGTCTCTTGGATTTGATCATTACTTGCCACCAGCTAGCTACGCTGAGATTAAGGCAAATGATTAAAAACCCAGAAAATTCTGCAGTCACATGCAATTTCTTCTATATATATAAAAGTGAAGTAGGAAGTAGCAGTGCTGGAATAAGTCAGACAGTCTTGAGCCTCCCCAGCCCCTAGGCGCATGGCTTTCAGAGCAGAGGAGAGTGATCCTAAAAAGGTATGGGCAGTTTGTTAAGGGTAGTTCTTCTTATTCCTGCAGTGTGGTTGATCCCAGGGTAATCTAGGGGCAATTTATGATCTCTGATTAGGAAGGAAGGCTTTTCTTTGTCTTTGTCTTGTTTTTGGTACCTGTCTTTCAAATCAGGAACAGTTGGATGTTACACTTGGAAATACTTGGATGATGTGTTTTCATGACTTAGAGAAACACATGATGTCCAGGTTTGCAACCTTTAACTCTGATATTTCAGGCTAGATGCCTCTTCTTCTCTTCTTCCTCCCCCAAGAGTGTTGCCTCTGACTTCTTATTGTCCCTTGCAGCCCCGCTCTACTTGGAAGTACTGTCCACTAAATCTTTGGGAAGGATTTACTTCCAATTAACAAATTGTATAGGGTCTGCAACCTTTTAGTCTGGTTCTTAAGCATATTTGCTTGTGGCATTTTCAAGGGCTCACTCGTATGTAACATGGCATAAGTTCTCAGCCATAGCCTTCCTCTTTTGGTCTCTGTATTTCTTTCTGTGTGTCCAAATGCAATCCCAATGCCTGTCAGGAAAGCTCTTATTACTCTCTGTAAGAAACCTTAAATGTACATGCTGTTTTCAGCATGACTATGACTCAGCAAAGATAGTACTCCTGTCAACCCCCTCTTAAAAACACTTTCACTTTTGGGTTGCAGTAACAAAAACATCACAGGCAACACATGGGAGGGGAAAACATTGCTCTATAAGTTGGCTGTAGTTTGACTTCAGCTGGAGTGCTTTTCCATTTTTGAAAGGGATTTGGAGTGTGTGTGTGAGACCGTGGGTTAAGCATGCAAAGAAAAGATAGCGCAGCTGAGCTTGACACAAAGAAGGCTTTGGATATGGTATTAGTTTTGACACCCAAAATAGTGGCTGTTGTGAAGAAGAAGGTGAATGGGCTGTATGCCAGGATCGTAATGCTCAGAGGTGGGAAACCTCAGGCTCTGGGGGTAGATGTGGCCCTCCAGACCTTTCTAATGGCACTTGGGATTCTGCCCCCACCCATAGCCCTCACTGCCTCCACATTTTCTTTTAGTGTTTCTGCTTAGGTAAGAGTATATACTTCAAGTGCAAAAATGCCTCTTGCTGGTCTGGAAGGAGAGAGGTGTGGCTGGGTATATAAAGTGTTTTATTTGTAGAGAAAGCTCTGGCTTTTGTGTGGCTGAAATGTAGACAGTCACACCCATTGCTCTGCCCACTTTTGCCTTTGGTTCCACCTGCCCCTGGCATGCTGTGCCCCTCCCCACTGAAATAATGCCCAAGGAGGAATGCAGCAGCAGCAGCCCTCTGGCTATACACAGTTCCATAGAGGTAAGTCCCACTGAGTTCAAAGGGACTTACTTCTGAGTAGGCGTGTATAGGATTGCAGTGTGAGGCTAGGATAAGAAGCAGGGGGTTCAAACTGCAGCCTTCCAAATCTAGGATAAATATTGAAAGGGGTGGGGGAGAACCCTCCTGAATTCTAAAAGCAGTTTGGCAGTAAATCTATTTCCCTTCAGCAGAGATACAGCTTCCTTCCCTGGGAATTTTGAAGAATAAGCTGAATGGAAATCTGTCAAAGGTGGTTTAAATCTAGGGATATCAGGGAATTGGAGTCAGCTCCCTGATTCTCTGAGTCTGCAAAGAGAATAGCCTATGCTGAAAATGTCTTATATTCCAAGCTGATGATCAAGAAGCCTTTGAGAAGTTACTAAATATGAGCATTGATCTGCAACTAGTTTTGCCAAAGGGTGAAAAAGTGCAGTGCAAGCACAAGGCTGGATAGCAGAATAACCAAGAATAGGGTGGAAAGCTTCCTAATTATTGCAGGAGGTTCAAAAAAAAAGAATGACTGTTGTGGAACAAGAAGTTACAATGGTTTAATGAAGCTTTCCCCAACCCAAAGCACTCCAGATGTTTGGGAGTGCAGTGCCATTAGCCCTAGACAGCACAGCAGCTGTAATCAAAAATATCTTGAGGACACAAGGTTGAGGAGAGATTGCTTGATGGGTCAAAAAGGGAATGATCTTCCAGGCAGAGGGAGCAAGCAACATCTCAGAAGGTTTGAATATGAGCTTGGGAAAACAAATGGCAGGGCTCATAGAGCTCTAGTTGGCTAGAGGTATATTGGTGTTTGCTTGCCTGACATCACTACCAGAATACCTTAAAATCCTGGTCTGGATTTTCAGCCATATGTGGACTTGAAAAATTGAATTGCACATTAAGCTTCACCTGCCATTGAAACTGCAGTGAGACTCCAGCTCAGCTTTGTTTTCTCCAGGTGTTGTGGTTCTCTCCACCCCCTTACCCCTTGGTTTCTTAGCCCCTGGACTCTGCTAAATTACTCCACTAATAATACAGAGCATCCTAAGTCTGGACTTGCCTAGCAAGCAGGGTGTGAGGTAATTCTTGGCTGGCAGAGGACTCTTAATGCAACCAGATGTTCACCTTGTACCTCCTGTGGCTGGAATAGGCCAGGGGGTGGGAAATTAGGGACATGGTTAAAGGGTTGTGGCTATAAAGCTTCACCTTTGAGCTCCTGGGATAGGTCCCCCAAAGCCAGGTTCTGCATCAAAAACACCTCCAACTCAATTATGCAAATACAAAAAACCAATGCATATTAGCACCATCTTCAGATTTTTGGCACTAGACCGTGGATATGCCATTTTGTGAAACTTGTATTTTCTGTTCATTGGTTTAGTGTAAGATCTGAAGGCTGGCAGGCAGTTCTGAGTTCTAAAACAGGAAGGGCCTAGGATGTTGCCTTTTTCTGTAGTGTTTGGCACTATGCAGGTCTTCTCTGCCAGATTATAGAGGACATTATGTGGTCACATATTTGCTGGTTCCACATGCCTCTGAAGGATCATTCTCTGACATTTAGTACTTGGTGAGTTTATCCTAAAACAAAACCCCTTAACTTACTTCCATGCCGGGTTTGTTTACATAGTGGAATAACTAAGAGAACAGTGAGCAAAATGCCAGGAAAATCTGTAAATGATTGGCGACTCTTTCCCCCAGCTTGTGTTCTTGTGCTTTTTAGTATGTGGTTGTGAGGTCAGACCTTATACTTTGATATTCTCTGCCGAGGCCTATATTGCTGCATGGAAAACTGGGCAATTGGATTTCTGCCGGAGGAGGGGAGCGGGGTGATGCTTCTAGTTGGCTCACAGAACTGCCTTCTTGCTCAAGGTGACAGCACGTTGTCTTCTCTGTTTCCTTCAGGTCCCTTCAGCACCTCGGTGCCGTTCCTGCAGAGCATCCCTATGTACCCTTGCAGCGTCAGTAATTCAGGAGCCGAGAAGCGCAAGCACTCCACAGCTTTCCCGGAAGCCAGCTTCTTGGAGCCCTCCTCGGGACCTGTGGCTAGCCAGTATGTGAGCCAGGGGGCTTCGGCTGCTGAAGGCCAGTCTGCACAACCCATGGTGCCTTGTAGCTCCACCCAGCACATAGTAGGACTTCCCAGTGGCCCCCAACCAGTTCACTCTGGCTCGATGTTCAACCCTTCTCACTACCCCAACAGCACATCATCTCAGCAGTCTGTGCTGTCTCAGTATGGTGGGCGCAAAATCCTTGTCTGCTCGGTGGACAACTGTTACTGTTCCTCAGTATCCAATCACAGCGGGCATCAACCGTACCCACGGTCAGGCCACTTTCCATGGACAGTGTCGTCGCAGGAATATTCCCACCCCCTCCCACCTGCTCCCTCCGTACCTCAGTCGCTTCCGGGATTGGCAGTGAGAGAATGGATTGATGCATCTCAGCAACACGGACGCCAGGATTTCTATAGAGTTTATGGTCAGCCTTCCACCAAACACTATGTCACCAGTTAACCATCTGGTTTGGATAGAATCTTTACTGATTTTTGAAAGTTTTTTTGCTTTGTTTTTTAAATCTAGCTTTTGTTGTCGTTGTTGTTTTTAAATCAAACCCATTTCCATTATTCCCTACCACTTGCCAGAATCTGAGAGGGGCATTGCTGTCATCTCTGTCTTTAATTTAAATTTTATTTTTTTTAATCTTCCTTTGTATCAGGATGGGCGGGAGGGTGGGGGAAGCTGTGGGAAAAAAATTAACAAGGATATCAATCAAGCATCTATTTCTGGATCATGTGACATTGCTACTTTCCGGTTTGGAAAACTTTTAAGGGACAGATGATCCTTTTCTATTTCAAAGTCTCTGGGCTCTTTTGGTTTTGCTTTTTAAAATTCTTTTTCGCCTCCCATTTTTTTAAGAGGAGAAAATTTCTATCATTGATTCATTAAGAAATGACATTTGTAGATTTTTTTTTTAAAAGGCTGATTTTTTTTTGTGTTAAAAGACCACGTATCGTGCATATTGGCATTTTTTTTCCTTCTTCTTTCAGAGATTTGTAAATACACAATGGCAGGAAATGAAATGCACAAAAAAAGGGAAAAGAAACTTTTAAAAAAAGAAATAAAAAAATCTGTTTTAGTTTCCAGGAGGGAAGTGTGTGTGTCAAGATGCACACATTCCTTCCTGTGTTTCGTTGATGCAACTTCCTCTAACAAGCACTTTGTATTAAAAAAAAGTGGACTTCCTGTTATAAGGTGCAGGTATTTATTCTGTAACCAATTTTAGAACACACACAAAAAATATTCAAATAAATGTGATCACTTAGTGCACATGCTTTGTTCTGCTTTGCCTCCGCGGGCACTATTTCAACCAACGCCTCGTCTGGGAACAGGAAAACGTTACTCAAACAGAAAACTGACAGCATTTAAAAATAGTTCGCACTCTGCTTTATGTGCTTCCTTTGGAATAATCTCAATTAGAAATGCAACTACCAGGTAACTATTGAAGAAGGCTAGTCAAATATGCTGCGCAATATCCTGCACCTTCTGGAGTAAATCAGGAATATAGTTCGGATATAATCATTGAGTTGAACATGAATTGGTGTAGTACTGCAGAATAAAAGGTATATGTAACTTACGGGTATTCAGAAATAAGATGCACAACATGTGACAGGTGGGTTCTTATACTCCTCACCTGCTAGGCCTTGGTTAAAAATGTGAGACTCGGTTAAATTAAGAAAGATGTAGCTCTTCATATAGGATATTTTGGCCAGTGCACTGCAGTGCAGAATATGTCTCACACTTTGGTTTCCCAAACATCTCTTCTTTCATTTAAAACACCATTTTCTAATTCATTTGGTAGCAATGTTTGCAAAAGTTCAAGGCTATACTAGAGATGCAGTTTTTAAACCTTTAATGTATAGCTCTGTTGTACGATATGTAGGATACAGTCTCATGTACCCGGTCATCAAACTCAGTGAGTCTTACCTCTGGGTGTATTTGCACTGGATTGCACTATTGGTCAATCTTTTTTTTTTTAACCTGGAGTTTAAATTCACCATCCCTTTGAACTCCAAGTACAAAACAACTCCTTTTAACCCCTGCTTTTGCTTCTGCAACATTTGTTTTTTTGTCAAAGACAAATGATTGGGGCTGAGAGAGAAGTGATTTACCCAAGGCCATAAATAGTAAGCATGGGTAAGTAAATAGGTATTGGTGGGGACTGGACCCTAAACATCAAGTGCTATAATCATCCACCTCACCCTCGCAAACCCAATTCCCCTTCCAAAACTACATCCTCACTTTCATTTTCCCCCTCTGCTTTCTCTACACGAAAGAAAGAAAATCACCCGTTTTCTCTCTCTCATGCAGGTCCATTTCCCCATCAGCAGCCAGATCCTATGCATTAACGCCTGGGCCTCTGTTATCTTCCTTGCATCTGCAGTGTAAAAGAGTAGGAAAATAAAGACAATAAAAATTCAAAATATGTGCAGCCAATGAATTTGCAGTCACACCAGTGCCAGCATCAGCCAGCCTGTCTGCCTGACTCAACAATGGAAGCACCATGTGGCACTCATGGTCTGTAGAAATAGGCAAAGAGAGTGAACCAATTTTATGCGCTGAGTTTCAAGCATCCTGTTTTTATTTAGGTTTTGTGCATGCACATTGACTTTTAATGGTTTGATTCACCCTAAAGAACAAATTACAGCATCATTTTTTGTTTGTTTTTTGCCCTCAAGATTGCACTTAAGTATGCCACTTTTGAATCAAATTGCCTCATCATACATTATTATTATTATTATTATTACACTTAAGCTGTTTGACTGTGCTAAAATCTAAGTGGTTTATAAGAACTATTAAAAGGCTATAAATAAAAACAGTTAAACAAAAATTTTAAGATAATTAAAATGAACAGTAAGAGATATTAAAAATGTGGCTAGATCTGCCTAAACTAAATTTTTCTATTCAGGGGATGAAAAGAGCACAGTGAAGGTGCCTGACTGGTGTCGATAGGCAGGGATTTGTAGTTGTTTCTATATTCTCATCCATCTGGTATGTCTGGAAAAGTTTGAAGAGGCAATGATTAGTCTATCAATTTCCAGCAATCTGTGGTTTAGCTTTCTTTGGTCATGATTCCTAATCCCCTGAAGTTCATCCCATTAATATCTTAAGAGACTTGTGGATAGTGGCTTTTCATCAGTAATGGAATATCCCGCTTCTGCCCTTCTCCACAGCCATTTATGTGCACATGGCTGGACTAACCATCTCAAGATCTGTTCTAGACAAGTGGTTCTATTTGATTCATTACTATTTGTCAACTTTGATCAAATTTGGCTTTCCAAATTGCTAGGGTGGTGATGGTGCTGAGTAGTGGCTTGCAGTTACAGAGCTTCCATCCTTCACTTGATGCAGTGCAATTAGTCAGAATAAGGAATGTGACCAGTCAGGTATATGGGATGAGTTTGGGCTGTGGCCTCTTACATATGTTTCTATCTTTCTTGATCCGGCAGGAAAAAAGGCAGCCACGATTACTCCCAAATGGCACAGCTGAGACCTGCTTTCTCTGGCATATGTGGGAGAGAAGGGGGATGATTAAAGGTATATGGGACAAGTGACAACCAGGGGCAAAACTAGATAAAACAGCTGGTTGTCTCTCTTGTTTCAAATGCAAGTCTGCACCAAATACACAAAGTTTCCCTCCTCCAACACAATTTTTCCCTCAGCTGGACCTGGCTGGAGAAAAGGCCTCTGAGAGAACAGTGTTGGGAATAATTGGCAGGCAAAGGACTTTTTGTGTAGATTTATTTCATTTGTTTTATTCAAATGCATGTACAGCAGAAGTATTACAAGATCAACACATACGAAATGCATACATTCATTTTCTCTCTCTCTCTCACTCTCTCTCTCTTTCTCTCAAATTGCAGTAGGCATGGCTGGGATCCACCCTCTGGGAAGGCAAAACTTGTCTCAAGTGTGGTGAACCTTTGCACCTCCAGATGTTGCTGAACTTTGCCCATCATCCCTGCTTGCTAGAAATGTAGTTCAGCAACATCTGGAGGGTCAAAAGTTCACCACACCTAGCCCCTCCAAAGAAAAACATATTCAGTAAGCGTGACACCATCAGAAGAGCCTACCTACCCTGATGACAGCGGTGACTGATCCAGGGTATGGGGAATGAGGCAAGTATCTCTCAAGTATCCTAATCCCAAGTTATTAATCACTTTAAATGCTAGCACCAAAATCCTAAATGTGGCCTTGTAGCATATTGCCAGCCTGTGCAGGTGTGTCAACAAAAGTGTTGCCTAGCTGGCTGCCGGCCATGCCAATTTGCTGCAGCTTCTGGATCAGCCTTAAGGGCAGTCCCACATAGAGCTCATCACAGTAACTTGAGTCTTAAGGTTGCCATTTTAGAAGGAAGTCTGCTGTTGCAGCTTCTGCTTTCACAGTGCAATTGTATACATGGAGTTCAATGGAGCTCATTTCCAAGGAAGCATATAGGATTGCTTCTGCTTCTGAGATGATGATGTCAGGGCCTTCACATGTTACATCACATAATGCAGTCTAGAGTAAGGTTATCAGATTTTTTTCAATGAATCCAGGGATACTTTTCAAGTTCAGTCAGAATGATAGTGGAAATGGTAGGGGACTGATTTGTAAATCCGAGGACTGTCCCCGGGAAACGGGGACGTCTGATAACCTTAGTCTAGAGAGAGGTGTATAAGATCCTGCTGCTGTATTGTAATGGGATAGTTGGGAGCAGATTTGTGCATCACAAGCATAGAAATTGAACACAAGGTTCTGCTTTGAGCACGTTACTGTGTATAATAATGGCAATGTATTTGTCCAAAGCACAACAATAAAAACAGCCATTTGTTTTTTAATACTGACCTTTCTAAGGAAGAAAAGTAGTGTAAGCCACTTCTAAACACTGAACAGAGGGAACAGCTTAGTCACGATGGCTACATTCTAATTCCCTCGTCAGAGGAAATATGCCACTGAAGTCTACTTGATGGAATCACAAGTGATGGGACAAGCAGGAGATTCTGTAAGCATGTATTTAAGCATGTAATGCCATTTCAAAGGGAACAGGAGTTACTCCCTTTTCCAAAACTTAATGGAAAAGGCCCGACCTCCAGCGCTCTATTAATCCAAGGGCTGGTTTGAATCTGACCCAAGCGCTAGTTTCTTTCCAGATTATGTGCTTTATTGCTGCCTCTGCTGTGGTGCAGTGGTTGGAAAAACCACATAACAGTACTCTGAATTTTCCAAGCTCTTTCCTTGATCAAGAAATCAGGGAATGAATGGATCTTGGTATGATTCCAAAATCATAGGCCCCATATAGTGATGCCAACTCCCCTTTGTCTTGGACAACTGCCAGGTTGTGACAAATTCCAAAGCAGGTTCCTTCCCTCTTCACCGCTACCTCCCTTTGAGAAAAATGAGACTTCTCACTAAGGTGTCTCTTAAAGGCAAGCGAGAGTCTCTTGAGTGGCTATCGTAGAAGCTAGACATGACAAACCACAGGACTGTGTGTCTCTGTGTAGTTTCAGTTGTTAACAGGTAGGGTTGCCAGCTGCAGACCTAGAGCATTCTGGCACCTTTTAAGGAGTACATAATTCTGTATGGTGCCACATTTCTTCATTAACAATTCACCTTTGCACTTAAGTCTTTGAACAACTTTCTAGTGCCCATTCCGTGCTTGTAACTCATCCCGTAACTAAGGCTGTGTACACAAAATACGTTTAAAGTGGATCTGAAGTGCATTATTTCCCTCAAAGAATTCTGGCCACTGTGTCACAATTCCCTTAAACCCTTCACAAACTACAGTGTGCAGAATTCTTTGAGGGAAATAATGTGCTTCAAATCCACTTTAAATGTATTTTGTGTACACAGCCTATGCCCCTGTAACTCAAAACAGTTGCATTTTCTTCCCCTTCCTATTTACATCTTCGGTTGTCAAATTTTAGATATTAAGCTCCTTGGAGCAGGGACCTCTGCTCTTGTAAGGCAGCTTGTGCACTGATAGTGCTATAAACATTTGTAAACGAATAATAAACACAGAAAACAGAATTTTCCCAGGTGCAACTCTGTTAACCAGACCTGTGAATATGAAATAAGCTGCACCTGGTACAGTTTAGCCTACTATGCACCTGTTAAAGGTACAGGAACCTTCTCAAGGTTTAGACCCAGAAACTCAAGTTAAAAACAGTTCTGAAGAAGTTTATTCAATTGCTGGAACTGGGAAGGGTGTCTGATTCTGTTAACTGATTGCAATGTCAAATAGGAGAGGCTTTACAGAGACCCCAGCTGAAAAAGGTCTGTTTTTTAGGGATGGACTAAGTAGCCAGGAAGAGAAAAAGTGAATATGACCTTAACAGAAACATTAAAGGGTTAAGGGAGTGTGAGAGAGGAAATAGAAGCCCTTTCTACAGCCAGTAGCTAATGACCTCCCTAAAACTAGGATACTTTCCAGCAAGATCCTGAGGCTCCTGATTGGTGAGTGATACGGTTTTATTTCTAAGTCAGCATTCAAAACTCCCATTGTTCTAGGCACATTTTGCAACAGGGAATTTCATTAGTGTGAGCAGTTTCTGAGTTGTGGGTGCAGTACTAAGATTTCAGATTAAAACTGCAGAGTGGAAAGAAAGGAGGACCTTTTTCTGCCTCCCCACTTCCAACTACTCTGAAGACTGGAGAAGAGACCCTCTTAAAAATATTAGGGGGGTTGGCAGGGGAAGGACCAGACCATGTGAAAAATGAACATAATATTTTAACTGCAGTTCATTCATTTTCAGTTTTGTATTCTTGTTATTAAAAAAGCGTGCCTGGATGTTCCATTGTTGCGCCCATAACCTCGGCTTAAGGTGCATTTAGCACCTAGCTTTCATATCTCAGTTTCTAACATGGTTCTAAATTGATAGTTTTCTACATGGCACAACGGGGGGGGGGGGGGCGTGCAGGGGCAAAGTGTTGGACATCTTTTAAGTATTCTTCTCTGTTTGACTTTCAGAAGCAGTTTGATAGCATGTTTTAGATTTAGAGGCAGTGCAGTGCTGCAACCATCTAAACCAGGGTGCAAATGGTCTTATAGCTCTAATTTAGCAGTACAGTACATGACAAAAAAGGCTGAGCTAGCTGAGCCTAGAGCTCTTCATACATGAGTTGTTGTTCTCAACCAAAGCTGATACTCTTCTCTCCCAAATTCACAGCAGAGGTACTGGGCAAGTGTTTATTTATTTATTTAAAAGTTTTCTAGCCTGCTCTTTTGCTGATGGTGTAAGCAATTACAAAACTAACATATTAAAAACAGTATACTATATTAATGCAGGGTTTCCCAAACCTGGGTCTCCAGTTGTTGTTGGACCACAACTCTCATCATCCCTAGCTAGCAAGACCAGGGGTCAGGATGATGGGAACAGCTTGAGACCCAAGTTTGGGAGATCCTGCTCCAATGCAACAATCAATAGGAAATTCTTATAGAAACAGTAACAGAATTGTTACTGAAAACTTGAATAATAATAACAATAATTTATTATTTCTACCCCGCTCATCTGGCTGGGTTTCCCCAGCCACTTTGGCGGTTTTCAACAGACCATGAAAAACAGAATAAAACTCCAAACATTAAAAACTTAAACAGGGCTGCCCTCAGATATCTTCTAAAAGTCAGATAGTTTATTTCCTTGACATCTGATGAGAGGGCGTTCCATAGGGCGGGCGCCACCGAGAAGGCCCTCTGCCTGATTCCATGTAACCTCATTTTTCACAGTGAGAGAACTGCCAGAAGGCCCTCAGCGCTGGACCTCAGTGTCCGGGCTGAACAAAATGAAAGAATGCTCTTCTGTTGGTCATCCATACAGGCCCTCATCCCAAGATTAAGGACTCTACATCCATTTCTTCTGTATCTGAAGTAAAGCATGTGAAGTGTGTGGGGAGTGGGGAAAAGTACAGGATTATCTGAATAAAGAAATAGGATGGAGTTTGGCTACCAGAAGGCATTTGTTTACTGTGCCTCAAGCAACTGGCTCTTCCTGGATTTGTGGTTTAGAGCACCCAGTGATTTCTTTCTCACATAAATATGTCTGAAGAATTGAAGTTGTGTTAGTGTCCAAATATGGTCCTGGCTGAACAAATATGGTCCTGGCTTTTTTCAGTGAACTTGCCATGTTTGTAATTTTATGTAACCTGTTGTAATTGACCCAAAGCTTAACATACTCACAGACAAGAAACAAATGAACAACCTTAGAGGCAGCTGGTATTTTTTGCCCCCACTGAAATGGGAAAGAGGGCCTGTTGATGGCAAAGTTGGTGGTGTTTGTAACTGATAGGAGCTCTTCTCATTCAGCCTTAATGATTTTAAAGATGACATTCCAGGGACTTGAAATAGACCAGTAGTAGGAAATCCATATCCCAAACTTTCAGCAACAATTTCTTATTTTCGGCTAGATGAGTTTCTTTACCAGGTCTAGCTGGTATAGAGATGGAAGCAAAACCTTTGGAGAAAGAGATTAAGCTTTGTCTTTGCTAGAGTCTACCTTTTTAAAGAGTACAACATGTGAACCGTTCTTTTCTTTCTGTCGTCATGTGAACTTAAAGAAAAAATGTCAAATTTAAAACATCCTGTTTTGAGCTGGGGAAGAAGTGAACCTGGAATCTCCTGGGGATATTGATCCATCAAGAGAGGCCTACTCTGCCTGATTTAGAAGCACTAACTTTGGCAATATATTGGTAGTGCCTAGTTTGACCAACAAGGCTCAGGCAAGGTGGCGGAAGAAGGTGCCAAGGGTGGTTCTCTTCCAAGTAATGGGAAAAGGACACCCAGTGAGTGAAATGGCAACTTGCATACCCACATTAGGAAATGAGGTTGTGTGATGCTGAAATAAAAAGTCAACATAAACTAGAAATAAAATTAAGGTATGTAAGTTGAGAACTCAGGGGAAGTGGCAGTTGAAGAGTCTGTCTTTTAACTAGTTTTCATGGCTTCAGATCAGGGAATGGAATCTGCATTATTTAAGCCACTATAGATCTGACAAAAAGCAATGAACACAGCTCTTGTGTACACCTGACAGAAAGAAGCAACCCTATATTCAAAAAGTAATGGAAAACCCTGGCTCATGATTCCACTGTGTTACTCATCACTGTCAGAACACTCAGAACGTATCAGGAGGGAGGAGAGTAGCCATGTGATGACCATGGAACTATTGAGCATTAAAGGTGTGGTGAATATTTGCAAGCGTTTTTGGCATGGAAAGAAGAGTTGAGGATGTTTTTTACACACACAAGCACACACACAATCACCTTGTTTGTGTGTCTTCAATTTGACAGCAGGCCTAATAGGCAATTTCCTTGCTCCCATTTTTAAAAATGAATGGAACAGTGATGTCGTCACTGATGGTGCCACCAAACCTTAATTCACTGCTTAGAAATGCTGGATATTAAGCAACATATAAATATATGAAATAAATACATCTGAATGAGTTGGTTCTGCTTGCTTTCAGGCTCACTGCATTACCTTTGCTTGCTTTCAGTAATGTCATAAATAGCTAAATCTGATTGGGTAGTTGTTGGCA
The DNA here is from genome assembly GCF_964106915.1 of Podarcis gaigeae. Taxonomy (NCBI): domain Eukaryota; kingdom Metazoa; phylum Chordata; class Lepidosauria; order Squamata; family Lacertidae; genus Podarcis; species Podarcis gaigeae. The sequence goes on along the minus strand of NC_139681.1, from coordinate 57,107,307 downwards.
TCAAAGACCAATTGGGGTTTAAATAATAAGGTAGGAAATGTGGGTGTATGTATTGATGAGGGGAAAGCATGGTGCTGAAGCAGTTGCTGACAGGGCTCAGAAGAGTTCACAGTGGAGTACCTTGGCCTGCATGTCAACAGTACAGATAAGGAGAGCCCTTGAGGAGGGATGGGCTTGCATGTGACCCCCACAGCTGCACTGTACTCTCCCCTGAACATTGCAGCCTTAGGGAATAAAAATGCCTGCAAAATTTGAAACCCATTTCATTTCAGCTGAGATAGCTTATTTGGTAAAACATGAGATTCTTAATCTCTGGGTCATGGGTTCGACGGCCACCTGGGGCAAAAGATTCCTTGCAATTCTATGATTCTGTGAGTCTATGAGCCCTATTTTCTCCTGACTATAATGGGGCGGCAGGGGGAATGTGACTTGAGGGGGAGGGGTGTTACAATTTATTTAAAGGGCCTTGAGAGGGTGCCATACTTGGTGGACAGTTCCCTCATAAGGCCCTTCTGAATGCCTTTAGGACACCTTGCAATCTTTGCCTAATTCACCCTCATGACAACTCTGTGGTTTGATTATTGATTTAACTATATAGTCAGGAAGTCAAAATTGCAGTACTGCTTACAGAAATTCACCCTCTTGCAGAAATTTGACTGTTTGACATGATACACACCCATTTGTTTATGTGATGTGTGCACATGCGCAAGTAATCAAAAGAATTGGTGCATACATGCTCACACGTGTATGGAAGAATTTAAATAAATCAATGAGCATGACTGCACTTTTGTTTTGTTTTGTTTGTTTGAAAATATACTGCCCTACCTTTTGGTGTTGCTGATCCCAGGATGAGTTACAAAACATAACATGATAATCTGATCATAATGCAATGAAACAGCAACATATAAGAACATATCAGGTAAGGCAGCAATTATAAGATTCATATTCCATCGTACACAAAGCAGATCGTTCCGATAAAACTTATATCACATCAATGCCTGGGAAAACAGGTGCATTTTAAGTTGGCACTGAAAAGCAAAGGCAGCAGGTGACAAGCATATCTCAGAGGAGAAGGCTTTCCATAAGCCAGGCACCAATCTCGAGGAGGCCCAATTTTCTGTTGTTTCTAAGCACTGCACACCCATTGTGCATGTGTATAGTTATGTAAACTGTTAATGATTTGGCAACTTCATATACATCTATGCAATTGTTCTCTAAACTACTGAGCTAGCAATGTAGAATGATGCAATTTGTCTACTACCTTATATATGTTGTTGAATTTGTGTTTTGTAGTATTTCCTCTGTAGCTATTTCTTGCCTCATACCTACAGTGATACTGTCAGGTTCTTGCTTACAGTCTTCTTTCTTCTTTGGCAATCACTCATAGCCGAGTAAGATTGTCTTCCATAAACACGATTTTAACATTGAGTCCGTAAGTGACTGTGGGGGCCAATTCTGGATCCACATGTCCTTCCACAGTGGGGACATTAGTTTCTGGGCGGGAGTTGATCACGGTGGATTTGTCAAGTGTGGATTTGTCAAGCGTGCCTTCCTTTTAGCATGTTTCTCCCTTGCGTCCTGAGTTCGTGTGTGTTCATTTTTTTTTATGATATTTATTAGAATTTCAAATAGTACATAAAGACAAAAAAAAAAAGAAAAAAGAAAAAGAAAAAAAGAAAAATTCAACGTTTGCAATCCATATTTTCAATACCTTTTTTTCGCAACTTCCCCTTGCCTCCCCTTCTTGTATTCCATGACCAAAAATTTGTTCAACAAGTTCTTATCCCTAAATTTTTAACCTTAGTTTGTTGTTATATTAAATTCAATTTATATATCAACTTTTAGCTTATATACATCAATCATTATACTTAAAGACTTTTTCTAAGGTCGACCCAGTTTCCCTTCCACGAATTCCCCATTTTAATACTAGTAACAACACAAAAAGAAAAAAGATAGAAAGAATCAGATTATTTTTTGTACATCCTTTGGATTTCCAAACCCCACCCTCCCTTCCCCGGTTTTGATCCCCAAACCATTGTCCATTAGTCCATCTATTATCAGCCTGGCAACCTCACATCTGAGGCCCTTAAATCTCTCTCAGTCCCTCTCTGCCGGTTTCTTTGAAAGCCCTTTATATTAAACACCAAGTCTCGGAGGGGCACTATCCCTATAATGTCCTTGTTCCTTCCAGCCAGACCTCCATATTTAAAGGTGGAGCTCAAGTCTTGTTTCTCAATCCTTTTAAGTCCAAATAGCCCAAAGGCTCCAACTTCCACCTTGATCAGATTTATAGACCATAGATCTTCAGATCTCCACAAAAGGAGATCTTTCCATTCCTCATTTTCCAGTTCGAACCCAGTTTTTATCATCCAGTTCTTATTTTCTTTTATGTCCATCTTGACAGGCCTCCGGCTCTCCTTTGCCTTCTGCAGCATTGCAGCCCCTCCTTCCTGCTCCTCCTGTTCAACAAATATCTCTTTCTCCACTTCCTCAATTTTCTCAAGTTTCTTTTCTTGTTCAGCTGCCTGGGTTTTGTACATCAAGTCCTTTTCCAACTCAGTAGATTCCTTTGCTGTTGGTTTCAAAGTTATGGCACTTGTAGACAAAACATGGCCTTGCTCTTGCGACTCACGCAACTTTCTCACGAGAAAAATAACCTCATCCAGGTCAGCTAGTATTTTTCGACCTATTTCCATTTTTGTAATGTCCCTGAACCCCCACTAGAGGGATTCTGGTTATTCAGTATTCCTTTCACTTCCAACCCAAAAGCCAAGTTAATTTGTTTCAGTTCTTCTTTATTTTCAGCGATTTGTAACTATATTGTATCTAATGTAACCAGCAAGAACATCAGAAACAAAGTTCTTTATTTTTTCTGTCTTTGACAGCCAATTTGACAGCTGTCAAAATCTTCTATATCTCCTCAGCAGGCTCCTCTCGCGAATCACTCCTGGTCCCGGGATGGGTGGCACTTTAATTCAAGAAATTAGCTCTTATCCTCCAGCACAATTACTTATACTATCAATCCGTGCAATTAATAACTTTTATCCAATAAAGAAAAGGCTCTTCTCTCGACCTTAGTTGTCAAATCCTTGCTTTAAATTGTATACAATGGGGGGGAGACGGACTTCCTTTTTGCACCTCCCCCGCTCGTACTGAATCCAAGAATTTTTTTAGTCCAATATCGAAATTACTCACGGGTTGTTGTTTTTAGATTTTAGTCCAAATTTTCAAAAGAAGAAGTCAGCGCTCTCCGTTGAATGGCATGCGGCTTCGCTCGGCAGGGGAAGCAGAAGACTCACAGCACCGCGCCGCTCCCCGTCCCCTGCTCCGCAGCCTTTAAAAAGGCTCCTTCGCGGGTCGGGGGGGCGCAAACGGTGCCTGCCAAGTCACCAGGTCCACGGGCTTCCGCGCCCATGGTTTTTGAGGGTCCCCGCGTGGCCGGCGCTGCAGGACCCGACCCCTGTCGAGCAGATTCCCTCCAGAGCTCGGAGGGAATCCGCCATTCGGCTATGGCGCCAACCCGGAAGTGAGTTCATGTGTGTTCAAAGCCCATGACACCTTTGGTAAAGGCTGTTCTCCAATTGGAGCGCTCGCAGGCAAGTGTTTCTCAGTTGTTGGTGTTTATACTACATTTTTTAAAATTTGCCTTGAGATGGTCTTTAAACCTCTTTTGCAGACCACCATTTTTAAGTTTGGAATAGAGTAGTTGCTTTGGAAGACGTTAATCAGGCATCCGCACAACATGACTAGTCCAACGAAGCTGATGTTGAAGAATCATTGCTTCAACACTGGTGATCTTTGCTTCTTCCAGTACACTGGTATTAGTTCGCCTGTCTTCCCAAATAATGTGTAAAATTTTTCAGCGACACCGTTGATCTTTCGAGGAGTTGGAGATGGCGTTTGTAAGTGGTTCATGTTTCACAAGCATACAGTAAGGTTGGTAGTACAATAGCTTTGTAAACAAGCATTTTGATTTCCCTGTGAATGTCCTGGTCCTCAAATACTCTGCACTTCAATTGGGAGAAAGCCGCACTGTAGACGAATGTACACATTGTACGTGCATGGTTAATGTACACTGTCTGAACATGGCTAATATTTTAATGCTGAAGTCCTGTGCCTACTGCCTTGTGCTGTGAGTAAGACCCATAGAACACAGTGGGGCAAACCTCCCAGCAAACATAAGAGGATTGCGCTCCAAGTCATTAGCAAAGGCTGAGCTGGCCCTTAAGGCCACTGGCGTCTGAAAACCTGGAGCAAGCACAGAGGTCAGAGAGGAAAACAAATATGAAGTGAGAGTTCCAGGCATACATTCCTGTGTTGAGGAGGTAAAATGACAAAAGGGGGGACTGCAGGGGGATGTTTGACAGCACCTTTATTAGTCTGTCTTAAAATATTAGTTTTCAATTGATGGGCTAGAGACTGCGCTAGATAAATTGATTCTCTTTTTCCCCTCCGGCAATCAATTCTTCCTTTTGAGTAGGGAATTGGACATGGTTTTTATTGTTGTAAGCAAACAGCTCCTCCCTCCTATGAAGAACAAGCAGGAATTGGTTTTCCCTGATCTAGCACTAGGTCCATGAGTATCAGCCATGTAGCGAAGGGAAAAGAGGGCCGTTCCTTCCTTGGGTTGGGTGTCCATGGGAAGAGGTTGCTGGAACAGATCCTGGTTTCAACAATATTGTAATTGAATGACATGCCCCTGGAGTAACAAAAAGGATGAAAATTGCTATATTATGTGGGAGAAAAGTCTCTGTTCTCAGTGGGAACATTTTAAGTATGTCAGGCCAGGTAGTGAGTGGCCCAGGGAATGCAGCGCCCTAGAATGACTCCATGCAAGAAACAGTTAAGGCCCCGAAGTAGCTTGAAGCCGAGTGTGCCTCCCTAGAGAAGGGTGCGTGGGATGCTGCTTGTTTTTCTCAGGAGGTGCAGATGTGCCAAAACATACAGCTGTGCACATTGAGGATGCAGAGCTGAGAATGAGAGGCTTTGTGTTTCATCGGTATTTTCTTGCTGTCTTTGTGAGGCAGCATGCTTCCAGCTTCTTCCTTCTCCTCCCCCAGCACCAGTCCCAGCCAAAATAACACACTATCAGCGGCCAAAGACTCTCTGCAGCATGCAGTATTTCCTGCTGTTTTAGAAATGGGGGCCACAGGAGGGGCAGAATCAAAACCGATGTGTTGTCCATGCTGTTTCAGAAAAATTAAGAGAGAGAGAGAGAGAGAGAGAGAGAGAGAGAGAGAGTGTGCGCGCGCGCGCGTGCATACACGCAGATAACACAGTTACCTTTAAAAAAAACTAGCTTAAAATCATGGGTGCTAAAACATTGGATTTTAAATCTTCATTTGCATTTCAGAACCTACACACCTTTTTTTAATTTTTGCATTCAGACACTATCCTACCATTGTGGGCTAATAATGACTTATTCTGATATGTGTAGGGGTTTTTTTAGAAACAATTAGGCCATAGCGCATTGTTACTGAGAAGATAAATAGTGCTGTGGCAATTTGCAAAATAAATTGTTTTATTAATCCCTCAACTTTCTGGTGAGGTAAACTTTTGTTTATAAAATAACCTTTCTAAGGCACAGTTACACTACAAATTTAGATAAATATGAAAGGGAGGGCAAAGAGAATTTTGTGAAATAAAGGTCCTGTTTTATCGTAGAATGAAAATTCCCAGGGGGTCCTTGGGAAAAGGCCAGTAACATTATAAACTGATTTCAAACTCCATTACAGTTAGAGCACAAGCCACTGCCATGGTGTTTTTCTGTCCCTTGCTCTAGGCTCATCTTTTAGAATTTGGCTCAGTTTGTTATGTTAATCTGTCTCTGTCCCCATCAACTCCCTTCCAGCTGTGATCAGCTCAGTGAAGATGGCAGGTGGGGGCTAAAGTGGATCCTGTGAATCAAGTGGCTTAACATTTATCTAAGAACTAAACTCAACAGGGTAAGGCCACCTCCATACCACAGATGCTTGAGTGTGCCAAGTGAAGCCAGGAGGCAAAGTACCATCAGCCTGAAGGACCCATGAAATCATAGAATTGTAGAGCTGGAAGGGACCCAGCAGCTCTTACTGTTAGAAAGTTCTTCCTGATGTTTATTTGGAATCTTCTTTATTGTAACTTGAAGCCATTGGTTCAATTCCTACCCCCCAGAGCAGGAGAAAACAGGCTTGTTCCCTCTTCCATGAGACAGCCCTTGAGATATTGGAATATAGCTATAATATCTCCTCTCAGTCTCCTCTTTTCCAAGCTAAACATACCCAGCTCCTTAAATTGCTCCTCATAAGGCTTGGTTTCCAAACCTTTGATCAACTTGGTTACCCTCCTCTGTATATGTTCCAGCTTGTCAACATGCTTCTTCAATGTGGTGCCCAGAATTGGACACAGTATTCCAGGTGTGATCTGACTAAGGCAAAATAGAGTGGTACTATTACTTCCTTTGATGTGAACACTATACTTCTGTTGATGCAGCCTAGAATAACATTAGCTTTCGATTGGAGAAACAACAGAACAGAAGCCACCAGTACTGCTCCTACAGTTCACCTGGATGTTGGCTTTAGTCACGAGATACTTCTGATCATAATCGGGTGCACTTTTTCACCAGCCATGTGTTCACACCTACATTAATCATCAGAAACTCTCCAAACTATTCTCCAGGCCATCTTAGTGAAGACTGAACTATTGTCACTTGAAAAGGAAAGCTCTCTGTCACTTACCCATTCTGGCTCATGACCCTTTTACCTCAACAGTAGCCTATAACAGCCATAGAGGTGGGGAGTAAAGCTAAAGGACTCCTGGATGGTTAAGTCCAGTCAAAAGTGACTATGGAGTTGCGGCGCTCATCTTGCTTTCAGACAGCTTTCCAGGTCATGTGGTCAGCATGACTAATCTGCTTCTGGCACTATGGAACACTTTGACGGAAACCAGAGCGCACGGAGACGCCGTTTACCTTCCGGTACCTATTTATCTACTTGCACTGGTATGCTTTTGAACTGCTAGCAAGGCAGGAGCTGGGACAGAGCAACAGGAACTCAGCCTGTTGTGTGGATTTGAAGCTCCAACCTTCTGATCGGCAAGCCCAAGAGGCTCAGTGGTTTAGACCACAGCGCCACCCGCATCCAAGGTGGGAAGTGTGTTTGAGCTTCTACGTGCAGAATATATCAACTGATGCTGCAGAAGATGTTAATCAAAGGACAGAAGAGCTGGTTTTGATTTTGCTCCATGTGTGCCAGCCACCTAGACATTAAGCCCCATCCCAGTAACAGCTGCCGAACATCTGCAAGGCTCATAACAGCCCCATAAAATGTGCCTGTAAAACACCTCCCAACATGCCTGATCCTAGCTCAGATATACACAAGTGCTTATAACAGGAGCTCTTAGTTCCTCAGGGGACAATATACTTCAGCCATCTCCTACTAGACTCTAGCAGTATAACTGCCACCCAGGAAACAGAGCAGGAGAGAGGACCCCCCCAATTAGATCTGATCCTATATCTGACAAAAAAAAAAAGAGAGAAGGACATGCTATGGCATCCAAGAACAGGTTGGTTGTGTTGAAGAGTGGGATGCAAGCAGCAAAGGACTGGCAAAGGATATAGGCCAGCTTGTGTGGAGAAACTGAAGTGCCAAGCTGATGATAAAAGACAGAGTAGCCATTTCAGATTTCACTGAGGATGTGTGAGTCACATTCAACAAGCATCGAGGCCCACTTAACTTTTTTAGGTACCAATAGCTACTCAGCATGTACAACCAAGTGTTCCAAAGGAATCATATTGGGAGAGCTTTGCTCAATAAGGCACCATATTAATTTTTTAAGAGAAACAGAATATATCCTGAAATACTGATGTTGGGGAGGCAGTGCAGTCACTGCAGTTAAAGTGGGTAAAACGGCAAGCAAAAGGCTCTCCTTTGAAAGAGAACAGTTTGGGACAGAAGAGAGGCACACAATGTTCATTTGATTCCTTGAAATGTGGTAAAAAGAAGAACTGTCAATGAAGAGGAGGGAAAGCGGGCTGAGCTAAGAGGCAAATGAAGTGACCAGGTTGGGAGCTGCAGCAGCAATATCAGGAGGGACCATGTAAAAGGGCTTTGGTATTTGTGAGCGAGAGCAAAGGAGAGGCTCCAGGATACTTTGCCAGAGAGTGATATTTGGTTAAGAACACTGGTGCTAGTAGTTGTGACGGGAACCACATCTGCACATAGAATTTTAAGCCAGATAAGCACCTTCATTTCTGACTATAATGAGGTATATAAGTGCCTGCAACAAATGCTCTGAAAATGCTTTTGTTGTTGTTGTTTCAAATCAAACCTCAATACAGTGGTACCTCAGGTTACATACGCTTTAGGTTACAGACTCCACTAACCCAGAAATAGTGCCTCGGGTTAAGAACTTTGCTTCAGGATGAGAACAGAAATTGTGCTCCGGCAGCACGGCGGCAGCAGGAGGCCCCATTAGCTAAAGTGGAGCTTCAGGTTAAGAACAGTTTCAGGTTAAGAACGGACCTCCGGAACGAATTAAGTACTTAACCTGAGGTACCACTGTATAGGTGAAATTAGGTTTTAAATCATTCTGTGAAACTAGTGGAATCTCTTTGACTTCTGCAAATGTGACCCAAAATGCCCCCTCCTTTGGCTTTGTCCACTCTGAACAGGACTGTGATTTATCATTGTGGCCTGTGAGCAGAGATGGCATAAGAACAGGGTGTGGTCTGTCTGTTGGCCATGCTGGCAGGGGCTGCTGGGAGTTGGAATCCAACAAAGTCTGGAAGGCCACAAGTTCCCCACCCCTGCACTGAAACCCTCATCTAACCCCAACCTCTCTCCTGTCATCATCACGTCACTGGCCTTCTCCCCTCTGTTCCAATCCTCCTGCCTGCCTTTTGAAATCCCAGGTGAAAAGTATGTCAATTAGATAATCTCTGTAACTTGCTCATACGCACATCTACTTGTGAACAAATGCTGATTCTCTGCCAGCTTTTCCTTTCTCTCTCTTACTAAGGGAAGGGGCAGGGAAGCTTTGTGCATTCCTCCAGGGAGTTTGTTTAGGCCAAGCCTTGGGATGTCTAAGCCTCCCTTGAAGAATTCCTTGTGGGCAAAAGCAGAGACCTAATGTCTTCTCCATTAGATGATAGCTCTCAAATATTTTGACATATGCCATAACGATTGACGTACTATGTCAGGATTAGGGAAGGCTTAAGTATTTGGAACTCTGTAAGGAATAAGAAATGTTTGTACAATATTCTTGGGGAAAAGGCATTAGGCTAGAACATACATGACTGAACAAGGAGTTACTAGGTGGCAAGGTGAACATTTTCTCTCCCTCCCTTCCTCTCTCCTTCTCTCCCTCTCCTTTTTTAAAACAAGAATATGCCATACCTTTCAATAAAGTTTGTGACATAACAGCACTGAAAACAAGAATAAAGTATGCTGGGTAGGAGAGGGCAGCTCTTTGCTTGGTCAGTTGCTCTATCAGACAGTTGGCGTTTTCCAGGCTGGCCTTGGTCTGAGCACATACAGATACAGAGGCTTCACTCCAGTGTTGACCTTCAAAACATAGCAGCTGTGTTTAATAGGATGGGCAGGAATAGCCCTTCCTCTTTACCAAGCCTAAGGTTCACCTACAGTAACTAGCAAGTTTAGGACTGATTTATCCAGGACCAAGTGTATATTGTGAGGAACATGTTTGTGTAGCCCACAACTACTAGCTTGTCCTACCTGAAGCAGCACTGTGCTTCTGTTCCAAATCTGTTACATCCATATCTCATATCCATATCTTAGTACCAAGTATACAGTGATGGCCTCCGAACTTCTTGATTTGGTGAAACATTTTTGCAAACTCCTTTATTCTGGGCTTTGTCGTACCCAAGCTCTTGTGCCATTTCTGGTCCCCTCCCCCTTATAAATCTGATACATTTATATAACATATATTCATATACACAACATCAAAGAACAGTAGATTGCAATACCTTATGGGCTCTAATTATTAGGCAACACAATGTAATCTGTCATCCTCCCATGCTGTTGGGTAGGGAACAGTCTCTGGCTACAGGGCTTTCTTATGGTTGCCTCATGCAGTTATGAGTGGATGGACAGGCACTTGCATGCGTTAAGCATGGCTATGCAGTCTGGGAAGGATAAAGCACAAATACAAATTGGTAAGAAGTCACAGTCCACAGATTCACTTCAAGGGACTCACCTCCATGTGTTTTGTTTAGGAATGACTGTGGGAAGGAACCTCCAGACAAAGTATATTAGCAATATATTATCTGGCAGCACTCCTGCCTAAAAAATATACCAATGATAGTTGCACTGCGCAAGAGCTTTCCCAATTACTTTGCTTATAATATTGGGCCCTCTGTGCCCCAGGGTGACTTTTGAGTAAGTCATTGTTTCTTTCCCTTCTTCTTTTTTTTCCTTTTTAAATATTTGTATATCGCCCTTCATCTGAAGACCCCAGGGTGGCTCACAGCAGAAAAAGTCACAGTGACATTTCTCTTGTGGAAACATCTCAGCTAAGGAAAGTGATATTCCCAGCACCTTGGAAGGATCAAGCTCCTTGCAGTTTCTCAGGTTTGGCATCTAAAAGAAGAGGTGCATAAATTAGAGAACACTGAAGTCATGCCTGAACTTTCCATTGCCACTGACACAGAAAGAGAGACTCGGGATGCTCTTGCCTCTAAAATCAGACCAGTGCAATGCTAGATGTCCAGTACTAATGCCACTTGGGGCTCAACGCAGATGCCAGCACCATGTTCACAACAGTGGATGCCACGAAATCCCTTGGCTTGGGTGTATGCTGACTTGTAACCAATCAATCAACCCATGGCATAGCAGACTATAGGAAAATCAGGTTTTGCATCACTATGCAGTCAGTGTTAGGCAGGCCCATGGGTTTGTGCACCTGTTCAGAGTCAAAGTTTGACTCTGCTTCTCCCTCACTGTGTCCTTGCCATGTGCAAGAAAGAGTATATTTTATTTTCACTAAACATTTTATTGCTCTTCCTTCTCTGCTGATTAGGGTGTCCTAAACATAGAACAGTACAGTGGTACCTTGGTTCTCAAATTTAATCTATTCCAGAAGTCCGTTCCCAAACCAAAGTGTTCCAAAACCAAGGCATGCTTTCCCATAGAAAGTAATGCAAAATGGATTAAAAACAACCCTTAAAACAGCAATTTAACACAAATTTTACTATCTAATGAGACCATTGATCCATAAAATGAAAGCAATAAACAATGTGCTGCAGCTACACAATCAATCAATCAGTAGCTGAACTGGGTTCCACACAGTCACAAAAACAAAACAAAAAGAGCCGCAAAAACAAAAACGCAAAATAAATAGCAAAAAAGGACAGACCTCAGTGGTAACACTCAAAACGGAAGTGTGGCACTCAAAATGGAACATGTTGAGCTTACAAAAAATGTTCACACTTACTTCCAGGTTTGCAGTGTTTGGGTTCCAATTTGTTTGAGTAACAAGGCATTTGAGAACCAAGGTACCACTGTACCCAATTTGAAGGGCTGTCAGACAGCAGACCTCTATTTGAAGAGCAGATTCTGTTGAAAGGTGAAGAAGAGAAGCCTTGAAACTGCGCGTCAAGAGTTAGCACCTGGTCAGGTTACCTGGTCAGTCTTCCTCGTGATGATGCAATGGATTGTAGTTCTAGTTACATTCTAGCAAGCGTTTCCAAATCTGCACCAACACAGATAAGTGCAAATGTAAAGCAAATCTGAGCCTTCTTTGGTCTTTTCCCCCCCTTGAGTGAGGCATTACTTATTGTTTTAGGAAGTCCAAAAGTGGCCACCCTAAATTGACCAGAGCTAAGATGAAACTCCAACTGGAATTTATGGTAGTGAATCTGTGCAATTTTATTTCCATGCTGAGCACTTTGAGGCACTTTTGATATGACAACTTCACTCCTTGTTCCGCAATAGCTAACTGGGGCATGTCTAGCAGCCAATGCAGAAAGACAGCAGAGAACCTTACTTGATTTATGTGGCCCACCCGCAAAGTTGATGGGCATTGCCATTCAAATGGTGTGCTTACACCGTGTCTTCTGATCAATTATGTGGGGTGGTGTTTCCCTGCCCCCCAATATTTTATTCAAGATGACACCCCTGATCTGGCCCTTCTCAGGATAGCCACCCTGACTATCATCATAATCGCCTCCTCCACCACCACATTTGTACAGTGCTCACTGAGCAAAATGTTGAATGCACTTTATCTCAGTACAGTAGAACCTCGGTTGTCAAATGTAATCCATTCCGGAAGACCGTTTGACTTCTGAAACGTTTGACAACCGAGGCACATTGGGCGGTTGGCAATTTCAATGGAGAAAATGGAGAAACATGTCTTGGAAGCCATTCGACTTCCTAGGTGCATTCAAAAACGGGAGCATTCACTTCCGGATTTTCGGTGTTTGGGTTCCAAATCATTCAGCTTTCAAGACGCTTGGAAACCGAGGTTCCACTGTAACTTCTACAATGGCCTTGTAATATGAATCAGCATTATTGCTTCTGCTTCTTCCCACACACAGAAAACTCCCGATTTATGAGGTGATTACGTTCAAAGGCCTTTAAGTGAAATTGTGTATACTTGAAAGGCCAATCCTGGCTCAGAGTGCATACTCTGAGTCCTTGCACTGCACACAGCATCTTTAATGGACCTTTTCTCTCCTCCCCACCCCCCAAATCTAGCTGCAAACATGCCAAATTGCAAAGCACTTGAACTGCATTTGCACTAAAACATTGCTGTCTAAAAGCTCATGGTTGGCTTTAAAATCACAAGATTTAAAAATACTGCAGTGACAACTTTTCATTTGCCTTCTGGTTCATTGTAAGCGGGCAGAACTGCACAATTCAGTACATCACATGAACAGATGTGACACTTTCCCCTGGGAACAGAATCGGCTTCATAGCAGGAAAAGGCAGCTGTCCTGTGGCAGCACTGGAGGCAGCGGACCATCAGCCCTGTCAGGGATGAGAGGCGGGTTAGTCAAGCCAACTTGCTTCCTTCACTACTAAGGCCAAGTCCTGAGGTGATACTCTTAGGTCACAAGACAGGAATCGGCTCTCCAACATTTCAACACTGACATATAAACATGGTGCTTTTTTGACACCACACAATTTGCAAGTTTTCAACCCAGGTAAGTAACTATAGCAGAAGCCAAATGAGGAGTACTTAGATCTTGGATACAGTTAATATTCTTTGCTTAATCTATTGGCACTTTCCAACCTTATTGACATTTATGGACCACAAGCCAGTGACAAAAATATATATATTAGTTTTAGGTCAGAATAATGGTCAGGGGTCCCTTTACCTTTACATACTGAAACATGGGTGGCACTGTGGGTTAAACCACAGAGCCTAGGATTTGCCAATCAGAAGGTCAGCGGTTCGAATCCCCGCGACAGGGTGAGCTCCTGTTGCTCGGTCCCTGCTCCTGCCAACCTAGCAGTTCGAAAGCACCTCAAAATGCAAATAGATAAATAGGTACCACTCTGGTGGGAAGGTAAACGGCATTTCCGTGAACTGCTCTGGTTCGCCAGAAGCGGCTTAGTCATGCTGGCCACATGTACGCCGGCTCCCTTGGCCAATAAAGCGAGATGAGCGTCGCAACCCCAGAGTCAATCACGACTGGACCTAATGGTCTCAGGGGTCCCTTTACCTTTATCCTGAAACCCCAAAGCAAAACTCAGTAATTTTCTCAGAGGAAAGATTCTGTTTTTTGGTAAATCAAGTAAGCTCTTACATATAAGAAAATATACACAAAAGTGCATGCTGGTTAACATTGCCCTACTCCCGATGGCAACAAGCTACAGAACAGGGCAAAAGCCTTGCAGTTGCATTACCAGAGCATTTACTGCCTGTGATGCAGATCCCTCTACCTCTGAGAGAAGCAAAGCAAATATGTTAGCAAATACGTTAGCATGGACACATGCTGAATTTCCACACAGGTAAAGAGCTTGGAACCAGAGTAAATTGGTTGCACTTAGTTCCCATTGAAAACAGTGGGACTTCATGCCTAACTTGTTTTCATTCCCAGAAAGTGAAATCTGCTTTGATAAATAATTCTGAAATAGGGCCTGGAGGGCTGGAACAGAAATGGATAGAAGCCTGTCCTGTCTAAAAATAAAGCCATGCTGTATTATTATTATTATTATTATTATTATTATTATTATTATTATATTTATTAACTGCATGGTTACATATAGTGAATAACAAATTAAATAGTGGGAAGCCAGTACTTTGCTTTGAAAATATGTCATTCTTATGGCATGATAGTTAATCATTGTTACTAAGTGCATTTTTTTTCATAAGAAGTTAATTATCTTTCAAAGCCCAGCCTTGCCTTACATCTTGCACAGATGATAAGTGTAAATTCATATTTCTGGCACACTTGAGTGGCCTGTGGATCGGTAGGGTCATTCTGCACTGTAATTTTGTAGGCCCAAACTGCATTCTAGCACTTATGTACTGCACCTGCAAGTCCCTTTCAACAGCAGGATCCACCCCCCACATAACTGAGAGGAGAAGAGACTTGCTGGGAATGGGGTATGAGATAAGTGCATTGCTGCCTTTTGAACCTTTTTAAAAATAATATAAAATCTGGTAACATGGGCCTTCCAGCCCCGCAGTGGGAGAAGAGCACGGCTTCAAATTAGTTGAAACTGAATGTTAACGAAGGATGCTGAGGATAAATTTGTTGGTGCTACCCCCTTTTAAAGAGGAAGGGTAAGAGCTGCTGTGCTAAAAGACCTCCATGGCTTCTAAAAGATGGTTTTAAAAAGAAAACAAAACAAAAGGAGTGACCATAGAAGGATAAATATGTCTCCAGCTGAGTGGTGACTAACTTGCGGCTCTTCAGATGCTGTTCAGTTACAGCTCTCATCATCCCTCCCCATTGGTCATACTGGTCTGGGGCTGAAAGGAGTTGGAGTTCAACAACACCTAGAGGGCCACAGTTTCCCCACACCTCCTTCTGCCATTCTACCAATTCCAGTGCAAATGTTGGAGGCACAGGCTGATGGAAGAATTACGCTGAGCACAAAATAGGTTTCCTATGTAACCATGATACAGGCCAGCATATCTTAAAAAGAGTCAAATCTCTCAAGGCGCTGCACTATTTCTGCCTGGACTTGATACATTTGTTCTGCTCCTCCACAACCCCATGAGGGAACCTAGCCACTTTTGTCCTCACAATGCAATAGATAGGTGTAATGTTGATCTCTAGCCATTCGCCCCCTCCCCAGCTGTTTTTTTTTTAATAAGATATTTATTAACATTTTCACAAGTTTTATAAAACACAAAAATCACACAAAAAAGACACAAAAAGTTTAATATGAGGAGTGATTGGATCACTTATGGAGACTTGGTGGTGAAAGAAGGAGGAAAATGGAGATTGAAACCATATGAGCAAGTAAAAGAATATGTATATGATTGGTTGCACTATCATCAGATAAGTGATATCTTTAAAAAAGAGGTGAAAGAAAAAGGCTATAAAGAAAAAGACTCGAAATTTCAAACAGAAATTGTTAACAATGATTGTAAGATACTTTCAAAAATGTATAAAATTTTACTGGAATGGCACACGATGGATGAGGAAGCCAAAGCAGTAATGATTTATTGGGCCAGAGATGTAGGATATAACATAGATTTGGAAGATTGGCAAAAAATATGGAACGAAAATTTAAAGTTTACAGCATGCATTACGTTAAAAGAAAATGTGATGAAAATGGTTTATAGATGGTATATGACACCAGTTAAATTGGCAAAAATGTACAAAACTAGTAACAAATGTTGGAAATGCAAAGAGAAAGAGGGCACATTTATTCATATGTGGTGGGAGTGTAAGAAAGTGAAGGGGTTCTGGGAAATGATATATAATGAGTTTCTTTAAGAAGGTGTATTTAAGTACCTTTTTCATTTCATTATAAATCTTCTCCCAGAAAGCCTTAATCCTTGGGCACGACCACCAAAGGTGAAAGAATGTTCCTTCTGTTTCTTTACATTTCCAGCATTTATTGTCAGACAAGTGGTATATTTTTGCAAGCTTGACTGGGGTCATGTAGCACCTATAAATCATTTTCATAATATTTTCTTTTAAGGCATTACATGCCGTGAATTTTATACCGGTGGTCCATAACCGTTCCCAGTCTTCAAACATAATGTTATGACCAATATCTTGTGCCCACTTGATCATAGCTGATTTAACTGTTTCATCCTGCGTATTCCATTCCAACAGCAAGTTATACATTTTTGACAAATTCTTAGTTCTAACAGTTCTGTCTCCAATTTCGATTTCTCCACCTGAAAACCATTTTTCCTATCGGACTTAAACACCTCCATTATTTGATAATAATGGAGCCAGTCTCGCACTTTATCCTTCAGTTTCTCATAACTCTGCAATTTCAGTTTATCCCCCTCCTGTTCCACAATTTCCCAATATTTCGGCCATTTAGATTCCATATTTAATTTTTTCACAGCCTTTGCCTCCATTGGGGATAACCACCTAGGGGTTTTGTTTTCCAGCAAGTCTTTATACCTGATCCAGACATTGAACAATGCTTTCCTGACAATATGATTTTTAAAAGCTTTATGAGCTTTAACCTTGTCATACCACAAATATGCATGCCACCCAAAGGTATTGTTGAACCCTTCTAAGTCCAAAATATCTGTATTCTCAAGAAGTAGCCAATCCTTCAACCAGCAGAAGGCTGCTGATTCATAATAAAGTTTAAAGTCTGGCAGGGCAAACCCCCCTCTTTCTTTAGCGTCAGTTAGTATCTTAAATTTTATTCTGGGCTTTTTGCCCTGCCAGACAAACTTGGAAATGTCTTTTTGCCACTTCTTGAAACAATCCACCTTATCCATAATTTGCAATGTTTGGAACAAAAATAACATTCTCGGCAAAACATTCATCTTCATAGCTGCAATTCGACCCAACAAGGAAAGCTTCAGCTTTGACCAAATTTCTAGATCTTTTTTCACTTCTGTCCAGCATTTTTCATAATTGTCTTTAAATAGATTCAGATTTTTAGCCCCCTCCCCAGCTGTTTTTAGGCAGGCTGTCATTTTGCTGTTTGTTTGTTTGTTTGTTTGTTTGTTTGTTTGTTTTTCTTAAAGTGCCACTTTACAGTTAAAGTTCATAGTTGAAAGCTCGTTCCAGAGATGGACATGAATTTGTGATTCAGAGGCCATAGCCAGATGTTAAAAGGATGCACATGAGAATAAAAAGAGGTAGCATGTTCACTGGCCACGGCCCCCAATGTCCGCATCTGGACCAGCTTTACCCCCTCCCCCTCCTCATGTTGACATTAAAAGTCTGAAGCTGAGTTCTTAGTGCAGTTGGGTGAAAGTGCTAAGAATCTTTGCAATCAGGGCTCCTGGAAGTTGGGAGAGGGCCTCCTCCTCACTTCATTCCCAAAACATTCTTTGAATTCTTCAACAGGGCTACTGTCACCAGCCAATCAGAACTATGCACCGTTGACATCAGTTGCTAGCTAGCAGAACTCAGTTCAACCTTGGGGGTGAATTAATTGTTTGTTTAAACAGACCCTGGTCAGCGCACTTCCAGAGTGAAGATCTGAAGCGTGTTGCATAATCGGTAAATCGCTAGAAAGGATTCATAGGATACCAAAATTACAACGATGTCTCAAAGAAAAACATGCAAGGTTTGAGCTACTCAAAACTTACTTTTGGCAAGAATGGAAAGATCACTAAATCAAGATCAGAGCTTAAAAATCCAAGTTACTACAGGTAAAATTTTGCACATCAAACAAGATGTATTATCATCGCCTTTATCACATTCCAGGATCACACCAAGAAATAGAACCCAGGGCAGGAATATGCATGTGAGAGGGCTGAGACAGCAGCTGGTTCAGTTTTAAAAGGCTTCCTATTGGGTTCCATGGGACAAAGTAAATAGGTTACATTCCGGCAGGAAGCCTTTCCCAGCCCCACCTAGATATGCTGAGGATTGACCTTGAGAGCCACTGCCACTGAGCTACAGCCTTTCCTGTATGTCTGCCCTCCAGAAGCACCACTATTGCTACCCACATGCCCTCCCCCCCCCCACCATTATCCCACTCACTCTGTGATGGTCTAACAAAGATGCACATCATTCTGTGCTAACACAGCCAGTTGCAGTTACCAAATACCCAGCTGTATGTTAAATTTATTGTTTTTCATTGAGCTCACTTTTCCTTTTTTAGATTATTTTAAATAATCTTATGCCCTTTCCTCCTGTGTTTTAGAACCATGTATTTTTGTAACCTGAAAGGGGCAGAGAAGACTTAAGAGGCTGTTTCTATAACTCCAGGTCAGCTATAGGAAACGACACAGGGCGAAAGAGCAGACCCACTGAAATTCCTGGACTTAAAAGTCCATTGATTTCAGTGGGCCTACTCGGAATGTGATTGATGTTGGCTATCCCTCAGTGTATTTATACGATGACAGCCAAACAAGCATTGCATCCTATACTTAGTAAGGTGAGGGATAGGATGGGATCTTAGGAATGGCATGAGAAGTAGCTGTGCCCTTTTACCAGAACAGGGACCATAATCCTATGTGAAACTTGGGGGAAGTTACGTATAAAAACTTGTCTGTAAAACACTTAGTAACATAGAATTGTAGAGCTGGGATTTGTTTTGTTTGTGTTCCATAAAGGACAGATTGTGGTAAAGAAAAGAAAACTCGGCTCTTAAAAAAAAAATTAAAAACAGTAGCCCCTAAAATATTACTTAAATAGAATAAGCTTAGCGCCTACATCATTCTGCTTGATGAGGTCTAGTTGTGGCCCAAATAGTCTCATCTTCCCAAGCAACAATTCTAATGGAACATTACCCCACTCTCCATCCAGACCGTTCCTTCTATGGTATCTGTAGCTGTTTTTCATGCCTCGAAGTTGGCATGAGACCAGACACCAAACCAAACGCCTTTGGTTTCCTGATTCTTCCTCTGGGGCCTCTTTTATAGCTAAATCTTTAAAAGAAACTGCAAGAGAGACAGCTTTGTCCCCAGGAGGCTGCATTTTTATGACAGCAATATTGCCACTTGGAAAGCCCACAAAAGGGATATCTTCTTTCTCATGTCACAAATGATAAAAGCAGGTTAATCAGGCAGAGACCATGCCTCACAAAAAGTGTTTCCCCTCGCCAGGGTGGTCTTGCCTTGGGCTCACCTGCCAGTCAAAAGCGTGGCGTGGGGTGCTTTGCACATTTCTGCAGCGTCTGATGCAGACCACCACTAGAGGCAGGATACTGGGCGGAAGAGGCTGTTGCATGGATCCCAAAATGGAGCAGTAATGTAAACCAGCAGAAAGTTTTTTTAAAAAGGAAGAAGTCTCGATAATCGCCAAAGTGAATGAAAGGATTTTGACCCTTTGGCAGTTTCTGATCTCTTTTGCCTGTCTTAAGTTTGGTTAACTATTTATAGAGTGAAAGAATGTCTCCAACTCATAAACAGCGGTTTCCATAACTACTTCCCACATCCAGCACAAGCTGCAGCAGAGCAGATTCATACAAACATCCGGCTTCATCTGGATTTGGGGTGGGTGGGGGTCATGGTGGGTTGTTTATTAGTATTTCAGTTTTCACAATCAGCAGTTTCAGGGAGGGTGATGAAAGGCAGCTGAAAGTTTAACATGAGAATGCTGACGAAGCTGATGGGAAGGGATGGTGGGTGTAAGTATGTGAGAGGCAGAAGAGATTAATGAACAAAATCTAAAAGGGCAGCTAGCCAAACTGGAGGTGACTCAAAACTGGACATGAAAGCAATTAATGTAAATGTCTTCTATTATGTAAACAGCAGCCTTGGGAATCCTGACCAGCCTGGGACCACAGGCAGCAGGTCTGGATAAAAATACCCACCGCCAGCATTGGCATTAACAGAAGATTCTCTCTCACTGCAAAGAGCAGCTTGCTCAGGAGCAATTTGAATGGGAACCTCAGTAGCACAGGATGGGTGGGATTCTAACCTAAAGTATCATCTTCTCTTGTGCATTCCCAGCCAATTCCTGCACTCTGCCAGAGAGAGCCTCCTGCAGATAGCATCTTATCAGGAGGTCCTTCGGCATAATGCCGGAACTGGGTTTTTAGGCTAGTGAGATGTACGCTTTTGGAACAGCTTGCCATGGTATAACGGACAGGTGCTGTCTCTATTCTATTCTATTCTATCCATCTTTTAAAGGTGCTGTCTCTATTCTATACTTCCTGTGAAAGACTTTCTTCTTTCCATAAGCCACTTAAGTGGAGATGTATGTTTTGGATTTGAAATTTTCTTTTATATATGTATTTTTTAATTGTATTTTACTATATGCAATTGTTTTAACAGTTTTTATAGATATGAATATATATACATATAGTTCAGCTCTAACTGAGCCAGAATGTTGATGTGCATCTTGCTGAAGGAGATGTATAATGTAAGGGCAACATTTTCACTCTAACTGAAATCTGAAAGTGCCTCTGCTCTCTGTCTGGGTTCCTGATCTAGAGAAGACCTGCATGTCCAAGCCCTGCTTCCGGAGGCAGATAATTTTATTTGGGCTGGTGTGCAGGATTCAGTTTCAGGAAAGAGAGAAACAAACAAGAGCCAAGACTCTTGTCTAGAGGAACTGTGATGGATGAGGAGAAAAATGAAGGCAGCATCATTTGCCTTTCCACACAAATTCTGCTTTCGTGCAGTACATGTAGTTATTATATTTGTGGTGTGGTATTCAGATGCCTCTTTCCAAAGGGGTGCTTCTATTGCAGATGACTTGGTTTTCCCCTGCACTCAGTTCCTGCTTTCACACCACTGCTCACCTGTTTGGAAGGGAGTGGTGGCTCAAATCCAGCCCTCCTTTTCTCCCTCCAATCTCCACCTTTCCCCCATTGTAACAAGCCGTGCTTTTTTTCTGGAGGTACGCGGGGGTACGCATACCCCTAAACATTTTGTGAATCTAAGCTTGGCCTCATTGAGGGGAAGTATTTCAATAATGAATAGGAAAATGAGAGTACCCATAAACATTTTTTTCTAGAAAAAAAAGCACTGGTAACAAGTACATTTGCAGCACTGAGGGATTGTTGCTGAGATTAATCACCTGGAACTATGTGCTCAGCAGCCCCACCCTTGAACTTGTATATCTCTGTTTAAGGGAGGGGTTTCTAACAGGGACTGGATTTATGATACCTGAGGATTGCTTCGTAAGCAGATAACTTGATTTCTATCTACTTGATTGCACTTGACGATTGGCTGCTTAATGCATAATGCTTAATGCATAAAGTGGCACCGCTGAAAAACATTTTGCTTGAGGCGCTGTGTGATGCAATATTAAAGGTACCCCTATAGCAATGGATTGGCAGTGTTTCCTCCACAGATAGAAGTTGTCACTTCACCTCATACGTGTGTGTTGCAGCCCAAGTTTCCCACACTATATAGTTTCCCTGTACAGCTTGTTCTAACAGGTCTCTGGGAAAGCTAGTACACTGGGTGGATCATTTACTGTACTACATTACCAGATTTTTTGTTGTCGTTTAGTCGTGTCCGACTCTTCGTGACCCCATGGACCAGAGCAGGCCAGGCACTCCTGTCTTCCACTGCCTCCCGCAGTTTGGTTAATCTCATGCTGGTAGCTTCAAGAGCACTATCCAACCATCTCGTCCTCTGTCGTCCCCTTCTCCTTGTGCCCTCCATCTTTCCCAACATCAGGGTCTTTTCCAGGGAGTCTTCTCTTCTCATGAGGTGGCCAAAGTATTGGAGCCTCAGCTTCAGGATCTGTCCTTCCAGTGAGCACTTAGGGCTGATTTCTTTCAGAATGGATAGGTATAGTACATTGTATATAATGCATATATCATATTGTTGGTGTCCGCCAATCTCGAGAGACAGTGGAGTGCACCTTTAGGGGTGAAGACAAACGGCTGTATTAGCAGCACCGATGTGACCTCCCTGGGGCACAAACCTGGGCCGTGAGTATGGAGGTCCTGGGCTGCTCAGATGACAAGACCCCCCTCCTGGCTTCACTGATGTGGTCCAAAGATATGCAGCGTGATATGTTTGGCTTTAGCTTGGCTGCAGGTGTTGCTGGAAGGAGGTACAAAGTACCATTTAACCCTCTTAAGGACTCCACGCCGAATTGGTATAGGGTTTATTCATTAGCCTTTTCCTTTCCTGAAGATGTCCCACAAGGCAGTGGAGGTTGAGGATTAGAGTTTTCCTTTTCCTAGAATCCTAGATGGACTACCTTCCCAGGTTGACAAGCCCCACCTGCTCCTCACTTCCCTCTACAGCAGGTGCAGAAACTGCCTTCTTGACCATTGGACCTACGATTGATCTTGTCTCCTAAATCCACTGTTGCCTGTCCTCAGGGGAAGTCCTTAATTCACTGTGGGTTTAAAACCCATCAGTTGCTTTCACTTGGTTTAGCTGGCCAGTTGAATCCGTTCCCTGGGGTGTAGCCTCTGTCACTTGCTGACAGCTTCTAGGAGCCGCAGATGAGAGCTGAATGCAGGGTAAGGACCAAAAGTGGACAAACTACCCCAGAAAGACCATGACGAGTCTCCCATGAGAGGTGCTACCCCTCCCCTAACACCCCATACACTCCATATATCATATGCACACACACAAGTAAACAGAAAGTTGTCATCAAGGACAGGTAAGACCTGAGTGTCAACACTACAAGAAAATGTACAATTGAGCAATCTCTTAAGTAGCTAGCAGTGATGCTATTAGTACTGCAATGTAAGAGAAAGGGTGGGAAACCTCAGGCCCCTGGGCCGAATCATCCCACCTTTATTTGGCCCTTGAGACTCTCACCAGGCCACGCCTGAGTGTTTTTGGCTGGTGGGAATGTCTCTTTGAACTCAGATAATGACTCTGGCTTGTCTGGGGGGAGGTTAGAGAAGAGTGCCCAAGTGCGCTGAAACGAGCCTACTGTACAAATGTGGCCCCCAGAGTGTTCCAAAAGGAAATGTGGCCCTCAGGCTGGGAAAAAAATCCCCAACCCTCCTGTAGAGAATGGAAACACCAGTACAACTTTATTTACCTCCAAATATCTGGTCACCATGAAGAAGAGAGAGGTTTAGAATCACACAGCATGTAATTGCAGGACATGGCACATGAATGTAGACTAAATAGTTCCAGAATAATGGGTGGGCGGTGGCTACAAAAGGTCTCAGGAATAACGGTGCTGAGATAGTTCTACAACATCCTCAGAGCAGGCCTTGTTCACTGCCATTTTGTACTGTGCTTTGTCTCCTTCAGACTGTTCCTTCTTGTGCTACTTACTACTACAAGTTTAGGACAAGGGAATGTTGTGTTCCCATTAAGTGCAGGCATGTTGCCTTCCAGTTCGAAGGTCATCTTGCAGTGAATTTAAGAATGAGATTCAGCAGGCCCCATTTCTCATTTTCTTTAACTATCTAATCCCCAGTGCATTCATTGAAATTAATCGGCATGTGAAGTGTGGCTGATGGAGTCAACAACATTTGGTTTCCCATCCCGCCAAACTGTTCATTCATTTAACACGATATTTAAGGATCACAAGCAAATTGATCAGTTTTCTTGTGGAATTTATATATTCTGGATCCTTGCTGTATTCCGATTTCCACCTCCCTCTCACTGTTCCCAATGATGGGAAAGTTTTACCATCTGAGATGTGCTGAGTTATTAAATCTGCTGTATTTAAGCACTTGTTTAGAAACCCCTTGCCTGCCATGCTCTGAAATTTATTCTTTTTTACTTTCTTTTATTTTTTACTTTATTAATTATTATTATTATTATTTATTATAATTATAACAGCACACATAATTATAGCACAAAATAAATGAGAACATAAAAATGTAACCTAATAACATAAAAAGAGCCTGCTGGATCAGGCCAATGGCCCATTCAGTCCAGCATCCTGTTCTCACAGTGGCCAACCAGATGCCCATGGGAAACCGGCAAGCAGGCCCTGAGCCCAAGAGCCCTCTGTGGCTTCCTCAACGACTTGGATGATAGACTCAAGGGCATCCTTATCAAATTTGCAGATGACACCAAACTGGGAGGGGTGGCTAACACCCCAGAGGACAGGATCACACTTCAAAACGACCTTGACAGATTAGAGAACTGGGCCAAAACAAACAAGATGAATTTTAACAGGGAGAAATGTAAAGTATTGCATTTGGGCAAAAATTGAGAGGCACAAATACAAGATGGGTGACACCTGGCTTGAGAGCAGTACATGTGAAAAGGATCTAGGAGTCTTGGTTGACCACAAACTTGACATGAGCCAACAGTGTGACGCGGCAGCTAAAAAAGCCAATGCAATTCTGGGCTGCATCAATAGGAGTATAGCATCTAGATCAAGGGAAGTAATAGTGCCACTGTATTCTGCTCTGGTCAGACCTCACCTGGAGTACTGTGTCCAGTTCTGGGCACCACAGTTCAAGAAGGACACTGACAAACTGGAACGTGTCCAGAGGAGGGCAACCAAAATGGTCAAAGGCCTGGAAACGATGCCTTATGAGGAACGGCTAAGGGAGCTGGGCATGTTTAGCCTGGAGAAGAGGAGGTTAAGGGGTGATATGATAGCCATGTTCAAATATATAAAAGGATGTCACATAGAGGAGGGAGAAAGGTTGTTTTCTGCTGCTCCAGAGAAGCGGACACGGAGCAATGGATGCAAACTACAAGAAAGAAGATTCCACCTAAACATTAGGAAGAACTTCCTGACAGCAAGAGCTGTTTGACAGTGGAATTTGCTGCAAAGGAGTGTGGTGGAGTCTCCTTCTTTGGAGATCTTTAAGCAGAGGCTTGACAACCATATGTCAGGAGTGCTCTGATGGTGTTTCCTGCCTGGCAGGGGGTTGGACTCGATGGCCCTTGTGGTCTCTTCCAACTCTATGATTCTATGATTCCTGCATAACTGCCTCCAACTGTGGAGGCCGAGCATAAGCATCACAGCTAGTAGCTGGTAATAAGATGTATTGTCCATAAATTTGTCCAATCTTCTTTCAAAGCCATTCAAGACTGGTGTTAATCATAACTGAATCATAGATGCCAACGTTTCCTTTTTTTAAAGGGAAATTCCCTTATTCTGAATAGGATTCCTCGCAAGAAAAAGGAAAAGTTGACAGCTATGAACTGAATAAACAACAAAACCATCATTTCCCCCAAAAGTCAGTTTTACTTGCAAGTTCACCCTCACGGATACACAAAATAGTTAGGTGGCTTAACCAGGGCTTTTTTCAGCTGGAACTCACCGGAACTCAGTTCCAGCACCTCTCAGGTGGGTATCATTATAAGAGAACAAGGGAGGCCTTCATGGTGGAGTTCTGGCACCTCTTTTTCTAGAAAAAATAGCACTGGGCTTAACCATTCTTGCCTCATAGTAGAATTCCTGCAGTTTTTGACAAGTGCCAGCTAGATTGCTGAACCTTCTTTTGGCTTCTGCCACAGTTCACATGGAATGAGCAAAATATCTGTAAGCATATTTGCACTTAATTGAAAATTTATGTATGAAGTAGACATTTAATCACACAAATCCTACCCAAAGCAATGGCTCATACTATTCCTAATATCCCTGTTTGTTATGATCTTTGTCCATCCCACTTGCCTATGTGTAAGGAACTCTGGGACTTCTAGTTCTTGACAGAGCATGTCCCATGCGGAAGCAGAAATCTCTCTGGCACAAGCACACTCTTTCTCTGCTAGAAAAGGGCTTGGACCGGCAACCTGCTGTTCAGAATGTCCTGCTAATTCTGCTTCTGAATGGCTCCAGCAAATCTCACAAGATCTTGGCAGAGAAATAAGTTGCCATAACCTACAATTCCGCTTCAGTTTCTCCCCTCATGGTAATGGTCTTCCCTTGATCTCAGTAAAGTGTACCCCTCCCCACCCACTTGGGTCTGCACCCAATTCCACCTTTTCAGTGGTGAGGGTCTTATTAAAACCAAACAAACATGGCAAACCAGTTATTCACAATTGCCCTTTGCCCATGTGTTCCTCAACTACTGTGTAATGATTTCTCAACATGTTGGCAGAGGGGAAGGAGGACTTGGAGGGTATGATGGAAGGCTGACATTTCATGTTTTATTGATGGAGTACTTTTTCCTGATGGGTGAGGGCTAGTGGGGTTGGGGTTGGGGCCGGGGGAAGGAGAAGGCTTGGAGGAAAGCATTAATATACAGCTAAAGTAAATGGCAGGAGATGGATTAGGAGCTGGTTGGAAATGTGTCAGAATGCAAGAAGAAAAATGAACAGCTGCCTGAAGAAAAATGGGCATCTGATGAAGGACATAAGGCCTGGTGGAAGAGAGATACACAAAGCTGGTGACACTGTTTGGGAAAGCCTGATAAAGAACAGCTGGGTCTGGGCAGAGAGTAGCACTGGAAAGGGGAAATAAGGTGGGAGGAAGGATGTGAGGGGCTCAGAGACTGATTCCTTCTTTATTTTTATTTGTCTCCGACCCTCTCACAAATTAAAACTGGAAAATGTAATCCAGTCTTTTTCTCTAATGTTCTTCTTACCTCTGAGGGTTACCACCTTTCTAAATTCTGGTGGGTATTACATACCAATGGCAGGAGTGAGTTTCCCAGCTCCTAATATAATTAAGCATTGATGTTCAGCTCCCTGGCTTGCACACCCTGGTTGAGTGGAGAAGAAAAAACACTTATCAGCTGGCTACTATGGGTGAACACTTTCTGTATTCATTTATTATTTTACCTGACTAATTTTTGTGTGTTTGTCTTTTCTATTTTAAGCTTTTAAGTCACACAGTGACTCTTTTGATGTAACAAGCAATGAATAAATGAGCAAAAATAACGAAATAATAACAATAATTTAATATGAATAAATCTTAAGGGTTGCCGCAATCACCTCTCTGAACTTCTTAACAGTGTAACTGGTGCTTGGCATCTGTGGTATAAGTATTAGAACAGTTAATAATAACAATAGCAAACAGTTTAAAATAATAAAAAGTTTAATAATAATCAGGCTATTATCCCAGATCCAAGCCCTTTCTTTGAATCATGTAAATTCCCTTTCATTCCTCATACATACACCTTATATACTTACACCTTTGGGCTACCTTTGAATGCTATTGTTCAGTTCCAGGGCCGGCCCTACCAGTAGGCAGAATGAGGCAGCCACCTCTCCCGTTCCTGAGAGTGAGATGTGGCAGTGGCACACTGATGGTCACATTGTGCCTTGCGGTGTGTCCTACACTCTTAAAGCCAGTCTGCTGGCCTCAGGTGTGATCACTGCAGGCTGGTCCAATAGGGCAGATGGGGCAGTGGGCACCATCCTCAATCTTCATTCTTCCAAGCTCTCCTGCCTCCTTAACCAAAGGGGTAGCCCTTGCAGATTGCTTTCTCCTCCTTAGTCTCAGTTTTGCCCATGTATTAGGGAGGAAGACGGGGACAAAATCAGAATTACTTGGTTCTGTCTGTCCTTGGCTTTGGCTACTTCTACTGTTGGCCTTCTTGCTTTTTGCCTCACTGATCCCAGCATGCACCAGGCACCATTGGGTGGGGTAGAGGAGTCTATCCGGTTGCCAGAGTCGATGTAAGATTCAACTGCCAGTCCGGTCAGTTTCTATACATGGGACAGTTATGGCAGAAGGCAGGGTGCCATCTTATCCTTCATTTCAGACAACAAAATGTATTGGGCCGTCCCTATTGTTTGCTGTGACAGAACTGATAAGCTCTCTGAAGGTGAAAGGAGGCTGAATTCTCCCCACCCATTTAATAGGGTGGGAATAAAGAATGTATCCCAGATTTAGTTTTCCTCCCTAGACAGGAACTTGGTGCAGTCAAAGCAGATACTGCCCCCAGCCACATGTTTGCCACTGCATGTACAGTGCCCAACCCAATGCCAGAAACTTCTCATCCTTCATTCCCACTACTGTATGCTGAGATTCGGTGCTGGGAACTGCGAATCTTTTTCCACTGGCCACCTTCTGTATTTGCATTACCTTCACTGGATCAGAGCATTCTCTGTCTTCTTCCTTCTGCTCATTCTAAGCACACATCATGCTTTCCCAACAGCTGCAGCCTGGGCAATGCTTGTCCTCCTAAAATGTGAAACGAGTTGAGTTCCACAAAAGTTCCCAGATTCCAGCAGGCTATATTGGTTCACCTCTCCTTAAAGCTCTTGGGATATGTATATATTACAGGGAAACGTGGTTTGTTGGGAAATTAAGCACAGAGCTTTAATTACAAGAAGTATATTTAGATGCCATCAACTCAGATACTTGCAAGCTTATAAATATGGAACACCGTTTCAGGGAGCTTTTCAAGATATCTCATCAGCTCTTGGAAAAAATACACAGGAATATTAATTAGCACCTATCTGGCAATGAATGTTCTTTGCTTCATTTGCTTTTCTTAGAACACGGTTTCTGATGGTGTTATCCTAGGATACGCTAGACTGAGTCTGCAATTCACTGCAAGGTTTCTATGCCTCTGTTGGAAACTAGGAAGGCAGCACAAACTCATGACACTGAACATGCTTTCAGAAACATGTCCTAAGTGTGCATATGATTACAGTCTCAGAGTCAAACAAGACTTGACATTAAATGCATAAACATAATTAACATGGGGGTTTTTTTGTGCCCTTTGTTGCAGGGGTGGGGGCCCAGTGCTGCAAATGAGACCATCCCTTGAAATTTTAGTCACAAATTGGGAGGGGTCATTTTGTCATAAGGGACGTGGGTGGCGCTGTGGGTAAAACCTCAGTGCCTAGGACTTGCCGATCGTATGGTCGGCGGTTCGAATCCCCGCGGCGGGGTGAGCACCCGTCTTTCGGTCCCAGCTCCTGCCCACCTAGCAGCTCGAAAGCACCCCTAAGTGCAAGTAGATAAATAGGTACCGCTTTATAGCGGGAAGGTTAACGGCGTTTCCATGTGCTTCGCTGGTGCTGGCTCGCCAGAGCAGCTTCGTCACGCTGGCCACGTGACCCGGAAGTGTCTCCAGACGGCGCCGGCTCACGGCCTCTAGAGCGAGATGAGCACGCAACCCTAGAGTCGGACATGACTGGCCCGTACCTTATTTTGTCATAGGAAACTGCCTTATACTGAGTTGGCCCATTGCCCCGTGTATTGTCTACACTGACTGACTGCAGTTCTGCAGGGCTTCAGGTAGGGAACATTCCTAGCCCTAACTGGCGATACTGGGAATTGAACCAGAGACAATCTGCCCTCAAAGCACATGGTCTCCAGTGAGCTATGGCCTTTCCCTGTAAGGACTGTGGCAGGCAGAGAAAGAGTTAAGATTCCCCTCCACACCCACCCACATGGTCTGGAGCCTCCCAGGCCTCCCTGCAGCTGCTATGTATATCAAAGCGCACCTTAATGACATTCATGCAATTAACATCATGGCTAGTTTGACTCTTCTTGTTGTAAACTAGGAGATTATCTGGTCTAAGCAGGCTTCCAGGCATTGAACTGGAATTTAGAAACTATAGTAAATTAAACAGACCAGTTTGCCTCACCTATTGCTTAAATGCATAAAGACACGTTAAACAGAATCAGCCAGAATAATAGAATCATAGCATTGTAGAGTTGGAAGGGATCACAAGGGTCATCTAATCCAACCCCCTTGCAATGCAGGAATCTTTTTGCCCAGTGTGGGACTCGAACCCGCAACCCTGAGATTAAGAGACTCATGTTCTACAGATGGAGCTATACGGAAGTGGATTCCAGAGGAGTATTTATCCTGATTTGTTTGCATAAAGTTTGTGGGGTGGTTATAGGCTATCAGCTGCTTACAGAACATTCGTTTTGATTTGTTTGCAGTAAGGTTATATGCAGTAGCGGACAACATGGTGGGGCTGTGCCACTCACCTGACCTCCCTAAGGCTGAATCGCTGCACATACTGGCACAGGGAGGGGCAAGGCTGTGGCAAACTCAGCATGGTGCAAGAGCACTGGTGGAACAAACTTGATGCTCCTGAAAGCATGTTTGCATCTCTCTTTTTTTAATTTAAATTTTATTAAGTATAAATTAGAAAACATACATATTTACAACAAAAGAAAATACAAAAGAAAAAGAAAATACATGTTTGCATCTTACCACCACCTCACCCCTCCCCATCCCAGGATACAGTCGGAAGGAGGTCAGGTGAGTGGTATAGCCCCACCATGCCATTACACTGGGTCAAGCAATTGCTATCCAGTACAATTGCTTTTGGAAGCCCGTTTGATACGCAAGTGTACCAAATCCACCTTAGATGTTCAACCTGAATTTGTCTTCGAACTGTGATAATGCCTCTTACTTGTTTGCATGGAGGATGAAGAGATAAGTGTGTGTTGATAGAAACCTCTGATTTGTGCGTGACTGGAATGTAGCCTACAGCACAAAGGTAGGAGTCACAGCTCTTACCCCACGCACTTTTGCCTCTGGCCCTGCCCAGCTAGCCAAGGGCAGGACTGTAGGTCAGTGGTGAAGCATCCGCTTTGTATGCAGAAGGTTTTGGGTTCAATCTCTAGCCTCTCTAGGGCTGAATCTACACAGATATTTTAAAAACACTATGAAAATGCTTTTTAAAAAGTTGTAAAATATATATGGAATTTGCCATTACCTCATCAGCACCATCTAGTGTCACATTTGTATCATGCACATAAAGCACACTTAAGGCATTATATTTGCAGCTGTATATCTGAGTCCTAAGTAGATCCCTCTGTCTGAAATCCTGGAGAATCTCTGCCAGTCTTTGTAGACAAGATCAGTGGAGACTGATCTACTAGGGCAAATGGGACATTGCCTCACCACCTTGATTATTTCAAGCCTACCAGCCTTCATAATTACAATTAGTCCAAAAGAATGCCCTTGCTGTCTGCTTCCTTCTCCTTAGTCTCAGTGTTGGCCTAGTAGAAATCAGCTGTTACTTTCCCACTGCTTTCCCACTGCTGCTGGTCTTTTAGGCCTCACATGGCACTAGGGGTGGGGAATAACCCACCTCTGCACATTCTGAACGGCTGTGGGAAGACAAAGTGAAATGCTGGGGTGTTAAGGAGTCATCACAACAGGTGGTTCCTGTGGTTGCTTTGCTGCTCACTCCAAGTTTGCTGGGGAGCACTTGAGAGGGTGTCAAGTGCTCTTTTGGTCTGCACCCCTCAGCCTAGCTTCCTGGTCCCCCCAATTGGTTGACATTTATTTATTTCTATACCACCCTTCATCAAAAGATCTGAGGGCACTTCACAAGCTAGAAATGCAAGACAAAAGCACAAATGAGTAGTTAAAACAGAGACACCAAAACAATAACCACCCCCTCCCACAAACACATTTGAAAGGTTATAGAATATTAATCAGCCCAAGGTCTGGTTGAAAAGGGACATTTTTGCCTAGCACCTAAAATATATATAAGGAAGGCGCCAGGCAAGCCTCCTTGGGGAGAGTGAGGAGCCACTGCAGAAAAGGCCCATTCTCATGTTGACACCTTCTGGATGTTGTGTGGAGGAGGCACATGAAGATGGGCCTCAGATGACGAATGCAGAGTCCAGGGCGGTTTATATGGGGAGAGGTGGTCCTTGCGATCCTGAGCCATTTAAGGGCCACGCTTGATGTGTACAAT
Organism: Podarcis gaigeae; assembly: GCF_964106915.1. Classification (NCBI taxonomy): domain Eukaryota; kingdom Metazoa; phylum Chordata; class Lepidosauria; order Squamata; family Lacertidae; genus Podarcis; species Podarcis gaigeae. The sequence goes on along the minus strand of NC_139681.1, from coordinate 57,075,780 downwards.
TAGAGATCCAGCTTTAAGCTTAGGTCATGGAATAATTCCAGTAATACTTGCCCATCCTATGTAGGGAGTGGCACTCTGCTCCTCCCCTGAAGTCCTCCCCAAAGCTCAATCCCTTTTTGCTCATGTCAAGTGGCAGTTTCCTACCAGCACAAAAGTAACAGTACTGTATAACATTTTGCTTTACCAGAGCAATTGGATCTAGTTGTGGCCCTGTCCCAGCCCAGAATGTGCAAGTCAAGTGTAGGATTGCTCTGCTGGTGAATTCGTGGTGTTGGTGAGATTTGAACCAGAGACTGACTGGCTCCGGTATGCTATACCAACTCTTAGACTTAGAACAAAAAAAAAAAAGAGTATCTCCAGAGATTATGCAAATGTTGATGTGGCTGCCTCTGGAGCAAGCCAGAGCTGTTTCTAACAGTGTTCCATACTCCACAACAATGCTATCTAACATCTGTAAACCACATGTAAGATCATGACACGAACTGGAATGGCCAAGGCCCAGAGAAACCATCTTTGGCTGTAATGTGCTGCTGCTTACCATGTGCAGAGACTAGAATCCTTCAGTGTGCGCTGCAGGCAGGCCTGTGTTATGTCTCGCATGCCTGAGAAAGGCTGGACTACTTGAATCCAAAATCTACTGCATGCTAGAGCACTGGCTTTATTTGAACAGCAGGAATGGCACGGAGAATGTCCCTAACACTCATCATTCAGTTAGAAACTTTGGAAGTGTTTTGGCGAAAGCGAGAAACCAAAGGGAACACAGTTCAAAGATCCTGGGTGTTTAGAATCAAGGTGTTCATATGCAGATAGTTTGTTCTTCCTCCCCATGGCTCCTCCTCCTTATCCTCTACTCTTAGTTATGGATCCGTTCTTAGCTACTGAGAACATTGTGCCTCTCCTACTTTTCTTGATCTCTTGTCAGCCTAAACATTTTCACAGTAATTTATTCAGAATTCAGCAGATGAAAAAAAAAAGTGTGCCAGTGCCTTGTGTAACTAACTATTCAGCCAGTGAGGCTGATTTTTCCTGGTTCCCATTCACATCGCATCCTGCTCTCCTTTCCCTCGCTGATGCGCATGTGGCTCTAGTTTGGCACAGTGACTGGCTGGCTCTCTGCAATGAACATGTGTGGAACTTCCTTCCTAAGGTCTGGGTGGAGATGATTATTAAAGGGACAGCCTCGCCTTTTGAGATAACTGACAAAGCCAGTGGATCTCTGCAGAACAAAGGCCTGTTTGTTCCATGTCAGGCACGCATGCACACACACACACACACACACACACACACACACACAAATATCCACAAGGCAAGTTTGGATAAGTCCATTTTGGGTGCAAATGTGAAGCAAAGGCAAGCTGGAGGAAGTTGGTTTGAGATTCTTCAAGGAATTTAACTAGGTGGGGAGGGAGATTTTGAGTGTGAAGAGAGATTTCTTAAAACCCATTGGATTCCTCTTATGACAATTTAACCCACAGCTCTCCCCCCCACCCCCAGCACTATTCAGCTGGAGGCTGGCTGAACAGTTTCTCTCTCTGCCATTCCCCCTCCCCTGCTCTCCGGCTGCATCCTTTGCTACATCCGGGCCAGGAGGTGAACTTCCTGGTTGCCCTAGAAACAGAGATGAAGGCCAGATTCAGACAAAGCCAACCAAAAAGTGCCTCTTTGTTGGTGGCTGAGCAAGCTCCGCCATCCAAGTCACTCCCTCCCGCCTTTTGGCGGATTAGCGCTGTGTGTGTGTGTGTGTGTGTGTGTGCGCGTGTGTGTGTGTGTGTGTGTGAAGAGTCAGATGGAATCTTCATGAAAGAGGCTGACAGTTGGTAGCAAGCAGTTGCAGGGGGCGCCTCAGGGAAATGTAGCTAGGCAATCTTTCTATTAGCTGTGTAGGTTATGAAGAAGCAACAACACACTATACACTGCTTTTAAAAGAGTTAAAAATGTAACATTTTAATGTTTTCTTCCCCACCCCCCTTTTTTTCTTCCTATTCACAAATTTCAATCACAATGTTTGGGATCATTAAGGCATAATCATAGGGGGAAAGTGGGGAAGGAGAAGGATACTTTTATGCAAACATTTAATCAGCTGTGAGCCGTTTCTCTGCATCCCTTCCTTTAGACCACCTTGTCTCTATTTTGCTGTGACATGCGCTCCTGCATGTACCCATGCGCATTGCCTGGTGCTGGTAAAATGGCAGCAGAAATCAGCAGCACCTGTATTTGCCAGCGATGTGCCATTGTCTCCTATCCGTATGTATTGTCATTGCATGCAAATGTACATGCAATGTATGCAATCTAATTTGTTAGTGCATTGGTTTCTTCTCAGTTCTTTTGCCCAAAAGTTCATGGACAGAGATAGAAACTCTTAGCAGCTGATCCACCAGCTAATGCTGATGGTGTCCTATGATTTGTTGATGATTCAGTAGGATTGTTTGTTATCCTCCATTGTGGCCACGGCGAGAGAGCAGGGGAGCTGTCTGTAGCCCTGCATTGTTTTCAATGGGCATAATTCATTTAACCTCCTGTTTGGCAGCCATGGCATTACTCTGGAACTCAATTTCAAACTGACCTGCACAAGCATAGGATTTCAACTAAGCTCTGTTCTTCCCCTGCCATGCTCCAAACACCGTTCTTTTTTCTGTTTGACTGGTGGTGTGGTGCCAGCAGAGTGCATACGCCAGTGTAATGAAACAGTGACACAACGGTATTTCAATGCCAGCGAAAACCCACTATGCCAAGGTAGCTTTCTGATCTACTGAGGAAAAAGGATTTTAGTAGAGATGCTCTTCTCATATAGACCTAAGGATAGTGCTTAGTGCTTGTGATTTATAGTGCCCCATATGGACAGAAGTGACATCACTTTGAATCAAATAATTCCATTCCTAGGAAAGGAATAGAGTTTTCTAACATCTCTGAGTTGTTTTTTTGCTGTCTTAGCTGATCAAGGTTCCTGAGTGAGATCTTCAAAATAAATGCTCCAAGCAGAGTGAGATATTCAAAACAGATGCTCCAAGCAAGGTTTTTTGTAACTTTTACGTCTTTAGACTGTGTCCTACAGCAGTGAAAACCTAAAGTAGTTGACTAGTGGGATGTAAGGGGTGTTAGTAGAGGGGTAGTACCCCTGGTGGGAACGTGTTGTGCTCCTTCTGGGGTATTTTGTCCAACTTTGGTTCTCCTTTGGAGACAGACGAATGCCAACAACAAAGCTGATTAGTTAAATTATTGTTTTTTAATGCCTGCTCCCCCCCCATATAAATCAAACTTTTATTTAACAATTTCTTTGTTTACCTCTGGGGTGGTGCTGTGGTCTAAACCACTGAGGTTCTTGGGCTTGCCGATCAGAAGGTCAACGGTTCAAATCCGTGCAACAGGGTGAGCTCCCGTTGCTCTGTTCCAGCTCCTGCCAGTCTAGCAGTTCGAAAGCACGCCAGTGCAAGTAGATAAATAGGTACCACTGTGGCGGGGAGGTAAACAGCATTTCTGTGCACTCTGGCTTCTGTCACGGTGTCCTGTTGTGCCAGAAGCGGTTTAGTCATGCTGGCCAGAAGACCCAGAAGTCTGTGGATAAATGCTGGCTCCCTCGGCCTGAAAAGCGAGATAAGCGCCACACCCCACAGTCGCCTTTGACTGGACTTAACCATCCAGGGGTCCTTTAACTCTGGGGTAGTTGTAGCTCAGTGACAGAGCATCTGCTTTGCATACAGAAGGGTTCACATAGCTTGCTTTCTTTTCTTTCTGACTCCAAATGTTTATTAGGCATTACAGATATAGACCATCTAAAAACATCCATATACAAAATTTAAAAAATATATACAAAGAAGCAGCCATATAAGATATATGGTAACAGAAATTTTCACTGCAATGTCTTGCCGCTAAACCATGCCATTCACCACTCTAAGAGACACTATTGACAGAACCTCAGCCACCCTTGCAGTTACCTCTAGGGTAATATCAGACAGGTAGAATCTGATATTTTCATTGTGCCATGATGTTAAACTACCCAAAATGGGGGATAACACGCATTCACGTAGCTGGTTGTACAGTGGACAGTAGAAAAGAATATGTTCTACAGTGTACGGCACATTCAAATAACGTCCGCAATGTCTATCATTTCTAGGGATGTTTAAGTATCTGCCCTTAACAAAAGCTGAGGGGAAAACATTCAGTCGGGCTAACATAAATGCCCTGCGTTGGGCTGGAATTATTAACTTTGAGATATAAGTGATACTGTTATCAGTTGTATTTAAACCATAGAACTTGGGGGAGCAGATTTAATTGATAGCTGACTCAATGTTTTGTTTTTCAATATCCCTTAATCTAATTTGGATATTGTGATAAATATATTGCTCACTAGAATTATACAATAATTCCAAGCCAATACTAATAGATCTAATTTTGCTGTGTATGAGTTGGAGCCATCTGGATTAATAGGAGTCCTTAAGTAAATCGGAAAACAGACTTGAAGGTTGGGAACGGAAATGGCAACGCTGCCAGTGAGTGTTTTATAGTGCTAGTCCACGCCCAGTATTCCATCATGTGTATACCTAATTCTGGCATAGCTCAGTTGGTAGAGCATGAGACTCCTTAATCTCAGGGTCGTGGATTCAAGGGCCACATTGGGCAAAAGATTCCTGCATTGCAGGGGGTGGACTAGATGACCCTTGTGGTCCCATCCAACCCTACAATTCTATGATTCTTTGATTCTAGCTGCACGTAGGGAAGACAAACACCCCTGTCAGAAACTAAAGAGCCCCAACTCCTTCCAGACAACACAGTAGTGTGGGGATGATTAGGGAGGCAGGAGAGGATATATTATTTAATCATATCCTTCCTAACTTGCTCTAGCAAGTTCCATATTCTAGCAGACTTCCAAACACACACCCCTTTTAAATTACGCAGTGATCAGCTTGTTGCTGACTCATCTGAGTCTTACTATTAAAGATTCCTTCCTGGTAAAATCCCTTCTAATCCCTCTTAAAAAGAATAAACACAAGAATCTGATTAATGTTAATATAAAAGTAGTTTACTCACAGATTCATTCAGGTTCACAGACATATCCCTGAAGGCAGGCCTAGGTTACATAACAACTAGAACTATTCCATAAAGAAGTTAGTCCCAAATGACTGCAACTATGCAGTCACTTCTCCAAACACACAGCAACATACAAAATGGAAAAGACACACTGATGAGAACATGGAGGCCATGTGCTCCTCCATGCTAGTACAACAGACCAGACCCTCTTCAAGTCATATGTTGTGGAAGTCTGTCCCAGCTCAGGAGGAAACAGGAAGTCTTCTCCTGAGTGGTACAAAACATCCCCTAACATGTCCACTGTAGGAATGTTGTACTTGACTGCAGTTTTACATCCCACAAGTAGACAATGCTGAGCTAGATTGACCAATGGTCCAACTAGCTACAAAGCAATTTTTCTATTCAGTAGTTTTTGCACCCACAGGGCTTCAAATACTTTTGTGTTGATATGTCAGAAGAGGTGAAGAGCTAAAAGCCACTGGAAGGTGAAGCTAGATGTAATTCTGTATAGGCAATTAACATGTTTTTGTATTGTAAAAGTGGGGGGAAGAAAAACCCAAGCAGTTTCTGAGCCATACAAGTGAGGAGGAAATATTTAACTCCCTCCCTCTTTTTCTCCCTGCCAAGATCCCAGTAGAAACCTCTCAGAAGCTGCTATTTGCATTTCAAGGGAAGCACTAATTTTGGGACCTGTGTAGGAGGTGGAAAAGTATATGCAGGGGTGGGGGTGGAGAAACCACGCGTCTTTAAAGAGATAGCTGTATATTTATTTATTACATGCATATTTTTTGCTTACAGTCTATAACAGCCTTTCCCCTGCCCAGAGGAACCAGATTTGGGTGAGCTAGTCTAAAAGACCTTGAAAGCAGCTTGCATATTGAAAACACTCCAGACACAGTAAAGAGAATGATTGAACACTAGCAGCACCAAAAGCAGCATAAAACACAATGAGAAATCAAGGTCTAAAAATCAGGAGATCTAAAATGCCTGATGCCAAAAGGACATGGGTCCCTCTGGAAGTCCTATCTGCAGGATGTATGTGTGATTCCCCTTATGGCTCTTTCAAAATGGGCCTTAACACCTTCACCTTTCTAATTTGTTTTTAGTGGAATATTGCCATGTATAATTATAACTGCTGCTGTTTTAAGTTTTAAATTGTGAACCACCTTGAGAGGGCCTTTGGCCCTGAAAGGTAGTATAAATCCTCCCCAAATAATGCAGAACTGAGGTGCCACAACAGAGGAGAAGGAGAAGGATATATTTATGCTCCACCCATCTGGCTGGGTTTCCCCAGCCACTCTGGGTGGCTCCCAAAGGAATATTAAAAACACAATAAATACATAAAATATTAAAAACTTCCCTAAACAGGGCTGCCTTCAGATATCTTCTAAAAGGTAGTTGTTTATTTCCTTGGCATCTGATGGAAGGGCGTTCCACAGGGTGGGTGCCACTACCGAGAAGGCCCTCTGCCTGGTTCCCTGTAACTTCACTTCTCGCAGTGGGGGAACCGCCAGAAGGCCCTCAGAGCTGGATCTCAGTGTCTGGGCTGAACGATGGGCATGGAGATGCTCCTTCAGGTATACTGGACCGTGGCCGTTTAGGGCTTTAAAGGTCAGCACCAACACTTCAAATTTTGCTTGGAAACATACTGGGAGCCAGTGTAGGTCTTTCAGGACTGGTGTTGTATGGTCTCGGTGGCCACTCCCAGTCACCAGTCTAGCTGCCGCATTCTGGATTAGTTGTAGTTTCCGGGTCACCTTCAAAGGTAGCCCCATGTAGAGCGCATTGCAGTAGTCCAAGCGGGAGATAACCAGAGGTTTGACTTGATCATCACGCACCTCACTTCAGAAGCGGTGGGGGACTTGGAGAAAGGCCTGCAAATAATATATTAATACTTGGGCAGGGAAGAAGGCAGTCCTTCATGGACCCAGATCCTAAATTGTTTAGGTAAGTGCCAACACTTTGAACTGTTCTCAGAAATGGAGTTGCAGCTGGGGCAATTGTTTCAGAACTAGGAAGATTTGACTAGTCCCAGACAGTAATCTGACTGTCAGATTTTATGCTGTCAGAAATTTCCAAGCATGTTTCAAAGGCAGCTCTAATAACATGACATTAGGGTAATCTAAGCAAGATATTTCCAGAACATGGATAACTATGGCCACGTACTTACAGTATATGTGTTTCAAATACAAACTGATGATGTGTGCTATTTCACTGACAATGTTTTACATATTTTAAAGTATACACTGTGGACTAGGGCAGCAATAGCTGATTTGATAGTTATTTCTTTCCAAAATGTATACTGTCCCGATGTGTGGCTTACAAGCACAGTGCCTATTAGTAGTCCACAAAATACAAGATTTTGTAACCTTCCACCCATTTTGTATGGATGGTGCCCCTTATCACCTTTGAAACTGCACTCTTAGGATAATGGGTGAAATGTGTGTTTACTGATTTTCTGCCATTGGCCTTGGCCAAGTTACTTGTTCTCAGCCTTAGCTCCCCATTTTGTAGAATTGTAGAATGGTATCATTGGAAGCAACCACGAGGCATCGCAATATAACAATACAATAACATTACACTTAGATATCAAATATGTCTTTGAGAGGGAATGTGCTGAAAACCTGAGACTGCCGTTTAGATTCTCTGATCAGTTCTAAGGCCCAGTTTTCAATGGAAGCTTTGCATACTGTTTGGGAAGGTTAGTCCTCTCTGTGGACTCACAAGTTTCTGAGACTGTGAATAAGTGCATGGATGTTATTGGCTTTCTGTCATTTTTCTGGATGTGTATGAGTACAGTCAGAGAAGCAGTTTATTTGATACTTTTGTATTTATTTGCAATGCGTTTTTTTGAAATAGCGATGGTAGAAGAAACCTGAGGCCAGGGCAGGCAGATGTGTTCAGTTAGGGCTGGAGCAGATGCATGGAGCCCGTGATTGGAGTACCACTAGCACATAGTCCAGGCACAGGCAAACCCCGGCCCTCCAGATGTTTGGGACTACAATTCCCACCATCCCTGACGACTGATCCTGTTAGCTAGGGATGATGGGTATTGTAGTCCCAAACATCTGGAGGGCCAGAGTTTGCCTATGCCTGATCTATACCAAGTGATAATGATTATTATATTTCCATTATATAACATCAAAACCCCAGCTATGCAGAACCCATCCATTATAAAATAAATATGATTTAAAAAGAAACAGAGTGGGCTATTGTTGTTTTTTTAAATACACTCATACGCCAAGTAAGCTAACTTTAAATGAAACGCAGTTATTTTAATTACAGACAAAATCCATACTATGATAACATCTGGCACCCAGGGCTAAAGAGCCTCCATTAAGCCCATGCCTCCTGAACTAATTTCTATCGGAAGATCAAAGGTACCTCTTGGCTGGGTTTTCTGCAGCAAGAATATTTTGTTTTAAAGTTATGGCAACTGACAGTCCTTAAGCATAATGGGAATCAAGTGCTGTGAGGGGCCCAGATGTGAGGCATCTGCTGGCTAGCCTAGAAGACCAGCTCTGTGAATGACTGTGAGTGTGCACACAGCATCTCCAAGGTACAAAGAGGAAGCCCTTCCCATTCTGGCCACATTCACACAATACATGTAAATCACTATGATGCCACTTTAAACAGTCATGACTTATCCTACAGAATCATGAAAGCTGTAGCTTGTTAAGAGTAGTGAGAGTGGTTAGGAGCCCCCTGTTCCCACCACAGACCTACAGTTCTCAAAATTCCTATGAAAAGGGACTGATTGTCTAACCACTCTGGAAACTGTAGCTCTGGGAGGAGAATTGTCTCCCCTGAAAGTATGACTTGCCTCTTTTTTGCTCCCCTATGGATAATGCTAGCAGGTGCCTGCATATGAAATATAGCCTCTGAGAAAATAGGGATGGACAAGTCTATTCATTTTGGTTTTTCTCAGTTTTGAAATTTTTTTTTGCATGGTTTTTGTTTTTGTTTCCCCACCCTCTTTCTCAGAAATCTGACTAGTAGGTCTCCATTTATCCCTGCTACTAGTTTGTTTGCTTTAATAACCTCATCCCAAATCTTTGTTGATTCTCCGTTTGTTTGTTTGTTTGTTTGTTTGTGTGTGTGTGTGCTTGGGCAGCATTGTGTGTGAAGCAGTCCTCACAGCTATATAAACGGTGCACGAGTCCACATGCATCCAAACGCAGAGGCTGCTTGCCTTGCAGCCTTGTGCAGTATGGACATGCAAGGCCTGGGCTGAGCTTTCCCAGATGCCTCTTCATTTAGGAATGTAGCCCCTGCAAATGACAGGAGGGGCATGTTCCAGCTCCCCAAGGAAAAGGGACTTGTTACACAGATACCGAGGATGCCGCATGACTCGTTCAGCAGATACTGACGATGTGGCAATATTGGAGTCATTCTGTCCAGAAAAGATAAAAGACCAGAGTTTTGCCTGATGAGACACCAGCCAGCACATGATTCCCTCTTGATCTAGATTTGTTAAAGGGCAGCGCTCTGCTGACAGGCAGCTTGAAACCCCCTTGAGCCTCTGAATCTTTCCATCTCGTTTGCTCCCGCAAGGCCTTCCTCTCACTTTTGTTTGACAGCTGGGGAAATTGTTTACCCCCATTTTAAAAAATGAAAGCTGAGATTCCAACTAATTGTGGAAAGGGAGAGGTCTGGCCATCCCCCTGGAATGTGGTTAATCTTCAGCTGCCCCCTTGCGCTCCCAAACTGTGTAATTTAGACCTTAATGGTGAATGTACCATTTTTTAAAATTATGGGGGAGTTTGCTTTGCGTGTCTGTGTGGGGTGAAATGTAGGGGCGTGCCGAACGTTCATTTCTTTGTCTTTTGGTTCCAACTTGGGTTCCTGCGTTGCATCTGTGAAGCCAGCTCAGTGTTTGTCCCCCTCGGCAGCATCCTGATTCCTGAGTTCCCTGACGGCGACTGCAGTCCGCCTGAACAAACATTCCCTTCAGTGAGTTTTCAATGCTCTCTCGAGGTAGACAAATTGGGTGGGGACCCCATTGTTTCCAGGACAGGAGAGAAGATTTAACCCTAGAAATCCAGAGCCTGCAGGTTTTGCTATTGAGGTTTATGTGTTAAACACATAATGGCATGGTTGTGTTTCTCCCCTGCTTTCAAACATTTGTTTGGATTTGATGGGAAATGTGTGCTCTGCATGAACCTAAATACAGGCATGAGCCCTGCCCTAAAGGTGCTGGTAGGGAACCAGACTCCCAGCAGAAAAGATTTGAGCCTGTTTGCTTGCCACTGAAAATTCTGGTAATGGAAGCAGAGGGATGTCATTCCCCACCCCACCCCCCATGTTTCCTTCGTTTGTTTGCACCTTGTGCTTATGCCTGCAATATATAGTGAGCCTTTGGGAAACAACAATATCCTGGGCTGATTCTTACATCACCAGAGAAGTGAGGGGGAGCTCCTCCCCTGTGGCTACAGCCTCTTGCTTTGCACGCATTGAAATGTGGGTGGTGGACCATGGGGAAAGTTCCCATGCCAGTTCTAAAATCATAGAGTTGGGTGGGACCTTTGATGTCACCTGGTCCAGGGATAGAGAACTTGTGGGACTCCAACTCCCACCAGCCCCAGCCTGTGTGGCCAGTGGTCAGGGACAATGGGAGTTGTGGTCCACCAACATCTGGAAAGCAAGTGGTTCCCCACCTCTGGCTCTCCATTCTAAATAATAGTTGTGGTGTCTCCTGAGGGTCCGTGGCCAGTGTGACTGAACCGGTCGCTCTCCCCTAAATCCGCCTCTGCGCTGTTGAATGGCTCTTACTTTCAGAAAGTTCTTCCTAATATTTAGTTGGAATCTCCTTTCTTCTCGTCATTTGACTCCATTGGTTTGGGTCCTTCCCTCTGGAGCAGCCGAAAACAAGCTTCCATGTGGCAGCCCTTTAGATATTTGAAGGTGTCTGTCACATCACATATTTTGAATAACTTTTTTATTACATCACATGAAAAACTGCTGATACTTGTTCTGGGACCGCTTACTGGTGCACCCTAACTCCAATTGTGAAGGATGCCCCATAATACATTGAAAGCCGGGGGGAGGGGTGCATAATAAAGGCACGCACCCTACACATCTTTTAAAAAACATATCTCACAGCTGCACAATAAATAAGGTTTCTTCATCTCACAAATCATTGCATGTATGGAGCTTATTGGTTGGACTGCTTACTGGAGCTCCATTTTAAAACAAATGCAAGCCTTCTTCCACCCCCACGGTAGAACTGATGGTATCAGATGGGGGCCCTCTGGTGGTTACTTTTGTACCTGCAAACTCCCTTGGCTAAAGCCACAGACTAGGTTTGCATTTCGGTGGCATTGCTTATCCTCCAATCGCACCATTTGAGCTGATGTATTACTAATGTTTAGAACACTGTAGTGCATTTCTTACTACTGCCAGGTTTCTCAATACATCCAATCTGTGCTCAGCATTTGGAAAATTGATGCAAAGTAGAAGAAAAAAATCCTGCTCTGAAAACCACATTTATTTGTTCTTTGATTCATTCAAAGAACTTTTTTAGCCTGCTTTCCAGCCAGAAAAAGACTCTTAGAGCAACTTACCCTAAGATCCACAAAGCAAGGTAGTGGCTGCCCACAGGCTTACAATCTGAAACACAGCACAAAAGGAAAATGGGAGAGAGAAGGAGGAAGGTGGGGGGAAAACTAACTCAAACGCTACTACTTAAAGTTTTAAGAACAACCAGCCGGCATGGAAACAGACAGGAGAAGCCAAAAGGAGCTGGTCTCTCAGCAGAGCCAATGGAGTGGCCTGCTTCTCCCTCTCTCCCCCGCCCCGCCCCCCAAATCCTAAATATACAATCCAAGCTGATGGTTGGGGCTTTGACTCTACAGGGCTTTCTCTTCAAGAGCTGACCATCAGCTGAAAGCCAGGGCTACAAATTGCCTTGCAATCCTCTTTCTTCGGCCCAAGTGTAGTGACTTGGCCAAAATGGCCTGGTGGGCCTGATTTGACCCACAGATCCGATTTTCCCCACCACCCTGCACCCAGGTTGAAGCTTTGGAGACCTACTTGCCTTTGAGATTTACCATCAAGGCAGATTATAAACACACATCTCCAGGTCTTAAATTTATAGGAAAAGAGATAGCAGAGATTAAAAACCTATATGGAAACACCTCAGTCTGATCTGAAATTTATTTGACCCAATCCCTGGTTTGTGGGGACTTCTGTTAGGTACTTAGTGCTTAGAAAAAAAATGGACTCTACGCCTACTTTGTCTCCCTTTCATCTTTGCTTTCTTAATGTGTTCTTGGGTTAAGCCCTGGCATTAAAAATTGGAGCTGGGGCTGAGCAAGCTTTAGCACCCATTAAGCTCTATTGCTGCCTGCTCAATCTCCCTGGTAATAATTAAGATCCATATGAATGCACATAGAGATGTCAGATCTATTTCAAAATTAATGGGTTGCTTCACATTGCGGTGATGCTCTCAGTGACATGAGAGAAGGGATGTGGTGCAGAGCTGTGATGTTGTTAAACAGGAGACAAGGTGCTTATATAAGGGACAACCTTTTAAAAACAAGGGTGTAGAAAGGCTTACTTTCCACCAGGGCTTAATCGCAGAAGGTCATGTGGGTTGAGCTCAGGAAATCGCTTTCCTTGTTAGTCATGTCTCAGTCCCTTCAGACATTCACTTAAAATACAAAAAAAAAGTTACAAAGATTGCTCTTTGGAAAAGAAAGCAAAAGTTAGTCATCGGGAGAGGCAGTCTGTGTTTTCCATGGGTCTTGCCATCCAGGTGTTTGCAGTGCTAAGCCTAAAGGCTCAGGCATGGAGTATATGGAGCAAGAGTAAACATAAGATGGGCACAATGTCCTCCTAGAATATTATATGGCTGGGATGGGAAACCTATGACCTTCCAGATGTTGCTGGACATCTTCCAGCATCCCTATCCATTCCCAGTGCAGGCTGGGACCAATGGGACTTGGAGGCAAATAACATCTGGATTCCTCAACCGTGTTCAGTGGTAGAGCACCTGTTTTGCATTCAGAAAGTCCCAGCTTCAGTCCCTGACATCTCCAGGTAGGGCTAGGAAAGACCCGTCTGAAATATTGGAGAGCCACTGCCAGTGACTATACAAAATGGATGGTCAACCCGGTCCTTCCAGATGTTCTGGACTCCCATCAAGCTCAGCCACCAAGGGCTAGGGATGAGTGGAGTTGCAGCCCAGAGCACCTGGATGGTACCAGGATGACTCCTACTGGTGTAGAGAGTATGGAGATAGATCAGTGTTTCCCACACATGGGTCTCCAGCTGTCTTTGAACTACAATTCCCATCATCCCTAGCTAGCAAGTCCAGTGGTCATGGTTAATTGTAGTCCAAAAAGAAATGGAGACCCAAAGTTTGGGAAATAATGAAGATGGACCAATGGTCTGGCTGACTCAGTATAGGGTGTATACCAAAGAGTACCCATAGTCAGCTCCCACACACCTAGGATTATGGAGAAAGTTTCGGGGTCAGCATGTGTCTCTTTAGAGCAGTGAACCAGTGGTGGGACATTCTTTTGCAAAGCTCCCCATCTACCTTCACTTACCACTTCCTCTACTCATGCACATTCCATCATCTCAGCCCATTTTCTGCCTTGTCAGCAAAGCCACCAAGCTCAAGGAGTTGCCATTGTTCAATCAAGGTGATTCAGCCTAAATCAAAAGCACCAACTGGGTGAACTCATCATTGCACAAACAACTTGCTCCTCCAAACTAGGTCAAGTAACCCTCCAAAGAGAGAGGGGAGCACATGCCTGAGCCACGCTGGCAGTGGAAGAATTGCAGCAGCTGCATTCTCCATATATATATATATATATATATATATATATATATATATATATTTGTGGGTATAATATAGATGCATGCATATGTATAGCCTTTTGCAGCTGTCAGGCCTTCTGCTGATTAGGGCCAACTGTTTGGGAGCCAGAGGGAATGGTAGAGATGAACACAGGAGAGTTTGTTGGCATATTCAGAGACAAAAGTGCCACCAGCAACTGCAGCCCTCTCCCCTCCTTCCACCCGCAGCAGCTGTGGTGCTGTTGATTGCTCTTGATTCAGCAGCTTCTGCCTGCCTCCAAGTCATTCCAGCTGACGACCTCATCCTTGGCGTTGTCCTTGTCACGGCCACACACACACCCTCTGCTACAAGATGGTCTTTCTTTTAGTGTTGTCTTTCCCTGTTGAGATGTCATCAAGGCTGTCTTCACAGAAGCTTCAGTTACAGATAGGTAGCCGTGTTGATCTGCCATAGTCTGTGTATCTGAAGAAGTGTGCATGCACACGAAAGCTCATACCAAGAACTGACTTAGTTGGTCTTTAAGGTGCTACTGGAAGGATTTTTTTTTGTTTTCACAGAAGCTTGTGAGCAACTCAAGCTATTTCTGTAAGGCTAATCTGAGTTGATACACCTTACTTGTATGTTGTTCACAACGTTTCGAGAACAGGGATACCTAAATCTGTGTTTTCATCAAGTGGGGTTGTGATCAATAAAATAATGTTGGGCTTCTTCTTGGTTCTGTTTTCTGTAGGGCAACTATCCAATGAAGTTCTACTCAGAATAGAGCCACAGAAATTGATTGACCCAAGTTAAGCATTTTCATTACTTTTATACTCTGTGTATGACTAATGCTGGTGAGGACAAAGATGACCTGGGCCCCTACTCATTAAATAAGGCAAAACTGGCAAATTAACTGGAACTGTATAAACTCACTTGGTAAATGAGAGTGCAATCCTAAGAATATTGATTTAGAAAGTCATGTTGTATTTAATGGGGCTTATTTCCAAGCAATTAGGATTTCAGCCTTAATCAACAAAACCAGCCATTAGTAAGGGCAAATTTTAATGGTTTGGACTAAGTGTCAGTGAAGGGCACACATATTTCTTTTAACAGAATAGTGGCTTTTGGTTTTGCGAGTTATCTCACATTTTCTTCAGTACTGCAAAATATAGCTTTATTGAACTTGCAGTACAAGAGGATTAAAGTTTCATGAATTGGCTGAAAAGTGATAAATAATTATTTAATCTGTGGACAGCCCAGCATTTTCCAACCAAATGTTGCAGGAATGAGGGTCTGATTCTTGTGCTCATGCTTGCCCACTTCTGTAGCAATCTATCTGAGCTGCAAATAGTCAAGTTTGTGCTTTGCGGTACCAGAGCTGACTGATCAGCACCTGAGAATCATATCCATGCTGGGGAGAACACCTAGGACTTTGACCTTCATTGTGTGCCTGTTCCCAACAGCCTAGCTGCTTTCGTAACGGGGAGTTCTGAGCATCATGCCAGGCCTTGTCCAACAAATGAAATTGCAACTCGGAACAGACGCCAATAAAATGGATGATAAAAAACCGTTAGCCCCCACCATTCCCCTTCACACAGGCATCAAGGGCAATTAGCATCACAAATGAGCCACTTGGCTGACTGTGCCAGGAAAGTTGTGTTCTGCTTGTGGTGGAGACAAGAGACTCGTGGACATACCCTTGGAAATGGCCTGGTGCCATTACAGTGTCCTTCAAAGCCTGCACTAGTTTGTGCAGCTTATGATACAAAACTTGAACATGGTGACCTTGAAGAAAGACTCTGCAGTGTCACTGGTGGCTGTGTTGTGATGTGTGAGACGAGTTGGATGTAAACAAGGGCATAGCTTCTCTGGAGATGTCAGGAATTAGCGGTGATGATGATATGAGGAATGGTTGAGGGAGTTGGATATGTTTAGGTTGGAAAAGAGGAGACTGAGAGGAGATATGAGAACCATCTCCAACTATTTGAAGGGTTGTCACATGGAAGATGGAGCAAGCTTGTTTTCACCTGCTCTGGAGGGTAGGACCTGAATCATTGGATTCAATTTGCAATAAAGGAGATTCTGACTAAACATCAAGAAGAATTTTCTGACAGTAAGAGCTGTTTGACAGTGGAACAGGCTCTATCAGAAGGTGGTGGACTCTCCTTCACTGGAGGTTTTTAAGCAGAGGTTGGATGGCTATAGATGGCCACCTGTCATAGATGGTTTAGCTGAGATTCCTGCATTTCAGGGGGCTGGACTAGATGATCCCTGGGAACACTTCCAACTTTGCAGTTCTATGATTCTATGATATTCAAGTCTGATCTTCCCACCACACTCCTGCAGCAGGACTGATCATGAGAGGATTATTGTCTCCCTCACAAGACATCTAAATTTAGCAGAAATGAATTTTCTCCCAAAAAGTCTCCTCAAAAATTCTTCCTTGAAAATTTGAGTTGAATATTCTGTAAATAGTATTTAAGAATCCACAACTTATATTCTAAAGTAATATTTTAAACATCTTATCACATCTTAGTTTAAGTCTGCCAAAACCAAAATAATCAAGAAGATGCCTACAAGTCTAAAGCATTAGATTTTTTTTGTTTGTTAAAAATTTCACAGTCAAAATGTGAATATGAATTTTGCTTTGAGATTTCTCCTTCAAAAATGTGTATGGCAAAATTGGAAGCATTAGTGATTTCAGATTTTTTAAATAATTTATTTCAGTTCCATATCCATCTTTGAATTCAAGTTTGTGTTTCTTTCCTGATGACCAGTTTTATTCCTCCCTTCTGAGACTCTGTAGCCGTGGGTAATTTCTGGCTTCTGTTCAGTCAATCTACGTCTCACCATGTGATAAAATTGTTTGGAGAAGCCCTCACGTGAGAATATCATTGAGCATGTGCGTGTATGTTGGTTGCTGGAGAGAATTGTATTCCAGTGGACTGAGGCACTTGTCTGGGCATGGTTCAAGTCTTTCTTTAGGCCTAAACCGGTTTGGTGCATTTGGGAAAACATCACTGTCTGAGGTCCTTCATCATGTGCCCCTCCTCAAAATTCCAGGAGGGTGGCAACATGATAATGGGCCTTTTCTGCAGTGACTCCTCATTTGTGG
The DNA here is from genome assembly GCF_964106915.1 of Podarcis gaigeae. Taxonomy (NCBI): domain Eukaryota; kingdom Metazoa; phylum Chordata; class Lepidosauria; order Squamata; family Lacertidae; genus Podarcis; species Podarcis gaigeae. Next base: position 57,058,855 of record NC_139681.1, on the reverse strand, counting down.
AATGCTATCCCTAGGGAAGCCCACCTGGTGCCTTCATTACATATCTTTAGGCACCAGACAAAAATGTTTCTCTATAGCTTGGCCTTTGGCTGATTGAACATTCCATTTGCTTGTAGGAGCAGGGTTATTGATTTGTTTTCGTTCTTGTTTTATTAAGTATTTTGTGTTCTCATTTTGTATTTTTATGTTCTGAACCGCCCTGTGATCTTTGGATGAAGAGTGGTATGCAAATTTAATAAATAACAACAACATAATAAATAATAATAATCATCAGCTCTCATCTGTTTAACATTAATCACAATGTCCTACTTCACCACAATGTTGTGAGGACACCAAGACTGAGATTGCAAAGCACTTCAGACGGATGACAACTGGACATGAAATAAGAAATGATGCAGCTACGGGAGGAAACAGTCGACATATGTTTGCAACAGGAGCGGGAAACCTGATTGTTAGAAATTGTATTAAATGAAAGTTATTTGGTTGGGTTTGGTAAAAGAGAGAGAGAAATTGCAAAGCACTTTAAGGCTCCATAGGCACATGATAAGCAGATTGTCATTTCTTTTGCAGCTGTGGGAGTAGATCTACTGAACTCACTCAATTTCTCCAGCATAAGGGTTGGTGTGTCTTTGGCATGAGGAGCGAGTTTTTCTTTGCATTTCCTAGTGCCCAATATGTTTCAGAACAGGGATTCTAAAGGTCCTCACATCTCACCATGCAACTGTCCCGAGTACAGCTTTCAGCTTACAGAGAAAACACCTGCAATCAAGACTGTGGAGAAACATGTCCCAGCCCAGGAAGATGCAAACTAGCAACTTACAGGGTCCTGTTGCTAGTTCCTTGTCTGATATATGGTGATTTGTAATCTGACCACGAATGTGCTTTGCCAAAACTATTCTATCATTTTAGTATTGAAGGGGGAAACTACATAGGGAGGGGTATGTTCTTTGTGTGTAGGAGGGTGATTTGGGTTTGATCTCTGGTGTCTCCAGGATGAAGTATCAAACAGCAGGTGATGGGAAAGGCTTTCTTGTGCCTTTGATCCCAGAGAGCTGCTGTCGTACTGTGATACACCCACACCATACATCTAAAGCACCATACACTTTATAAAAAGGTTTCTATTGAAAGATGTTCATGGATTACAAAGGTACCTATAGCATCTTTGTTTTCAGTTCATAGAGTCCTATCTACAGGTCAGTTACATTTGGTGTGAGACATTGCTATCCTAGGCATTGTGAAGTTGGAGAGGGGAGAAAGATGTGGAGAAAGAGAAGTTGGGGAAAGGGGGGGTAATTATTTTTCTTACTTCTGCATAGTTATGTTAGTGTCACGTGGATAGGTTCTTCATCTATTCGTTTATTAGTTTTCTTTGGCAGTGAGAGAGATTGGGGAGCCCAGGGTGAGATTGATTGCATTGCCGTGACTACAATGAGTTTTATGTGTGTGTGTGACATGGCAGGGTGTGTGTGTTGTTGGCTCAAATTAGCCATAGCAAATCATAGGCTGTCGGGGTGTGTGTGTTGTCTTGTTGGGCTGTGTATGCAACAAAGGGGAGCCACACCGAGGTGAAGGCATCCTCTTTTGTTTCTCCCCCAAAGTACCATACAGTGGTACCTCGGGTTACATACGCTTCAGGTCACAGACTCCCCTAACCCAGAAATAGTACCTCGAGTTAAGAACTTTGCTTCAGCTAAAGTGGTGCTTCAGGTTAAGAACAGTTTCAGGTTAAGAACGGACCTCTGGAACAAATTAAGTACGTAACGTGAGGTACCACTGTACATTTAAAGGATTCCTTGAAAGAATCCTAGGAGCTGTAGTTGTTTAAAGATGCTGGGAATTGTAGCTCTGTGAGGGGTAGACTACAGTTCCCAAGATTCTTTGGGGGGAAGTCACATGCTTTAAATGTATGTTAAATGTATGGTGTGGGTGTGCCTTTTGTGGTCTCAAAAATGGTTTGGTAAATCAGCCTGTAATTTAATGCCAAGAGAGGAGGCACAGTCCATCATCCACAAAGGAAGAACAGGAACAAACCTTTTAAATACTTTCCCAAATCTGTGGTAGAAAAAGCATTTTTTTGAGGGGAGGGGGTTGTTTCTAAAGTGAGCTAGATGCATGGTGAGTTTTAATCTGATGCCTAAGTAATGACCACTTGAAGCCAGGAATTTGAGGTGAGGTATTGGGTAGGGCGGACATGTTAAACAGCTAAGAAAATGTTGGCAGAGGCTCAGCCAACAGGTTTTGCTTTTATGTTTAGGAAAGGTTCATATTACTGTATTTGGGATTGGAGAGAAATTCCCCCCAGATCAGATTGGTGGGGGCCTCTTTTCTTCTTCTCCTATGAAATTTGGGACTGCTCCCTTCTTGAGGAATCTTATTTTATTAAACTTGTCTTGCAAGTAATTCTGGCACCTAGCTGCGGCCTGCTCTCTGCCTTCGTATTGTGTGGGCTGATTTATTGAAAATATTGCATGTGGAGGATCCTAGCCTCTTTCAGATTATTCGGCATCCACCCTCATTTGTTTAGACAAGGTTTGCAGGGAGATTATAGAACACCATTTATTAAGCATCATTCAGATTTGATCGGGGAGGGGTTATATGACATCACATCAAGCAATTACCTCACACTTTCCAGTGCATCTTCCCATCACGTTCCTTTCTGCCAAAAGGCCAATTTAATTTTTGAAGGTGGGTTTGTTGCGCAAGAGAACAAATCCCATTTTAATTGCACAGCAACCTGTATTTCCCAGTATGCAATCAAATTGCACACACAAATCAGTGACAGTCCAGAAGTGGCCCCAATTTACAGTGGCAGGAGGCTCAGCTAGAATATCTTCATGACACTTCTAATTAGAAATTGCTGTCTTCATCACCATTGTCTTTATTTGAGTAACGCATCAAGGCAAGAAAAAATCAAGATGCACCCCAGCACTTAGTTATTTAAAATCCTAAGAGGAGAAGAAACCAGTGCTTGTATTTGGCCTACAGTCTGTCAACTGAAGTTCATGCCTATAACTTTTAATTCGAATTCTGTTCTCTCCCTTGTCCCTTTTCCTCTGTTACTGTGCTGCAAAAGCAAAGTGCTGCTTGCTACAACAGGCTGGAGAGGAGAATGAACAAAGGGACCACTGGAGCAGGTGGGGAAAGAGCCACTGCCTCCTTTCTCTTTAAAAAACTAAATAGGAATGGCTTCTGGGGTGCACAGCTGACAGCTCAAGCTGGTACTGTCCCACAGCTTTGCTTAAAAAGCATTTAAACTAATATTATCCTGCCTGTAGCAATTTTTGCTTCAAAACAGATCAAAGGAACACCAGCCCTTCCTTTCCTTCTGCTCCCCACACCACCACTTATAAAAGTATTCAGTATTTCCCCCTCACTTGCTTTCTGGCTAATCCCCCTCCATCTTGCAGCACTTTAAGTTATCACTCAGCTGTCTTCTGCTTCACAGATGGTGGGTGTGACTTTCTGAAATTTACAGTTGGGAGTATAAAACAAAACAGCTGCTGTGGGGCTAGACAGCTTTGGCCCTGTTTGCCCAGCTGCGGAGATGCTCACTCTGCTGGGCATAATTTAAATTCCCCATAGCCTGCACCTGTTTGGAGGCAGCCACGTTCGGTGCTTCCTTGTCCTTCAACACTCCTGCTGCATCTTGAAAGGAGTTGTGAAGAGATGGCAGCTGTTGACCACTACTGTTGCTGAGCTATCTTCTAGCATGTTCAGAGGTTTGGTCCAGTTCTAGTGTGCAATTGTCTCCCCATATAATGCTCATCTGCTGATCCAATCAACATCAGTGCACACACCATGCCATATCCTTGCCAAGGCACTAACATTCAATGGATTCCAATCAATGGTCGATTTTGCTCAATGGCAACCCAGTGGCTTTTTTTGTGCATGAGAACTAAGCTGTTTGCCACCAGAGATAAAGGTTGCCAGCACTGTTCCTGAACTGCCGTGCCTTTTAACATGTGCACAACACACAAAACATTCCATCGGTAAAACTTTCTCCAGCTCTGCATCTACTAGAAGAGTTCAGCAGGCAAACATTTGTGAGTCACGTAGCTATTAAACGGGCACAATAACTTTGGTAGGGTTTAGTATTATTATTATTACTATTAGCACTGGAAATGGCAACCATTTGAACTTTGGAAAAAGTGAGCATTTTGAACTAGACATTGCGTCCATTTAGCAACCTCAGGGCTGGAAAGGATGGATGCTAAGGTAATACTGTGATAAGACTCTGGGTCATGTTGACTGAATGTAGCTACACTTTTTCTTGGTCATTATTGTGCAACATGGTCATCCCATTGTTCAACAGCAAAAAAGGGAAGGGAATGCAGTGAGAAGAGGAAGTATGTATGCAGGTTCGAGAAGTGCAAAGTGGCCTTTGGCTTATTAACATTCAATGGCCTCTTAAGTGTGTTTGTGGGAGGGGGTTATTGGTTTGTTTTTGTTTTATTATATATTCAGTGCTTTCATTTTGTGTTTTTATGTTGTGAACCACCCTGTGATCTTTGGATGAAGCGCGATTTACAAATTTAATAACAAACAAACAAACAAAACATGAGCACATCATTTACGGGTCAGACCCCAAAATTGCGTGTTACTCTTTATACTTTGTAAGCCTAAGATAAAATAATACTGAGAAGCACTTTGCATTTTAAAAATTGTAGAGAGATAATCTCCACCTAGTACAAACATGTACATTAGCGCTCATGGTTGAAAGGGATGCCAATTTGCAACCTTGAGAACATCTAACTTTAAATTCCTTAGTGAACAAGAGAAGCAGCAGCCGTGGCTTCTTGGCACTCCCCCCCCCCCCAGTCCCATTGCCCATTACCACCAGCTGCTTGCTACACAGCGTACCTGGAGTCCTAGGAGATCATTGCAGCAGGTAGGGCAGTGGAGCACCCAACAGCATACGGTGTGCGGGGGAGATGCTTTTTCTCCTGTTGCTTCATAGACATTATCTGTGTGTTCTCTGGTTTGCACCTTGGGAACCCTATACTAAACTGTAGCATATATGGTATATCTACAAAAGTTTGATTTCCTGATAGTGCTGGAAACCACTTAACGGCTTCATATTCTCTCACTCCCCACCCCCACCCCCAAAGTCCAGTCAATGAGTGATTTTACTACAAGCCAAATCAAGTCTTAGATGCGATTGTTTCCACTCTGGAAGGCAGAGGGTGGAGGAATCATTACTCAGCAGCATTCACTTGGTTGGTTCAATAACTTAGCCGTCAAGGAGGCTTGCCCATTGCAAGAGAATGTCCCTGGCTATGTAGCTTGCAGTAAGCAGCTATGTGGGAAACGAGACTGCAGAAATGACTATCTAGCAGCTAGGAGGTGGATTTGCAAGGATGGAAACTGACAGTAATGCAGTCTTATGTTGTATTGAAGGGCTTAGTCAAGGGTACAAGAATTTTTCAGTCCAAACAATAGAGATGCATCAGCAACCACAGCAATAAAACAAGCCCTCGGTTCTTCCTCAATCCTGAGTTTGAACATACAGGGCCAGACCAAATCCTTGTCATTTTAAGAGCACCCAATTTATCATGTAAATGTAAAAGCTTCTGGTTGTAATTCTCCCTACCTGACACACAAACAAGGTCACACAGCAAACCCCTCGTAAATTACACAGCATTCTACGGGAAAAAGCAACAGGAAAAGAAAATGCAGAAACCTGGAAGCAAACAATAAATAACACCGAGACAAGTTAAACTACTCCCAGGGCATTTGTTTGCCAAAGGGTCATTTTCCATATCCAATCCATTAGGAAAATTAGAAGTGAAAGAATGTGCTAGTTTGACTTAAAAACATTGAAGAAATACCACCCCGCTCCCCCCAAAAATTAAGTAGAGCCATCTAATATTTTCCCCAGTGATTTGACATCATGCCAGATGTTGCATCTGTGAAGGAGATGGTCCTGATATATTTTTATAGCTCAGTTTACTGTTCTTCACTTCTTGCCCTGCATGTTTTCCTGTAAAATAATGCAAATTCTTGTACCTCTCTGATAAAAGCCCATGCTAAATAGGGTTTATGGGAATTTGTGAAACTTGTGTGTGTTTTTCCGAGTGGTTATAATAAAAAAACAACATTTTAAACAACTGTGAAAAATAGGAGGAAAGCTTAGTGATAGTTAACATTTATATTACATTTTGAAGTGTTTATACTTTACCTCAGTCAATACTATATTGTCCCCCACACTGAGAAAGCAGCAGTGAGGCACCTGGTGGAAATCAAGCCATTTATAGCTGAGGTGAGATTTAAAGAAGACATCCTTAGATGCAGTTTGCCAACTCTGCAACTTGTGACATACCTGTGCTCCAGTCTAATTAGGGAGAGCCTGGATGTACAAGAAAGCTGTCGGGTGTATCACATGCTGAAAAAAGCACTACATGTGTACATTGAACACACATCCAAATAAGCATGTAAGCGTGAAGATCATCCGTTCACAGTGCAACGTGTTATATGTGGGGCAGTCTCTGAAGGTGGTTCAGAATTTCCTGCTGGTGCAGAATTCAGAGCCCAGGTTGCTCACTGGGACAAGACAGTTGGAGCATATAACACTGATCCTGGCCTGACTGCACCAGCTGCCAATTAGCTTTTGGGCCCAATTCCAAAGTGCTGGTTTTGACCTATAAAGCCTTAAACGGCTCAGGACTGCAAGACCTCAAGGACTGCCTCTCTCCATATAAACTGTCCCGGACTCTGTTCATCATCTGAGGGCCATCTTCACGTGTCTCCTCCACCTGAGGTCCAGAGGGTAGCAATAAGAGAACAGGCCTTTTCTGTAGTGGCTCCCCATTTGTGCAATGCTCTCCCTAGGGAGGTTTCCTTGGTGCCTTCATTATATATTTTTAGGCACCAGGCAAAAACGTTCCTCTTCAACCAGGCCTTTGACCGATTAATATTCTACAGCCTTTTAAATGTGTCTGTGGGAAGGGAGGGTTATTGCTTTGTTGCAATTATTTACTTGCATTTTTATCTTGTATTTTACTCTGTGAACCGCCCTGAGATATTATGATGATGGGCAGTATATAAATTTAATAAATAATACTGATAAATTCAGTGGGGGGGGATAAAGACCTTCAAATTTGCATCACTATCCACATTGTGGCACAAGTAGTCATTCACAAAACACCATTTTTAAATGGTGGATCATAACAGAAGAGATACAAATTTCCTATAGCATAATATTGTAGTTGTTTAGTTGTGTCCGACTCTTTGTGACCCCATGGACCAGACCATGCCAGGCACTCCTGTCTTCCACTGCCTCCTGCAGCTTGGTCAAACTCATGTTAGTAGCTTTGAGAACACTGTCCAACCATCTTATCCTCTGTCGTCTCCTTCTCCTTGTGCCCTCAATCTTTCCCAACATCAGGGTCTTTTCCAGGGAGTCTTCTCTTCTCATGAGGTGGCCAAAGTATTGGAGCCTCAGCTTCAGGATCTGTCCTTCCATATAATAAGGTAAAGGGACCCCTGACCATTAAGTCCAGTTGTGACCGAATCTGGGGTTGCGGCGCTCATCTCGCTTTATTGGCCGAGGGAGCCGGTGTACAGCTTCTGGGTCATGTGACTAAGCCACTTCTGGCGTACCAGAGCAGCACACGGAAACGCCGTTTACCTTCCCACCGGAGCGGTACCTATTTATCTCCTTTGACGTGCTTTCAAACTGCTAGGTTGGCAAGAGCAGGGACTGAGCAACAGGAGCTCACCCCATCGCGGGGATTCGAACCGCCAACCTTCTGATCGGCAAGCCCTAGGCTCTGTGGTTTAACCCACAGCGCCAGCATAGCATATATGTCACCAGTGGCCCAATCTGAAACCCAACTATGGTTTTAAAAATTCATGTCTTCTTGCATGTAGTTCTTGTACAGCAAACCATAGGTCAGTGGTAGAGCAATGGCTTTGTATGCAAAAAGTCCCAGATTCAATCCCTGGTATCGCCAGGTAGAACTGGGAATGCTTCTTGCCTCAAACCATAGAGCTGCTGCCAGTCAGCATAAACAGCACTGAGTTAGGTTTGTCTCTGTATAAGGCCTCTTTCTGTGTTCCCTGGCCTCCCACGTACAACGCTATATCAGATTGTCAAAAGATGAGGTTCTAAGAAATCAACGCAGTGACAAGTGAAAGAGGGGCACATTCGCCTCAGGTTTATCTGATTTAGTGGGATTTACTTCTTACCTACACTTTGCATTATATGATACCTGATACCTGAAGAACAGGAGAAACCAATTTGGTACTCTCCATATGTTCTTGGACTTCAACTCCCATCAGCCCTAGCTATCATGGCCAATGGTTAGGGATCATGGGAGTTATAGTACAATAAAATCTAGAGGGCATTGTCTATCCCTGCTACAGGTAAAAATATTGTGACTCTCAGTATCTAGGGATCCATGGGAAGCAGGTTTCCAGAGATCAATAGGAGAGCCATTAGGTTATAAAATCATAAGCATACAGAAACAACCAACAGTGTTAAATGTTCAAATGAACTGTATAGAGACAGAACATCACAGCATCCTGGAGGAATTATATGTACAGCCGTTTCAAACAGACTATTCAAATGGAGTTCCTTAAAAGAAAATCAAGACTTCATTCTGAAATAAAACAAAATCGTAAAGGCGTCATTTCTATTAAATTTTATTCAAGTTTGCCAAACATCTAAACATGTACACCAAGGCTTAGCATCACCAACTTATCATCACACACACCCTTTTCATGAACGTCAAAAAGAGAGAATAAAACTAAGAACTAAAAAAAATATATATCAAAAAAATCAGATGTACCCTATTGAGAGAACGGAAAAGGTGTAATGGATAACATTTGCAGCTATGGCTTTTTATAGCAACTGAACATCATCTGGTATGTAAGAAAGAGAGCAAACCCTGCTATATTTAATCAAAGAAACAAGTAATTAAACCACATCTGAAACATGCCTTCTTCATTCTAGTATGTTACATGAACAATACTACTCTGGTCTCTCAAGGCTATACTTCATCCATTCTGGCTTACCTGTAAATGTAGCACAGTATTCAGATAGGAAACATGTACCATATATATAGCGAAGCAACTTGTCAAGGAGTCAGTGTGGCTGTTGTACTTAAATGAAAGAAAAACCCTTTCACACACTACATTCAGTGCAGAACTGAACCGAGGATATTGTGAAAGCAAATAGCAGAGCTGGAATAAAATTATTTTTTAAAAAGGATTATATAAAACCATGAAGATTGGTTTTAAGAACTGTGAACTAAACAGTTAGAAGTTGCGAATTTGCTTGCCCAGGGCAGTCTTTTCTATTTGTTAGAAATAACAGAGGGAGATTGTTCTGTAACTGTCCTATGTTTTTCAACTTATTTGCGAAGCATCCATCTGGCAGAGGTCATTTTCAGAGCCAGGATATTGGCCTCTGGGGTCACTGGGTCAGCCCTGTCTTCTAGTTCTTAGAAGATCTAGTTAGGTCAAAATGATTCAAACTTGATGCTGGTATGATAGCTGCTTGTTGAAGTCGATGGACCACGGTAGTTCCTTTTGGCTCAGTGAGCTGCACCAGTACCAGTGAGATCCTATTTTCCACAAAAAAATATGCTTAGCAAGAGATGAGAAACAGAAACAGGACAGCCCTTGGGCAATCTGTATTCACTGTGTGAGATAACAGAAAGCTGTATTTTGTGCTCAAAGATAGAAGCAGAGAAGGCAGCATGGTCAGTTTGCTTCACAGTTTGTCAACTGGGTGGGAAGTATTGGGGACGCTTTGTTAGCTTGCTGCACACTGAAGGAAATGTACTTCTTCCTGAACTGAACAGGCTGACTTAGGTTTGTTGAATTTTAAGGGAGACGCTTCCAGACATTATGGCATGAGCAGACAGGCCTCTCTCTAACATTTGGACTGAATAGTTGCAGACATATTTCATTTCTTTTAAAATTGGGCTACAAGTGCAATAATAATAATAATTCTGCTGCCACTTTTGCACACTGCACCTCTAGAGAGTGAAAGCCTTTTCTAAAATGCAAATCTGTATTTGCAACATGTCACCAGCTTCCCCATAGAAAGAAAGCAATAGGAAGTATCTGTTCTTAGTGATATTTTAGCAGTTGGTGCAAATATGTATTTTAGCTGTCACGCTTGGGGGTTCTCAGTGGATTGGATTGTTGTCTGTACCTTATTTTATTCTTGCTCATTGTTGTAATGTTTGCTTATGGATTTATTACCCTTACAAATCCATTGAAGTAGGTGGGATATAGACTTAATTTATCTAATATAAAATTTATGTCTGTTGCAAACCACAAATTAGGAGCAAGACAGAATCTAAGTTGAGGTGGACTAGAAATTATTGCCATTACTCTTTAGATTAATAACGAATAAACAAAAAAAGACAATATAGTGACAGTGGATTATATGGTCAAGTAATGTCTGAAAGCAGCTATTGTGCACTGGCTCTCCACAATGTATACACATTGCCCAAGGTTTAGCAAGCAAGTTTACTCCCTCCCACTAGGAATGAGAAAGGGCATTATAGTTGCCATGGCATTTTCTGCCCTATACTCTGGTTATAATCTGCATGCTGCGTGCTAAATTCATTGCATGCAAGACTGCCCTCGCCAAATTACTCTGAACTTGGACAAATCTAGCAGATGACCCAGAGGCGAGAAGCAGCCTCTTATGTCATTTCCTGGTGTTGTAGCGATATGCTGAGATTTCCCAATCATACTACATGACTATTCCCTCAAAGGGGAGAGTGCATCCTTCATGCATTTTTCTAACGAATATTCTGTATTTAAGAAGTTATAGACTCTGGGCTTTTCTTCTAAGGCTGATAGAGGAATGCTTCTCTTGCCAGAGATTTATCTATACCTTTCACTCTAAACTGCAACTTAAATTGGTTGGGTATTTCCTGAAGTGAGGGACATCTCTTTTTGAACACATCCAGACTGTTACTTCCTGCACAGATAGTTCTGAAATGTAGCTCTAAACTAACAGTGCAGGAAGGAGTGCAGACTCACAAAAAAGCAATCCCAGACTATACACCCACAACAACTCATTTGGATAGAGTCACGACATTGAACCTGTTAATCTCAGTCTATTACTGTCTGGACTACTTGGGAGAAGCACATTTGCTACATGGCAGGTGCAGCCTACCAAAAGCTCTTCTCAAAACAACACCCCTAAATTAACCAGTTCACTGCAGTTAAGTTTTAAGAGCACTACACTGACTACCACTATATGCTGTTAAACTCCACCCTCATGGAGGGATTTTTACAGTGCAACGAGACTGAATGTCAAAGAGCTCTTGGTCTGTTTACACCAACCAAAAAGGCAACACTGCACTGCAGCCTGACACTGTTTTATTTGATAATGACAGCATCTCTAGCACTCTGATGCTTCTAACATTCAGACTGTTAAGAACTTGAGTTACAACGCAGGTCTCTGTAAAAGGAAGGGCAGACACCTGGGTATCTCGCTATAATAAAGGCTCTTCATGAGGCCATAGGAGTGTCTTGCCAGCATTCTACAAAGTAATGTATTGTTTTAAAACTGAAGCACAGATGCTAATAAAGCATCAGCTCATTTGCTGATGAGAAAAGCTTTGAGTGGCACCAGGTGAGCATCCTGAGTGACTTCAGAACTGAAGCAGGCTCCCGTACACGTTGCTATGATCATCCTACACTCTGCGGAACCCATTGGAAGTCTTTATGGCAGACTTCAATCTGCTCCTGTTTTCAGATCTTATTCTTTAGTCAGATGAATGTGGAGACTCTCAATACTATTTATGCCAAAAGGGGTAGGGGTGGGGGGAAGAAATGCATATATGGAGGGAAATGATACTAGAGAGAAGGTAAAGTTCGAATTTGGGCAGTAGGCTTAGCTGCTGTTCCCATTTCTAACAGCTATAGCTGCACACAGATGGAAAAATATTTGGTCAGATGCTAGCAGCCAGCTAGCGTGTTTGGCTCCTGCAGCCCCTCCAATTCCATGCAACGCAGTTCATTTACTTCTTCTTTGCAATGACATTTCTGCAGACCCAGTTCATGCCATCCTTAAAAACAAGACAACAAAGAAATGGAACATTAGATAAGAGGAAAGGGTCAGCTTTTGCCCAGCTCACAATAAGCTCTCCCTTATCCCATTTTGCAAACGCACATTCAAGTTTCGCTTTTCCCTATCCTATATAATAGTGTATGTGAAATGCTCTGTCTTGTTAGTGCAACTATGGTTAGGAAACCTGATCTACAAATGGCCCTTCTTAATCTTACATCCCTTGTTTTGTTGGTAAAGTTATGGGACTAGGAATTACTGCCTTTTTATCAGGCTTTTCTGTCAACATGACCCTCTTTGGCTTTAATTGTGACATGGATCCACCCACTTACAACTGTGTGGTTGTTATTATCCTGCTTTATTTTGAAGAGGATGGACTGTAAATCTAAATTCGAAGGAATATCAAGGGTCCTTTGCTAACTCAGCAGTATACAATCTTAGGATGTAATCACACAGAAACCTTTGTCACGTTCAATTTAACTTTTGCACCATACATGTGTGCTTCCTAGTCCTGGGACTGCAGCTTTGAGATTTTCATCGTCTCCTCCCATTTATGAAATGCTAAATTTGCTCAGCTGCATCCATACACACCCTGATAAATATTCTGCAGTTGCCAAAAAGGGGAGAAAAGATAGAGAGATACCCGAAGATGAGATCACGAAATAGCTTCCAATAAATAATTTTTAATAGATGAAATTAACAAGGTTGGGGAAACCCAGCCAGATGGGCAGGGTATAAATAATAAAATTATTATTAATTATTATTATTATGGCAGTGTAGGTGGCAAAATGCACAGCTTCAAAGGTATAAAGTATTAGCAAAAGGAACTGCACTTAGAAATACACTAATAACAAAGGAGGCAGGGATGTAGAACTATCAAGAGCATATAGCAACTCAGACAGCTGGCCCATCTATTAGTGGTCCTCCCAAGTCTCAGGCTGAGGTCCTTCTAGCCTTGCTGACATCCTTTTCATTGGAGAGCTTGGAGATTGGCCAGTCTAGTCCAATCACAAATCTCTCCAATGGTGTACAAGATTTTGAATAAAGGAGAAAGCCTAGGAAATGACATACAAAGAATGCTGGTTTTCATGCACCTTTACCCAAGTCCCCAGCCCTGTCTGATTTAATCTTAATAGCCCACAGTTTTGGGTCAGGAAGAATGAATGGTCGGAGCTGAGCATGTTGCTGTGTATACTGTAATGTCTTCAGCATAACTGGAAGGCCTGCAGATTTCAGCTTCCTTTTAAAAAAAATATATAAGCACGTGTGGATTAATTTGTTAAAGGACATGCATGCACAGCAAGTTCCAGTACAGTTGACTCATGTTCATTGCAGAAAATACCCCAGAAAAAAGGTTTGGGTGGGGTTCCCAAAAGTAATGGTAGAATATTTCAGAACTCAACAAGTTGCCTGCTTCTCCCTACAGCTGCTTGTTTGCCCTTACAGCACCAAAGACACATGCTCCCTTGCTACCCAAGACCTTGTGAAGAAATTCTAAATGCTGAAAGAGCCTTACATACATCAGACAAAATGCTGGAAGTAAATGTTTTGTAAAACTAAGGGAGTTCTACAGCAATTAGGAAACATACATGCCAACTTCCTTTATTGCACCTTTTAGAAATCTGGTTGCATAGAGCAGTTTTTTTTTAAAAAAAACAGAGCTTTCTGCAACAGTTTTTGCTGCTCCTGTTGCCTCTAAAGCAGTAATCGTGTTTGCACACATCATGGAATACAAGGCAAGCAGCACTCCTCATTCATTTTGAATGTAGGTTTATATGCCGAAGCAGAAGAGCTGAGACAGCTTAGTCATAAATATCTGCTGACACTCCTTTGATATTCAGCACAACAATCCCATAAACAATACATCCCTGCAAAACAACCACCCCATCTCCCAGGTAGAAGCAGACCAGAACCTACCCATACAGAGGGACTCTAACACTGCCCAATGCCACAAGGGAGCTCAGCCAAAGGGAAACTCAGCTACCTGAACACTGCACAGCAGAGGATCATAAAGAGGAGTTTATGATGGGATTTACTGTAGCTGCGAGCCTGACTGTATAACAAGGGCAAAAGAATGACAAGGCACTATGCAGGAGGAAAGGTGAACTCCAAATGGCTTTTCAATTCATATCTGGGTCACTTTACTTTGAAGGCAGGAACTCATCCAAAAATCACTTTCATAGCAAGAGCTGGTTCAAAGAGAATTCTGACTGTCCCTAATTGGTTTGTGGGGAATGAGTGTGTGAAATTAACACAGAGACTACAAGGGGGAAAGGATCAATTTCCCTGGATCAAAGAGGATAAAACACACACATTTTTTTTTTAATCTGCAGGTAAACCGTTTCCCATACTCCACACAAATAATTGTCAGTATCAAGTTCAATGATGGGAAATAAATGTTCTCATCAGACAGCTAAAATGCAGAGATCAGCTTAATGGGATCAAATTCTGGTAAAGAATTGGTGGCTATTTGCCAGCAGGGAAAGAAACAGGAAGCTAGTAATTAGAGAAGCAGAAATTTGAAAATAAAATCAGCAAGGCTGTTGTTACATCTGCATTAGAATTTTATTTTATTTAACAGTAAGACGAGCTCAGCTAGATAAGACTAAAACCCTTCTGGACCAACATCTTATTTCCAACAATGGAGAACCAGATGCATTCAGAAAGCTCACAAACAGGGCACGAAAGACAACTACACTTCCCTTGCTGTAAGTCTCCAGCACCAGATATTCACAAGTGTCCTGCCTCTGCATGTGATGGTTCCATTTAGCTCCCTATCCTCCCTGAATTTGTCTGGTCCCTTTTGAAGCCATCTAAACCAATGGCTGTCACCACCCCTTGTAGAGGTTCATAACGTATTATGTGGAATAGTATTTCCTTTTGTTTCTTTTTTTTTTTTGCATAATTTTTAATTGCAACTTTTCACCATACAACATAATGAAAAACAAACTAATCTAAGTAAAAATAAAGAAGAAAACAAAGAAGAGAGGCCTTCTCCTTGTCTCACACAGAAGAGGGTGGACCCCTCCCTGAAAGCTTCCGTTTCTTCTCCCAGCCTCCCACCTTGCGAGTTCTTCCCTTCCCTGCCTCTCACACAGGGTCTTTCACCAGTCATCCATCACCTTCCTGTGTGAGTAGAGGTCCTCAGAGTAGAGGACATCGACAAACAAAATAAAACATAAGCAAAAGCAAAGTAGATGAAGGAAGAAAAAGAAAAAAGACAGGAAGAGAAAGATAATAAAAAAGAAAAAGAGGAGAGGAGAGGATAGAAATAAAACGACTTCAGATTCTCCGTCTGTCAATTAGATCTATAAAGATTATTCAAAATATCCAAAGTGTTCACTCCAGGATGGTATCCAGCTCTATTCTAGGAAAATATCCAGCTGTTTCTCGATATGCTAGGCAATGTTTTTCCAATCTTCAGCCACACATATCTTAAGTTTATTCCTTTTCCTTTTCACACAAAAAGTCTAAAAGGGGCTCTCCAATTGTTACTATCACTAAATGTTAATAATAATTTTCCTCCAGTATGGTATGACAACTTTATCTCCATAAAATTCCAACTTCCATTATTAGAATAATAATCCATAGTTATTTACTTGTAGTATATTCATTGATTCATAAAGGTAAAGGTAAAGGTACCCCTGCCCGTACGGGCCAGTCTTGACAGACTCTGGGGTTGTGCGCCTATCTCACTCAAGAGGCCAGGGGCCAGCGCTGTCCGGAGACACTTCCGGGTCATGTGGCCAGCGTGACATCGCTGCTCTGGTGAGCCAGAGCCGCACACGGAAACGCCGTTTACCTTCCCGCTGGTAAGAGGTCCCTATTTATCTACTTGCACCCGGAGGTGCTTTCGAACTGCTAGGTTGGCAGGCGCTGGGACCGAGCAGCGGGAGCGCACCCCGCCGCAGGGATTCGAACCGCCGACCTTTCGATCGGCAAGTCCTAGGCGCTGAGGCTTTAACCCACAGCGCCACCTGCGTCCCCATTGATTCATACCCACTTCCATATATTCCAATCTTGTTTCCTGTTGGCTGTGATTTTCCATCCTAATTTAATAAAAGAAAAATAAGGGGGGGGCTCCTTCTATTTCCATTTCTTCCATTCTTTTTCCAAGTGCATCGCCAGAAGTTTGGTAGATCTTTCCTTGAAATTCACTCCAAATTGTACACAGAATACTTTCTCTGTCAGCCCTATCTCTGCCATCTCAAGAGGTTTCTTAATGTCTTGGTCAATGGTTTTGTTCCACTTCTCCAGCATCACACCTCCATCGTTTGTCCATTCTACACCTCCAGGCACTTATGTGACGGTCCTCTCCATTTCATCATTTACTGCCTCCAACTTTACCATCCCACTCTCATGTTCTGGCAGTATTCCCCCTCCCTGCCCCAGGCTCTGTCTGATTTTTCTCTGTTCCATTTTCATTCAACATTTTATGCATCTCAGCTCTGAGCTCTTAATTCCTCACCCAATAATTGACTCATGACACTATAAGTCAGTGGCATGTTCAACAGTACTTTTACCTAGTCTCTGCCTTGAAAACTTGTGTCTCTCTCTTTACCAAAGCACATTCCTTTCCCACGGTTAAGGGATTAAGTTTCACTTTTGCAGTCAATACTCCACAAAAGGTACAGAGAGTTAAAGGTAATATAAATGAAAATGTTTAACAACCACAGCTCTCTTATCTGTTTATAATCTTTCTTAGTCGCAAACAGTTAAAATATGCTTTTTGTTTTATTTTCAGCCTGTTAATTAATGCCTCTTCTTATGCCAGCAGTCAGTTCACATTCCGCGTGAAAGTTTAATTGGCAGATAGATCACCCCAGTAGTAATTCATCATAGTCTCAGAGGTAATTAAAAGAAGGGAGGTTTAACTGACCTAATGCCCTGAGGCATAGGGCTACTATGTGGTGTCTGGGCATGGTGGTGGTTCCTCACTCCAAGTTACTCACTGCATCTGAAAACCTCCTGACCTCTGGAGGGAAGAGCAGCTTTCTTCAGAGCATTAGAGGTTAATGCCTTTGATCCCCCTATTTTCAAAGAGAGAATGTGATAACCAAGATTTACATCTTGGCTATCATTAACCACCATGTAATTATCTCTGTTGATGGCGTGTTGGTAATAAACGACTAGTCAGCCATCTTTTCTCCCGGAAGTCTCACAAATGCCCCTTTTGTTTCTTCTCAATCTACCACCAATCAATGTCATTTAGGTAGCCCTAAGTGGTAGTGTTATGAGACAGAGTGTCCACACTTTCCACAACATACATCCTTTGTGAACCTGTATTATGTCCTTCCAGGGATACTGTTTTAAAAAAAAACCTAAAAAACCCCATTTTTTTTAACCTTCCTAACGGAAGAAGCTCCCACTGCTTAGTCATTTGAGTTGCTTTTTTCCTACCCTTTCCTTCTTTACCTTACTCTTTTTGAGATGACTTGGTCATAATTGTAAACAGTATACCAAATGTGACCACACTACGTAATATATAGTTATTATGGTAGCAGTTTATATTTATTCTCTTTTTTAAAAAATCAATCTGAAATTTGAGATTGTCATTGCTGATGTACACCAAGTTGATGTTCTCATAGAATTATTCATAAAGATGCCAAGAACAATGCTGGATAGTCACAGCCAGTATATGTATGATTAGGGTGTTCGTTTTTTGTTCTTGTTCTCTCTCTCTCTCTCTCTCTCTCTCTCTCTCTCTGTGTGTGTGTGTGTGTTTTGCTCCATTGTAACGATATAAATAGATAATTTCAAATAATGTTTATACCATAGCATTTATATTTTTGTGCCTATACTCTATATACCACAATGCCAGCATAAGTGTATTTTATACATGGCTAAACACAACATCACAAGTGCAGTTACAAACTGACAGAAAAAAATGAAACCAGAAGTAAGGGAATAGGATTGGCAATGTTTTAAGTACAGCCCCTATTTCAATCATCTGATTAACCTTATTTAACTTACATAGCAAGAGGCAGTTGTCTCCCAATAATGATAGTGCATAAAGATCAAATGACTCCAGGTGTCAGTGTGTGTGTTTCTCATTGGCTGGAATCTGCCATTACCAACTAGGCTAGATGAGTTAAAAATAGTTAGAAAATCCAGCCATCTCCTTTTGTGCCTCTTTGTATGATCACAATCCTGTCTTGGACACCTGATGGCATGGACATCTCTACTGGCCTTTCTCTGCCTCTGTTAATATTTAAAACCCACTAATTTCTTACCTGCTTGCACATTCCTTTGTCTCCTGGAATCAAGCAATCAAGCAGTCTCCCATGATCATAGACTCTTCAAGGCCTTTATACAATATTTGCAAATGTGTCAAGACAAGTGAACAGACTTCCCAATAACTTATTAAAAACAACGATGAGTGAATTGCAACATAGTACGCACAGAGTAGTGGGGAAAGGAAGGACAATGGCTAGGGGATAAAAAGTGGTGAAAAGGTATTTCCCTCCCCCAACTATCATTGGCTGTAATAAAAGGTCACTGCAGTAAGAGTAGTACTAAAAAGGAAATACAGAATATTCTTTTTTACAAACCAGGATATCTGCACCAGTAATTGGCTGGTGATGTGGAAGACTTCTTTTTAGAAAACGACCTGACGCCGTTCAAGGTTTACAAATTTTGTAAGATTATAATACAAAAATATAAACCTATACATTACGGTGAAGTCATTGCTCCCACTGCCATTTAGTTTGATTTAGTACATGAATGAAAACAACAAAATGAATGTTGAAATGAAAACACATTGGTAGTATAATTAATAAATAATAAAATATATTGTGGCGTCCTTTTCTAAAAAAGAAAAAGGGCAGTCTTTTACAGCAACTCTATTCCCCTCTTATTTCTGTTTAAATAAAACACCAGGGCCAAATATACTTCAAATTCTATCCTAATTATGAAGGACTTAGATTTAAAAGATATTGGCATTTATTCAGCTGAGTACTGTCAGCTCCAGTTGCTTGTGGCCCTTATTGCTTGGAGGAAAACTACAGTAGCTTCACTCTGAAGACTGGCTTCTGTTCTGGGCTTTCCCATCATGTGCCTTCAAACACATTCTCTATAGGATGGTGTCTGGTATTTTCACAAGTGCTCACACTGTGTGTGGGTGTCTGTGTGCTAAATGAACATTTGGATGCGGGGGTGGAGAAGAATAAATGCCACAAGTCTCTTTTGTGGCAATTCACATGTCAGCTTATAAACCTGAGTTGTGTACTGGCAAACAGAAGCGCTGAGCTGACTGATCCCTTATTCTGTAGTATGAGGGATATTTCTAGCCAGCCTGCTCCTGTCTCTCTTTAGCTTGTTAAATGAGAACAACAAAAGGCCTGGTACAAATCTGGGTATGGTAAAAAATTATCTTCTCTGAACAATGGCAGGAAGCCTAACTGGTGCATTGAAGGAGAGTGAGAGTCAATTATAAACAATGGGGCTGCTCTACATTACTGCTCATGGAAATAAACCGGGGGCACTCTTTACATTCAAAGCCTCTTGATCAGAACCTTTCACTGGTATCAAATAGATACAGGGCAAGCTCGCAGCGGATTCCTTTCTTAATTAACATTTTTATTTAAAGAAACCCATTTCAAATAATAGTTAAATTCTCTAAATGTATATAATTTATTAACCATAATGTAATCTCATTAACCTTGAAATCCCCAGCCTTAACTACTGAGTTCTGCAGACTATAGCTTAATCTACGAAACTAATTAAAATGACCTTCAAACCATTTCTCCTTCGTTTGCTGTCATTATTTATTCTTTTTTTTTGATACTCTGCCCTGGGGCTGTCACAAACCGTTCCCTATTAACTCATTCTCTGTACGTTTCTGTTCCACAGAAAGTCCTATTTTCTTTTCAAATCCACTGTTGCCAACTTGCACTCTTGTTATTCATGCAACAGCCTCCTGGGTACCTTCCCTCCTCCCAGCTGGCATATTTACTTTCTCTTTATAGCCTTCTAAATAAATATCTGATAACACTTCCATGTTCTGTCACCAGCCTCTAGGGTGGTTCTTTAATGCTGTGAACTAGGACTGAAACACTACATCTCCTTTTTCCTGAAGAGCTGAAGCAACAATTCTTCTATATTTACCTCAGCTTCAATGCACAAATTAACTATTCTTTAAACTTCACATTTAGGGCACACTGGAATCTCTTGATTGCCAGGCCACTGGGCAAAGATGTGCCAATGATTACTGGCTAAAGCCGTGTCAGAACATTCAATTCACTGCACCACTAAAAATCTTATCTGGAGAGATTATCACAGACCACAGCAAGCAGATGAAGCAATGGGCAGAGCACTACAAAAACTGTACTGGCAAGAAAACATGGTTGCTAGCACAGCAGTTGACAGCATCCAGACTCCGACTGTCTTGGAAGAGCTGGATGTCCCACCTTCCCTTGACAAGTTGAAGAACACCATCAACTCTCAGGCATGTGATAAAGCCCCAGGACAGGACAGAATCCCAGCAGAAGTGCTGAGTGCTGGCCTCAACTCCTCCCTCGTGATGCACCTCCATAGCCTTCTCTTGCAGTGTTGGGAAACAGGATCTGCACCACAAGACACACACTACTCCAGCACTATGACTCTCGACAAGAACAAAGGTGACTGCCATGATTGTAACAACTACCAAGGAATCTTCCTGCTGATTACTGGGAGGAAAGCCTTCGCCCAGATAGTTCTCAACAGATTAAAGTCACTCACTGACAGGGTCTATCCCAAGTTGCAATGTAGCTTTAGAGCTCAGAGGTCAAGACTCAACATGATTTTTTCATTACATCAGCTGCTGAGAGCAGAGGTGTCCCTTTTGTGTCACCTTCATAGACCTGTCAAAGGCCTTTGACCACATCAGCCAAAAACGACTCTTTACATTGCTCAGTAAGATAGGACACCAACCTAGGCTGCACAAGATGATCATGTCCTTTCATGAGAACATGCGCAGCACTGTCCAGTATGATGGCTCATCCTCGGACATCTCCCCTATAAAGAATGGTGTGAAACAGGGCTGTGTTCTTGCCCCAGCTTCTTCTCCCTGTTGCTCTCATATGGCTTCAGCTTGACTAAAGACGGCGTGTAATCCATTCAAGGGGAGCAGTGGGGGTCTGTTCAACCTGGCAAACCTCCATGCCAAGACAAAAGTGCAGCAGGTCTTTAACCAAGAGATGTTGTTTGCAGATGATGCAGCCTTGACAGAGCACTCTGAGGAAGCTCTACAGAGTCTCATCAGCTGTTTTGCCTAAGCTTGCATGGAGTGCAGTCTTATCGTTAGCCTGACAAAGAACAACACCCTGAGTCAGGCTGTGTCACCTTCTCCATGCACCTTCTCCAGGTGTCGCCAACACTCCATGCATCAGCATTGGTGAGCGCATGCTTGAGGTGGTAGATGATTTTGTCTACCTGGGGTCCACCATAACAAGCTACTTCTACTGTGAGCAGGTCAAGCTTATTGGCAAGGCAGCTACGTCAAGGGCTTACCACTCCACAAGAATATGAGAGAATGTGATGCTAATGACCAGTACCAAGATGAAGGTCTATCAGATTTGTGTGTTGAGCCACACTGCTTTATAGAAGTGAGTCATGGGAAACTTACAACCGCCTCGAGCTACGACGTCTCAATGCCTTCTACATGGACTGCATCAGGAAGATTTTGGGCATTACATGGCAGGACAGCTTGTGCTCTCCCAAGCCCTCATTCCTGCCTCAGTGATGTCTACACTGGATTTATCCTGTCCACAGAATGGAAAATGGCAGGATCCATTAGGATGGAGACATTAACCATGCTGCATGGGAATCCCTTACAGATTATTGCTGTGCCTGTGGACAATCAGGTCGTGTATCCACAGCAGTGAACAGAGGAGGAATGACCGCTGGAAGGAGCACATAAAGAAGAAACGCCATGGTACACCTGTATCAGTACAACAAGATGCCTCCATCTAACCCACACTGCAACAAAACACGTCTCTCCTGTATCATTCTCTACAGCCACGGCAGGCGCTTTAACTCTCCAATGGTTTGACTTAACATCCGAAGGAGCACTTTTCCTTTGTCTCCCTAGACAGATGGATGCCAACCAACAGTTGTAACTCAGCTTCCTTTGTATAAGTTGTTTCCTAAACCAATGAAAGCTCAAAGAGAGGCCCCAGATATCTGAGTGGACAGATGTATACCAATCCAGCAAGGGATATTTTGTGTGCAGAAATAACCTTCCACATGCATGACAGATGCTCACTGGTCTCCCCATCCACACTGTGGTGCTCATCCAGGCCTCAATTATCTGTCACAATCTGTGTATAGATCTGTATGCAGTTGTGCATCCTCATCCCTACTAAGCCACCACTAAGCCTATGAATCAACCTGTATGGGGGGCATAGTGTTTAAGTGTTGTATCTGCAGCATAGGCAATGTTTCAGTCTACCATCTGTGAGCAGTTTGTATGACTGGCTCACCGTCGGTGTCCAGTTTTCAAAGAAATGAAAAGCTGTCACATTCAAAAACAGAGACCAATTAAAATAGCTTATATGATACTGCTCTCCATTGCTACCACCACAAGATACACAAAGCTAGCAAAATCCAATTTACTAATCTAATATGAGATCAGAGTGGCCACTTTCTTATTCTGTATCTAGTGATGTATGTGCATGTGTGTATGTAATTTATGTTGAGCAGCTAATGCTCAACTATTTTTGTTTTGATATTTTCTTTACACGCTGCATTGAGGGCTTTCCACACTGCAAATTTATCAATTATATAATGCTTAGATACAATTGTCTCCAAGTGATGTAGATGAACTACAATGCAAAGGAAAGGTAAAATTCAGTTAAAACTCTAAAATCGGACTGCAACCAAAATGCCTGTTGGAACAAAAAAAAAGTCTTCAGTAGGTGCCAGAAGTTCCACAGTGAGGGGGCCTGTCTAACCTCAACTGGAAGAATGTTCCATTGGGCCCATGATACATTTAATATTAATATAATGCAAGGTATTTTGCCAAACAATTTTTTTTAATAGAAGATTTTCCCAAAATGAAGTATTTGTCTCCTCCCTTAAAGTGTGTGTGTGAGGGGGGGGGGAAATGAGAGGCAGAATGTTGCCTGGTGGGAAGTGGTCACTGGAAATAGAAAATTCACTGAAAGTTGTAGTTGACAAGTCAGCCTGACTATGGGTGGTAGTCAACTACCGTACGTTTTACTCAGAGAAGACCCATTGAAGTAGATGAAAATGGCCAAGTTAAGACTATTAATTTTGATTTACTCTGAATAAAACTTAGTTGAATACCACCCTACAGTATATGTATATAGATCAGGCAAGCAATGTTGAAACAGCATCATGAGACCTAATGATGTAATGGAGACTCTAAGTTTAAGGAGGAGGGAGAATCTCATGAGAGAGCCTGAGTCTGTGTTAGAAGTCTTTACCTCCCTCCACACACCAAGCTACACATTTTTTGCTTTGTTTTGTTGAGTTTCCAGTTTTGCAATAAATACATCATACATTATGATCCAGAATGGGGGGGGGGGTGCATTTCTCATTCAGACCAGTGGAAAGGCTATTCTGCCAGAATAAACATTGCCTCCTCACCGACACACCCTCTCCTGTGAGGGCCGAACAAGACTGAATCTGCCAGACTCTGTCACGGATCGTGTGCAAGTTCAGACCCTCTACAATCTCTGCAGCAGGGGCTGCCGTCAGCAAATCTTGTTTGTTCGCAAAGATGAGCACAGGAACACCACTTAGCTTCTCTTCATCTAAGAGTTCCGCTAGCTCCTGTAAGAATCATAAAGATGCAGCCAGTATTTTTAAAAAGCCTTTGGCAATGGGAGGCTGACTGTTGTATCTAAGTAGTTGTACACGTTTTAGTAACATATATAGGGCTAATGTTTCAACAAAGCACAGATGTTATAGTAAAACAAGTAACTGGTACATACAATTACTGAGACAGAGATTTAAAAGCAAATCAAATCCCTCTGTCTATGGAACAGAGAAAGTTTTAGCTCAGTCCAATATTACCAGTTGTTTTCAAGGCACTGTCAATCCCAACCCTCTAGAGATCAGCACTGATGACACAGCAAAAATACATGCTGGCACATTTTTAACTTGACTTGCTAGTAGAATGGAGCGGCCCTCGAAAACAGGTGGTTTTATCCTACATATGCTTCAAATTCTGCAGGAATGCTAACAGCAAGCTTTGAACTTTGTTCCAGTTTAAGCAACTGTAATTCATGCATGGGACATCACTGATAATATCTCTATCCAGAAACAAGCTCATCTTCATAAAAGGCAGCTGTTCTGGCTACTAAAAGGGATGCAAAGCGCTCATACAGACATCATTTGTTGATAATATCAATGAATGCGTTAGGGATTAGATAGTTAAAGAAAATGGGAAATGGAGCCTGCTAAATCTCATTCTAAACTTGTTGTAAGATAGCCTTAGAACTGTAAGGAAACAGACCAAAAATAATGGGCAGGTGCCCGGGAATGTTAAACCCTTCAGTCCTAAACTTGCGGTGAAAGGTACCAGAAGGAACAATACTGGCAGAGGTAGCACAGAATTCATAGATGGGTGGTTAGCAAGTCCTTTACATATGTTGTTGAAGATTATCAATGCATGATTATTTCTGATGCACTTTGTAGTCCACCACCACTAGCACATCCATGCTGTGTGTTCTGTAATTGAGCACTATGTCCCTGCATGCTATACAAACCTCTGTAGTCTTAATTATGGTAGCCAGATAGCTGGAAATGGATATAGCTGTACCAGTCTTAACTGTCCCTGCAGAACAATCCTATTTCTTTGGGTTTTACTTGAGGAAAACAGAAAAGAGCTTAAAAACGCAGAAGAGTAGCCTAAACGTTCATTAATTCATTTGGCAGCAAACAATAATTTAAACTTAACAAGGCTTAGCTTGCTTTTAAAATGGCAAACTGTACATCAGTCCCTTTTCAAATGTCTGTCAGTGTTCTATGTACTTATATATATTATAGAAAAAGGCGTAAAGCGATTTCCTGAAGTTGTGCATTACTTACCTGACCCGTTTCTTCAAATCTCTTTCTATCTGCACTATCAATGACATAAATCTAAAAAAAAAAAAGGGCAAAATAGTTAAGAATGCAACATTAGCCAAGAAATAATCAATGTGAAAAAACAAGTCTTCCCACTAGCCCATTTCCAATCACACTGACTTGGCATTACTTCTTTTTTAAGGAACCTGCAGTCAGGAAAACTTTTATTCACCTATATATCATGTCTGAAAATTCCCATTATTCTGATAGTGGATGGTTGTACTTTGGCAAGATTTGGCACAGATATTTATTTTGGCGTGTGTGAATACAAACATCCATTTACCAAGTGATAAGTCACTAAAATGTGTCTATAATTACATCAGTGGGGTGGGGGTGGGTGGGACTTACTGCACTTCCACACCTCAGCAGAAGGGGAAGCAGGTGGTCTTGAAAAATTGTTCATCACATAGCTCTTTATATCCCATCAGCATCTTCTTACTCCCCATAATGTCTTCTTCCTTTTTGTGGGTTGGATGGAAAATTTTCTTACCCCTGGCTATTGTTAGCCATTTACAACTTACAGTCAGCAAGAAGAGATTCCAGAAAATTAATGCATTCAGCCCAAATAAGATGTATCACTGACATCTTATTTGACAGTGGTCACATTTGGATGGTCATATCTTAACAAGCTGAAAGAAGAACAAGCCATTTCAAAACAGGCTGTCATTTACCTTCTCCCTTCATGTGAGTTGCAATTAAAGCAGGAAGTCTGTAATTAAAAAAAAAAAAATGTCCTTATAGACCAACGAAATTTGTTCTGGTGTAAGCTTTCGTGTGCATGTATACTTCTTCAGACGAAAGCTTATACCAGAACACACTTAGGTGGTCTATAAGGTGCTACTGGACAATTTTTAATTTTTTAATTTTTATTTCGACTGCATCAGACAAACACGGCTACCGACCTGAATCTTTAATTCAAGGGTAGGCGATGTGGTACCCTCCAGACATTGTGGGGCTACAGCTCCCATCTGTCTCAGCCAGCTAAATGTCAGGAATGATGGAAGCTGCAGTCCAACAACATCGAGAAGACACCATGTTGGCTCCCCTTTTCTAATGAATTGTGTCATCTTATTTTGTCCAGACTGAGAACTTATGGTTACCATCTTTGTAACAAGCCAGGAATGTAGACCACATATTGAAGTTGGTTTAGAATTCTGGGTTTTTCCAAAGATAGTAACCATAATTTCCAGGTTTGGAAAAAAACAGGAAACTATGGGAAATTGTGTCAAAATGGTAGGGAGGAAAGGGGCCATGACCTTAGGCAAAAGGCTCACTCACATCTCAGCTTTATTAACATAAGATATGCTCATCAAAACTGGGTCACTGTAATACTTGGGCATATGGCCTGGCAACCAGCCTCAACAACTTTGATTCTTAGGTTAGTTAGTAGTTACAGAACCAGCCATGGGGCAAAATGGTATATTACCCCAAAGAAGACAATGTTTATAGTAATGGGGCACTTTTGTTGTGAGGGTGAAACACTGGTTTAGTCCTCAGACAAGAAGGCTGCACTTACAGAAGCATCCACCAGATCCCTATAGCATCTGGCTGTTCCCCAAGGACCTCTTATCTAAGCGTAACTTGTGAAAAGCATCTCATTCACAACTCGAGACTGCAGACCTTATGGCAATGCCACAGTGAACAGCACTGCACCAACCAAGGTAGATACACGTCAAGTGCCTACTTCCCATAACTAGAAGGCTCGATGCCAAATAGCTGCAGGTGTGTGTCTGAATATGCAATCATTCAAATATACACACCTTTATTTGACTGTGCATAGCTTCCAAATAGCACAGGTGTGGGTAGCTGGAGTATCTCCCATTCAAGAACACCTGCATGTTTATGAATGTGCAATCACTTCATGTGTTAAAAATATTCTTGGAGGGGCCTCTCACTTGTGCAATACTCTTCAGTTTAGAGCAGAGACAGGCATCTTAGTTAGCAAGCTGTCTTGTTTCCAAGGCACACAGGGCTAGTTTGGGTTCTGTGTTCCAGCATTTCCTTCAAAACATTTTTGTAAATGATAGATCAGAAAGGGGGAATGCCCCTGCTCATGGATTTAGGTTTGTTTTTAAAAAAAGAAAGAATGCCCATAGGCAATCAAAGTGAATCAGATATAAAGGAAATCTGGGCAAACGATGGCATAAATTATAAAATGGATTGAAGTGATAAAATTTATTTTACATTAATTTGCCTACTCTTGTGTTTGCAAACGTCAAGGTTTTCTTGTTGAGATTCCTAGACTGGAGATGATGGGGGTTCCTAAGTATCCATTTGGTCTTAGTTTAAACATACACTACTTCGTCCTTTCTTGGGCAGTGGGGCTTTATGGGGATTGTTATATGTATTTTTAGAAACTGAAAAATAAAGAAGTTTAAAAAGCACCTTTCATCTTTGTCTCTATACAAGAACTACATAGATATATGAGTTGAATAGTTGATTAACTGTTCAAAATCTTCATGACTTATCTAAACCTGCCAAGATACAGGATCTTCAGACATTCGGTAGCATATGCTACCTCTCCTCAGTAGAAGAGGAGGCAGGGGGGGCTAGTAAAATGATCTTAATCACTTAGCAGCTAAGTTCCCCATCCCACAATCCTTTATCCTAGCTATAACAGATACTCTGCTTTTTGAATGGATGTGCCTGCAGTACTGAATTGCTGCTATCAAAGAAAGGTGCAGAGTCCTGAAGTCTGCAGTTAACTTCCATAGAACCTCCCTGGTAATGTCAGTGATACACTTCTTTACCAGACTGGAGTATGTTTTTAAGATCTACTTTGGAAGTTCTCCTCAAGATTCCCTTGCTGGAGGATGTTAAGACAGGTGCCAACAAGAGAGTGCACCTTTTCAGTGATGCTGCCCTGCAGGAGGAGCCAATCCAATGCTCCCACTGCCACACCCTACACTGGGCCAAGCTTCCCACACCTTGCCCTCCCCTCTCAATAAGCACCAGTGACCTGCTGTGTTGGGAAGCGAGAGAGAGATGGTGCCCCACCCATGTCACTCCACCACTTGTTTCTAGTGCCCTGCCTGTTAATCCTCTTCCCCAGGCAGGTTTGTGAGGCACCAACACTGGTGTCCTTTGGGTGTCCAAATCTTTTATTTTCTCCAGGGCTTTTAACTGAGCAATCTATATACTTCCTGCTTTTCTTTGATTTATTTCATTTTTGCTGTCACAACTGCCCTTCGGCTTTTTATCTGTACATTTTTATTGTTTCAACTGGATATTTTGTTTTTGCAAGATGCTTTTGATATAGTTATATCGTAAATAAATATATAAATCAATATATAGGATTTTTCAGGCTCTGCATGTGTAAAAGACTGATCATGCTACAGAGTGCCTTCTGTCCTCTTCTCCCCACTGAAGTAGGCAGCCTCTGATCAACTCTTGATGATTCCCCTCTCCCCACTACTGCCGCCCTCCATACTATATAACAGGCCTTTCCATGGGGTCCTAGGCTTACACGAAGTCTGGATACAACCCATAAATATTGATATTCAGTCTGCCCTTTGCAGTTCTGACTTTTCTCCATCACCAGTCCTTTCTGCATCCAACAGTGCACTATTGCCTCACTGATGAAGCCATGATAGCAATATGATAGCTGTCAGTCAAGCAGACCTTGCCAAAGAGCAAAACGTCATCAAGGGACTTGTCTTCCTTGATCCTCTGGTTAGCAGGCCTTCTAAATGCTTCTTCAACTGTGCTTCAAAAAGCCAACTGACTGAGCTGGTATAGGATAACAACTCAGAGAAGGGGCTATGTGTTCTCAGTTCAAATTTCATCCAATGGAAAGGCTGTGATTGCTACTATCCCAAATTCCAATAGGGCTGGGGGAATATACCAGCAATAACCCCCAGTGTGAGCAGGATTACTGCCAGTAGAACCTTTATGTTGATAGAACACTGCTATGTGGAACAAAACTGGGGCAGGGAACTATACTGCTCCCTTTTCTGCATCTGCATCACCCTAGTATGACTGTATTTTCTGGAGTGTTTTGATGAGTTCCTGTGCAGAAGCACTGTACTCATAATAGGTTTTACCTATTATGGAGGGAGCATGGGTTCTTCTCCACTGAGGTATGGAGCTGGCATGGTATTATAACTGACACTCCTTTTTCTGTGTGTAACCCTTGAAAAAATTTGCTTGTTTGTAGAACCTTATCATTAGAGGGTCATTAATGAATTTCCAGGGATACTATGGGCTATCTGTACATGTTGGTGTACTGCTGTTTGTTTCTCCATTGCCTCTGCTGCTGAGAGCAGCATTGCAGCTATGTCACATTGGTGACAGATCTGGCATAGCAGGATAGTTGGATTGGCCAGTTAGGCAGCAGTAATCTCTTAGCATCAGTTCACCACTTGCAACATGGAGATAATACTGATTTATCTTACATGACTGTTGTCATAAATATTACTAAGATAATGAATGTGAAGACTTTTGAACATTCAAAAAGGAAATGGCATCTGGGAGTCATATAAGTGTCCTTCAAAAGATGCCATGGAAGGAAGAGCTCCATAAAATGTTGTTTTAATTGTGCAATGTGGTTGTACTTTGGTGGCACCCTTACTGTGTTTTGTAGAGTACTGAAGAAGAAGAAAAGAACTTGAGAATTGCACCTAGTAATTTGGTTCATATTTTTCAGCCTGGAACACAGAGCTACTTCAAAGGGAAGGCAAAACCAAATGGAACTGTCACATAGCACACTGTTGAGAGACCAGTTAAAAATAAATGTTTCTGCAGATTTCATAATTCACGTGCACACACTGGCTCTGCAAGAATCTTCAGACTGGCTGACTGCTGCAAAACAAATGACTTTGATTGCAGTATTTCTTAGCTGTTAAAGTCACTATG